>NC_134412.1:75003587-75349837 GCF_038048845.1 Mixophyes fleayi
CACCCAGCCCAGGCAATGACGGCACCAGTTGAATCACGGTCTCCTAGCAGCTCTGTCTCTCATTTCATAATGCACTCCAAATTAAAGACTGCCAAGCATTCTAAAATGTTATCAATCCCCCACTATTTCGCCCCTTCCTCATCGCTCACCCCCCCCCCCCCCTCCCTCCCTTCATCCCTCCGTTCCATCCTTATGCCCCAGATGGCAGCCTTTGGAGCTATGCCCTTGGTAATCTGCCACGTATTATTCAGTTATATATTTTCATTTTATTTTTTTTTCCTTTTTGCAAATGCCTTGTATTGGCTTATTTTGCTGAACACAGTGCTGATGTGATCTCAATTCTTCCACCTTTGTGCCAGTATTTCCAAGATGGATTTCTGTAAAACAGCAAAAAAAATAATAATAAAACAAGCATTCTGAAAACTGTCTTTAATTCTCTCTATATAGAGAGAAAAGTAATAGAGAAGTATCACATGTTCTTAGTCGAGTAGTATGAATAAAATACATTAAGGCATCCAGGGTTACATGATGGTGTAGAGCACAACACTTAAAGGGACACTAAACTAATATACAAGTTGATCCAGTATATAATTTGACATTTAATAATAATACATTTATTTATAGAGTGCTATTATCCCATTGAACTCAAATCACTTTACAATGGATACATGATGAACACATGAAACAAAAACATATAAAGTAGAAGTGTTCACTAAGTACCAGAGCATGCAGAGGGGAGGCAGCCAGCTTGGGTCCTCTCAAGTTTTGCATAAGAGCGCAGGGAACAGGCTAATTGGATAATGGATGAGAAAGGGAACAGAGTGTATAGAGGGCCCTGATTTTGCAAACTTACAATCATACATGAGGAGCTTGTACGACTGGGAGTGAATATTATAAACCAGACCAGTTCCAGTAATGTAAGGTGGGAGAGGAATAGGCCATGGTAGGGTGGCAAGTCTGGTTGGGGACATAGGACATATTGGGGAAAAGTCAGGTATTAGAGGGAGGGGGTCTTGAGGGGGTAACAGGACAAATGTCACAGAATATAATACAGAAGTGCACCTGCTGGTGTTGGCACGCCTCTAGTGGACGATGCGGAGTGTAACGTGCCTCCGGTCTTCACCAGGGACCCCCGCAAGGAAGTATGGGCTTTGCTGCGGGAGACGTGCAGGTCACGGCCTCCTACTGAGTCACCAGCGGGATACAGAAAATAGAGGGTTTTCCCAAAATGCTGGTTGTTCCACCGTCAGTCATGTTTCATATACTTTATGACAGTAATCAGATATTGGGGCTGCCATCCTGATTTCCAATGCTGAATATTTAAAATTCCTTTGCTAAATATATTGGTATATGTCCCAATTTCTATGAATGTGCCTTACTTATAGATGTACAGGACTTATTTAACATTTCATGAAAGCACTACAGGTTTGCAAACTTGCGCAGATATGCACGGCTGCTAGATAAAAATGTCCGCCCCTATTTCGAGTTGTATTATGCTAAGTCACTCTCTAGCTACAGGCATGAACGACGCACGAGTTAGTACTCGCATGGCCAGCATAGAACTGCTACACTACTTTGTGTAGGAGCAAAAGAATGCACTGACAAAGTCCACATCTCGGCTGCAACTCTAAGCTTAAATGCGTGCACAGTTCAGGGGAGCATGCTTAACTTGCATCTGCACCCCCTTACTATACTGCAATGGCATGTGAACGCCTCTGATATATATCTCCAAATGGTAGGAGTATATTTACTAAACTGCAAGTTTGAAAAGTGGAGATGTTGCCTATAGCAACCAATCAGATTCTAGCTGTCATTTTGTAGAATGTACTAAATAAATGATAACTAGAATCTGATTGGCTGCTATAGGCAACATCTCCACCTTTTCAAACTCGCAGTTTAGTAAATCTAGCCCCATGTGTCTGCAAGTGTTAGATACATGCAGGACCAAATACTGGCGCAAGTGTGTGACAAATTTCTACTTGACACAAAATTACAACACACAAATGTATTTGCATCAAACACTAAATCAGGCCCATTATACCACCTACCCTGTAGCAGTAAGGAATACTTATGACATGCCAACCCGTCATTCTGTACACATTATAGATACTCTTCATCTCTCTGTGCATACACAATTCCGTAGAACTTGGTAGACTGTCAACAGACTCAATTTAGTGACTACAAATGCAAAACAATTGCACTATTCCTCTAGTCTTGTAGCAATAATGTTGAAGAAAACACAATGGAGAGGTTCAAACAAATATCTTTTTTGCACAGCTTGTGTGACATTAAATTAAATCTAAATATCATTTTTGAACAGCTATTGTCCTTATTCCCAATAATTTCACTGAGTTTCGTTGTCATTTGTTCACAATTCTCTGTGACAATAAACCGTGTTTTATTGCACAGTGCCTAGAAACACCATATTTACATTTGTCAGCAGCTAACCCTGATAAATGTATAATATCTTTTAGATGTTATTGTATAGGATTCAGGATGAAGGAATGGGTACTCTTTATTGAAAGCTCAAATATAGAAACAGCTATTTATGTTTTGTACATAGAATAAAATGAACAATGTTAACTACCTGCAGGAGAAGTATACTGTTTTTATCTTAATTCATACTTCCTAATTATTATGACAAGGTTATTTGAAACATTAGCAATTTGCCAGCTGACATGGTTGAAAGATTTAATTCAGACTGATCAGCTTCTCTTCAGCACTGCAGGTTAGCTGGTTTGCAGAGCGGAAATGTTGTTGCCAAACATTAAAAACGGTAGCCTTGGATTCTTGACAAGTTCTGTCCTATAAATAACGTGGAGGGGGTGGTGTAAGGACCCAGGTTATGTTTTCAAAAGTAGGCAGGTTATAAATAACTTTAACAAAGTCTGCAACCAGAAATAATTCGAACATCGCTCCGAAATTTCATAGATCGTGACCTTCCTATTCAAAAACTTGCAGCAAAGCATATAATACTTCATTACCAAACGCAGGATAAGATTGCAAATTACATTGTATCCTGCCATTACCCTTCTTAATCTGGATTTTGAAATAAAATTAGGGCAAGTAGACATCTGATCATCCTCCCCTCTTGATTTATGGACTATCAGATAGGCTTTGTAGGATAACAGAACTATGTGAAAGGAATTCGAACAACGACAGTCAATGTCACTCTACCGTAAATCCACTAACATTCTCCTTAGCTTAGATGCCCACAAAGCCTTTGCCATATCTGGTGGTCAAAGTGGGTCAGTATACGTTGGTATGCAATAACCATACTTCTGCTATTGTTTTGATTGTAAAACTTACAAATCCCATTCACTTACATTTGTCTATAAGCACCCTTCAGGGTTGTCCCATGTCCCAGACGCTCTTTAATTTGGCATTAGATGTTATGAGTCTTACAGATCTGGCCTCTGTGATCTGGATTGGGAACAAGATAATAAGATTTTGACATTTGCTGATGATATCCTCTTAAATATATAAAATCTAACGAGTTATTGTGTTCACTTATGGTCTTGGGATTTAAAGTTTCTTCACTTAAATGATCAGAGGTACCCGTGCCTGCTCTTAATGAGTCTCTTTATAGAAAAGTTTGCTACGTATTAAGACACAGATACAAGTCTAACCCTTATGAATCCATGTATCTTCTCTTGGGAAACACAAATCTTAAAGACGGCACAGAAGCCTACCTCTTTAGTTTGTGGGGAAATGTAAGAATCAAAACACTAGGCAACTTCTAGAGCAGTGATAGGCAACCTGATAAACTTCAGGAGCCGCATTGGTAGCCCTCTAACCTTGCAAAGGGCTGCACATTACCCTTAGTCTCAGTGAAAATTTAAAACAGTACAGGTAATTGAACATATAAGCAGGCACTAAAAACAAGTGTTAGAAACTATACAAACAAATTTGACAAAAAAGAAGGAAGTAGCTGGGGGCCAAAGGTATAGGCCCAAAGGGCCAAAGGTACAGGCCAAGAGGAACAGATGTGGCCCTAGGGCCAACTACTGCCTGTATCTATTCTAGATAGATCAAATAATAAACCATTGACTTTCACTCAGACTGGAGAAAGACATGAAGTTATTAGGCCATTTGGCCTTGCCTTTTCAGAGGCCCAACAGTGTGTCGGGGGCAATTTCACACTCGCAATCCCTTTGATTCTTTGTTGACTTTGTATTCACCCCCGAAACAATTCAACAACGTCTAATTCGATCCATTACAACTTTCTGCGGAATTAATTTATTTGGAGGGAATGTTTCCCAACGTTATCTATAGACATTTTACTTTGCTTGTTAGTGGAATCAAACAGGATTCTTAAGGAGCCCATCTCCCACCGCTCTTCTTCCCCTGCATCACTTTGCGAAGCTCTACATTTATTCAAGCTGCTCACCTTCACCTACAAAGCTTTCACTGATGCCTCTTCCTCATATACCTCTGACCGTGTCACAATATACACTCCTGTCTGTCCCCTCCACTCTGCCTCAGACACATCTCCTTCCCTCATTTCTCACTCCCACCTCCAGGACTTCTATCATGCTGCTCCCCAACTCTGGGACTACCTTCCCCGCTTTACAATACCATCCCCAAACTACAATTATTTGTAGGAGGAGAGGGGCAGGAGGAGTGGGGGAGCGGATGTCGATGAGAGGAGGAGAGGGGGAACGGATGACAGGAGGAGAGGGGGAGCAGATGACAGGGAAAGAGGTGGAGCGGATGACAGGAGGAGAGGGGGAGCGGATGACAGGAGGAGAGGGGGAGCGGATGACAGGAGGAGAGGGGAAGCGGATGTCGATGAGAGGAGGAGAGGGCGAGCGGATGAGAGGAGGAGAGGGGGAGCGGATGTCGATGAGAGGAGGAGAGGGGGAGCGGATGAAAGGGGGAGCAGATGACAGGGAGAAAGGGGGAGCGGATGACAGGAGGAGAGGGGGAGCGGATGACAGGAGGAGAGGGGGAGCAGATGACAGGAGGAGAGGGGGATTGGATGACAGGAGGAGAGGGGGAGCAGATGACAGGAGGAGAGGGGGAGCGGAGTTAGGTTGAAAATGGGGATTTTTATCTTAGCCATAAAGTTTACATCTGTTAGCTTTGACACTGATGCTGCATGGACTGAGCTGCTGTCTTGCAGATAGAAATTGGTATCTGCAAGTGATTTTGTCCCTTGAGAATTTTTAGTACACATGATAGATGGTATACTATTATAACTGTTATGAGTTAAATCGCTAGGACAGTTTGCAGGTTAGTAACAGAGATTAATTTATTTAGTTTTTGTGGGGGGAGGGGGCCCCAGTGGTGTCTCTCGCCCAGGGCACTAGAATGTCTAGTTACGGCTCTGCTCCCTCAAAACCAACCTGTTCCCCTTGGCTCTCCCACCCCCGCTGAGTCTATTCCCTCTGGACCCTCCTGCTTCCCGATAGCTTCTTTTGTCTCAGCTTCCCCCTCCCTCTAGAATGTAAATTCTCACAAGCAATCCTCTGTCTCTTGTTTAAATTAAAGGGAACATATAGATTAAGGCTTAATTTAGATAAAGGGTTGATCATGATATGTTGTAAAACGCTGTGAACTTTTCTTTTCACTTTATGCTAGAGGTCATAAATGTGCTATTTGTATCACTATATTTGAGTACTGTCTTAAGTATCGTTAAGATGTCCAGTAAACACGGTTTTGATTAGTTTATACGTTTGTACTATACATTTATAAAGCACCTATGTATCACTTACTGCAGGGTTTCCCAAACCCAGTCCTCAGGGCTCCCCAACAGTGCAGGTTTTCCATATCTCCTTGCTGGAATACAGGTGTATTCATTACTGACTGACACATTGTAACAGGTCCACAGGTGATCCTAATTATGTCACATGGGATCCAGAAAACCTGCACTGTTGGGGAGCCCTGAGGACTGGGTTTGGGAAACCCTGACTTACTGATAGCTTCAGTCAACAAAAATTTGTATTAAAAATACCTAAGTTTGACATAGGTTACCTAAAAAGATTATTTATTTTGATATCATTTTGGATATTTCATGTGACCATAAGTAAAGGCTAGAGTGATTAGTTTTTGATTTTTTTTTGCTTAGTAAAAACTGTTATTGCAATATATGAAATGAATAATATGACATTATTAAACTATTATTGCAAGTTTCAACTTCATAAGCATGTGAAAATATATGTTTTCTTTTGTGAAAATCATAGCCACAACTTTCATGCGTCTACATAGCAATATTTAGTGAATTTGCTGGAAATGAACGGAACTGAAATACCTGTGGTTCCATTAGTAAAGTTATTTTCTTGGTACATCATGTTACTGAGAAAGTACTGCAAAAGGTCAGCCTGAGTCTAGAACACTATCTGCTGGCTAATATAGTATAAAAGCACACCCAGGTTTGCTGTAGTAAGTGCACACTTTTGTGCTCGCTCACATTTTTTATAAATGAGTCACTCCGTGCATATAAAGGGCGCGCTTATGTTTGTCGAGTCATTTCATCTTTGTACTTAGGTCTAGAGTGTGATATCCAGACTTGGCGGGATGCTGTAGGGAATCATACATCCACCCAATACTTGCGCTAAGCCAGACTCGCCTAGAGACTGGGTGTCACAGTGGCTAGTATTGTCTCACAGTCATGTGACCTTGGATTTAATTTCTGATGAGGATGCTATTGGCTTGTGTTAGCATGGGTTTCCAGTGGGTGTTCTTAGTAAGGTAACTGGTTGCTGACTAAATTGGCCACACTGAATGTGTTGTGTGCCCGTAATAGAGTAATAAAATTTGCAAGCTCCACTGGGGAAGGAATTGATGTGTCTTAGTCAATTTATTTGATTCTACAGTGCTCCAGAGTATGATGGGAAATAAAAGAATAATAACTGATCTAATTCTGTCTTTGTCCAGCCAAATTCTGTGCACTCCATATTTGCACTCATAGATGATAACGTCATGCCCAATGGCTTGACAGTACGCTTCATTCTGCTGCCCAATCCACTATACCAAGTATTTAAAATTATATAATATGAACTTCCTCACATATGTATTTTTCAATGTGACCAGAAGCTTTTCCCATTGGGCTCAATTGTAGTCCGATAATTACTCTAACCTTTTAGATACTGGTAAAGCTATGCTTTATTGCAAAAAGTGTAGATGACATTCAGATTCTACTGTATAATTCATTATATACATTTTATTTTACAAAAACATTTGTATCTTACTGTAGAAACTGCAAAAAGAACCATCAGGTTTTGCTAGATCTGTCCTAGTAATAGTCATGTTTGCCACACGTATTACTGAATTATTTGACTGTATAATATAAAACAATAATAAAACTTAAATTCTGAAATTAAAATATAAACAAAATTACAAATAAACATTTCATTGGCATCAGATATGGGATTTAAGTGGCTGAGATACAGCTAAAGGAACAATAAAGTACCAGCAACATAATACACAGAGCCACATGACAAACTTCTGATTGAAAATCTGACAGGAATATTTAGAACTTGGACCCAATAGATGGTGTTGTTTTTGGCTATAGGAATTACATTATTAAAAGAGACACATTACCAAAAAATGTAATTCCTCTAGAGATCTAAATGTTGTTTGGTTCAAAAACAACTAATTAAAAAGCACTGTGTAAACAAGAAAACAGGTGGCTTATTAGACCCACATTTATTCACAAACTTGAAACTATCCCAAGTGACTCCTCAAATTAGAAAGCATTTCATACTGGGGTCAGATGTGCTTAAATTATACTTGTCGGTGAGTAGGAGCATATTGGCACACAATGCACTGAGGTTGTGATATACTAACATTGTTAAAAGCTTCAAAAAATAAGAGGACGAGGGTACCACGTTTTGTAACCAATCAGAGCTTTGCTTTCATCCATCTTACCTGCTCCATGCTGACTGTAGCCATGTTTATTGGTTGGCATAAAGCCTTAGAACCCCGTTATTTGCTTCAGGAAATGGAAATGAGGTTGTGTTTCGTTCCACAAATTAATATATACAATTAACGATCATTCACTGTACATTTCTTTTCATTTACGGATGAATCAGGGCATCCGTAGTTGTAGTATTGTGCTTAATTCTGCATCCAAAGGCAAAATATTAGATTTTTATTTTGTGGGGGGAGATATTCTACTGAACTTCAAGGGATGGAAACAGCACATTTTTGGAAGTTGATCTCAGCCTAATAGATGCATCATCATGCGGAGACCTTTTGGTGCACAACTTTGCTTTATTTTGACATGTCCACCCAGGGGGTGGTAATCAAGGGCCAGCCATTAATTTCACTGCGATACATTTACATCTTGTTAGCTCAAATTATACATAATGCATGGTGAATTAATGTGTGCACATAAACAAAATAAAGTAATTAAATGTATAACTGGATATTTGAAACACACACATATGTATAGTTTATATTTTTTAAATATTTTATTATTACTATTTATTATTATTATTATTATTATTATTATTATTATTATTATTATTATCATCATTAACCCCTTCGTCACTGAGGCTTTTCTCACCTCTGTGCTCAAGAACATTTGGGCTCATTGTATTTTTAATGCCTGTTGACCAAAAACAACAAGCAGGCAATAAATAAACAGGGCCCCCATCATTTGGAAGAGGGGACTTCCCTCTTTCATGTAAGGTTACCCCCAACTTTCTAAGTGCCAGGCAGAGGGAGACAGAGGTTATAAAATAGCCTACCCCTATCTCTAAGGGAAGGGGGAAGGATACAGAAAACACAAAAGGAAGGTGGGGGAGGATAGAAGAGGAATAATTAAATAAAATCTCAACTAAACTTAAAATCAGAAGTTCTCATGTTAACACTTCAAACTAATATTCTTTTGCCACAAGTATATTCAAGTTTAAAAGGGTGGTCTCCGATCACAGGTTACCCAAGTTTGGATGTGTTAATGACTACATCACATGATTGTCAAAGCATCCAAGGCTATAAGTCAGCAGCACATTTACAGAATAGAATATTACCAGGAAGGTAACCGGATGACATCTGACTTGTATCACTCAATACCGACCTTGTCTGATAATGATGGATTAATATCACCTTTTAGAATGCACTCGCAGCTTGCACACAGTGGCGTCAGCCGTTTTGTGAGCTTAACCAATATTTATGACTAATATATGGAGCCAACATTTCCTCTTTTAACACAGATTGCGTTTTAAAGCAGGTAAACTCCACCAAAAACCTTTGTATTTTTTAACATATTGTTATATATATTGTTATATGAAATATACTGTCACCAGGGGCTGATCTAGAGAAAAAAGACAGAGGGGGGCTAATATCAATATATTGCTAGCAATGGACCAATTACCAATATAGTATAATGATCATTATATCATTTTATCAAGGGAAGAGCAGAGAGACTGGTGCAGGTAATGGAAGAGCAGAGAGACTGGTGTAGGTAAGGGAAGAGCAGAGAGACTGGTGCAGGTAATGGAAGAGCAGAGAGACTGGTGCAGGTAAGGGAAGAGCAGAGAGACTGGTGTAGGTAAGGGAAGAGCAGAGAGGCTGGTGCAGGTAAGGGAAGAGCAGAGGGGCTCGTGCAGGTAAGGGAAGAGCAGAGAGACTGGTGCAGGTAAGGGAAGAGCAGAGAGACTGGTGCAGGTAAGGGAAGAGCAGAGAGACTGGTGCACGTAAGGGAAGAGCAGAGAGACTGGTACAGGTAAGGGAAGAGCAGAGAGAGAGATTGGTGCAGGTAAGGGAAGAGCAGAG
The DNA here is from genome assembly GCF_038048845.1 of Mixophyes fleayi. NCBI lineage: Eukaryota > Metazoa > Chordata > Amphibia > Anura > Limnodynastidae > Mixophyes > Mixophyes fleayi. The sequence goes on from NC_134412.1 coordinate 75,013,311, forward strand.
AGACTGGTGCAGGTAAGGGAAGAGCAGAGAGACTGGTGCAGGTAAGGGAAGAGCAGAGAGAATGGTGCAGGTAAGGGAATAGCAGAGAGACTGGTGCAGGTAACGGAAGAGCAGAGAGACTGGTGCAGGTAAGGGAAGAGCTGAGAGACTGGTGCAGGTAAGGGAAGAGCAGAGACTGGTGCAGGCAAGGGAAGAGCAGAGGGGCTGGTGCAGACAAGGAAAAGAGCAGAGAGGCTGGTGCAGGTAAGGGAAGAGCAGAGAGACTGGTGCAGACAAGGGAAGAGCAGAGAGACTGGTGCAGGTAAGGGAAGAGCAGAGAGACTGGTGAAGGTAAGGGAAGAGCAGAGAGACTGGTGCAGGAAAGGGAAGAGCAGAGAGACTTGTGCAGGTAAGGGAAGAGCAGAGAGACTGATGCAGGTAAGGGAAGAGCAGAGAGACTGGTGCAGGTAAGGGAAGAGCAGAGAGACTGGTGCAGGTAAGGTAAGAGCAGAGAGACTGGTTCAGGCAGGGGAAGAGTAGAGAGACTGGTTCAGGCAGGGGAAGAGTAGAGAGACTGGTTCAGGCAGGGGAAGAGCAGAGAGACTGGTGCAGGTAAGGGAAAAGCAGAGAGACTGGTTCAGGCAGGGGAAGAGTAGAGAAACTGGTTCAGGCAGGGGAAGAGTAGAGAGACTGGTTCAGGCAGGGGAAGAGTAGATAGACTGGTGCAGGTAAGGGAAGAGCAGAGAGACTGGTGCAGGTAAGGGAAGAGCAGAGAGACTGGTGCAGGTAAGGGAAGAGTAGAGAGACTGGTGCAGGTAAGGGAAGAGCAGAGAGACTGGTGCAGGTAAGGGAAGAGCAGAGAGACTGGTGCAGGTAAGGGAAGAGTAGAGAGACTGGTGCAGGTAAGGGAAGAGCAGAGAGACTGGTGCAGGTAAGGGAAGAGCAGAGAGACTGGTGCAGTCAAGGGAAGAGCAGAGAGACTGGTGCAGGTAAGGGAAGAGCAGAGAGACTGGTGCAGTCAAGGGAAGAGTATCCTACTATAGGGTATATTGAAAAAAGTGCTGAATTTTGCCTGGAATGGTATTTTTAGACCAGGTCATCTTTATAAAGGACATTAAAGATAAACTGAGGAGTGACATTGATAGGGACTAGCCACCAAACTCCCAGCATAACACTGTCATGATGGGGCAGCAGCAGGGGCAGGCCGGGCTGGGGGGCATCTGGCCCCTGGGCTGCTCTCATTGTGGGCTACCTTGGGCTGGGTCACTGGGCCACTTGCATTTTTTTTTTCTTTAAAAGGTTCCTATTAGGCTGCTGAGTCGAGTCTTGCTCCTGGGCTAAAATTTGCCAGCCCTCAACTTCACTTGTAAGGAGTTAGCCTAATGGTAGCACTATCCCTGCCTTCAAATCATTTCTGCTGGAACCGAGAGTTAGTCAACTAGTCCTTTCTCTACCTTTATGCGGACTATGGCCTGCACTAGAGGAGCCTGTATTATGTAGTCCTGTGTGCGGTGGTGGACCTCAGATTCACTGCCTTTAATACAGTCTGACCTGTGTTTCATATGTAACGTTTTATTGTATATATTAACTCGTGGTGGAGAAGGAGAGAAGGGAATCCATGGGAGAGCTGGGAACTGCTGGGACGGCTACAGTGAGAACTGCTTTGGTTCCTAGTTGACCAGCTTACAGTGTCATGCAAGAGGAAGGTGGAGAGAAAGGGTGACAAGGACAAGAGATGCTCAGGGAGTGTAACTGGAGGTGAGAGTGAAAAAATGAAAGAAAGAGTGGGGAGTGGTATGAATGAATGTGGGTGGGGTCATGTGATCAGGATGATCAGAATGTGGGTGGGGTCATGTGATCAGGATGATCAGAATGTGGGTGGGTCATGTGATCAGGATGATCAGAATGTGGGTGGGGTCATGTGATCAGGATGAACAAAACGATGAAAGCACTTGGCCCCTCCCACAACCACAGGCAAATCTTTCCAATCACCTCAGCGTTTGCACTGACCATAGCAGCATGGCCACTATCAACATCTTTTCTATAAAACCTAAAAAATTCTGCAATGTCAAAACTGTTACTGATCACCCAGAACCAGCTGCCAAGCAGAACACCCCCCAATCATCACAGTACTAAAGCCCATTTTTTATTGATAATTCCACCCAGAAGGATTAAAATAGTTTGGAAGAATACCAGTTCTGCCAATACTTTTGATTTCTGCTATTTCAATTTATTAGCTCCTTGACCTCTGAGAAAAAAAAACACCTGGCACAAATGATCTAAGACACACTAATGTATTTATCTGTTTTCATTAATATTTCATAAGCTAGAGTATATGTGAGCTGTACGTAGGCTAGTCATTTATCAGCCGTAAGACCTTTACAGCTGAATTTTGTACAGAACAAGCACGTCTTAGATTAGAGCGTTGCTTAGCGATGTATTGACAAACACTGCTAGAGCAGCCAAGAGTTTTGAAATTGCTGGGCAGTCTGCACTTGGGCTTGGCCTGACTCACAATCAGATATAAAAAGATTAGATCTCGATGATCGCTGGTTGACAGTTTCCCAGAGACTATATCTCATGCCCAAGTTATGTCCAGGAATCCCAAGATTGGCAGGAGAAACCAACTAAGAATGAAAGCATATGTGGTGGAATTATCAGCATTTAACTCTAAGTTTGCTTGAACTATCATAACACCGCATCGGTATCTTTAAAACAACAAAAGAATATTTGATGATTTGACCGTGTTTTGAAACTTTCCTAGGTACTTTTTAATTTCTCATCCACATGCTACATTGACAGAGGTCGTCTTACTTTCTAAGATCCTGGAATGTCTGACAATCTACTTGCTTAATGTTTGTTTACAAATAATGACACTGGCATTAGGAAACATACAAATAAATGGTGGATATGTAAACAATAATATATATTATCATTTTTAGAATGATACATTGCGGTCTTAGGCAGACATTGCACTTTACACCAAATTATTAAATGTTGTGTCAAGGAACGATTTTATAGAGTTTCTGAGAACAGAGTGATCAACATACAACAACCAAACAGATAGTTTTCCCCTTTTAAATTGTCTATAATTTACAGGGCTGGATTAAGGGAAGGGAGGCCCCCAGGCTAAGGGTACTGTGAGGGCCCCCCCTCCCCCATGTGGCCTCCCCACCCATGAGGCCCCAGCCCGTGACCTTACCTCCTTCCGCTGTTCTACTCCCTGTTGTGCTTCCGTGGCATGCTGTAATCTCCTTACTAAGGAGATTACTGAACGTCGCCTAAGTACTACAGTGACAGCAGGCAGCTAACAGCATAACATTTGCTGTTAGCTGCCTGCCATTCTCCTTGAACAGGTGACACTTGGAGCCGATGAATGTCGGTGGGCCCCCAAGCTGCCCTGAGGCCCCTGGGCTGTAGCCCCTTTAGCCCTATTGTTAATGCAGCTCTGATAATTTACCTTACAGCTGAGACCCGTGATGTATTGGAACCTTCACTCAAGGTAGATAAGTAAATCGGAGGAATGTGGAGTTTTATACAATCCTATAGGTGGCGCTGTATAAATACATTGCCCATGCTTATACCAGGATTTTGCAAACAATGTGACAGCTACCCTCATATGGACAAGGGAAAGAATGCAGAGGATGAATATTATGTGCACAGAGGGGGCTTAGAGGAGGCAAGTGAGCAGTAAGAGATAGCTAGAGAGTAGGGAGACAGAGATAAAGAGCACAGTAAAGAGAGAGAGGCAGTAGTGATACAGAAAGAGATAAAGGATAGTTGAATAAAGACAGACAAAGTAAGAGAGAGAGGAATAGCGGGAAGGGATGGCAGGGAGAGGGTTAAGAAATAGCGATAGAGGGTAGGATGATGGGGTAGAGGTGAGAGAGAAGGGAGTGATAGAGAGAAAGGGGAGGAAGAGAGAGAAAGAGTGTAGGTGGGGGGGTCATAGATAAAAAGTTGTAGAGAGAGAGATCAGGGAGAAGAGGGCAGAGGGCATAAAGAGAGGGAGAAAGGACAGAGGAAAAGGGAAAGATAGATGTTAGATAGAGGAGAGATTGTAGGGAGCTAGACGGAGAAATAAAGTATAGGGAGAGACAGAAAGAGGGAGACATATATTTATCAATAGAAATTAGAAATGCAAAGAATCCATATTTAAGATATTGCCAAATACCAAATCCATTTACAAAAGGTCAAACTGAATCTAATTTCATAATTAAGCAGGAAAGATACTAGACCTGGGGTAAATTTATCAAGCTGCGGGTTTCAAAAAGTGGAGATGCTGCCTTTAGCATCCAATCGGATTCTAGCTGTCATTTTGTAGAATGTACTAAATAAATGATAACTAGAATCTGATTGGTTGCTATAGGCAACATTTACCCCCTAGACTTGGATAAGTTAAACTGAATTCTAAGGAATGTGCGGAAATCAATATCTTATTAAATGCTCAACAAATTCTGCATGCACTGTCTTTCTGATATTTATATACTTTTTTTTAAATGTAAAGTAAGAAAATGGAGATGGATTGAGTGATGCGAAGTAAAACTGTGGCTTGTGAAGTATCCACGATAAATAAACCACAAGTGTGCATATAGGTCACCTGGATGGAATATAAATCAGCAAAATCATGAAAACAATCATAAAAAAGAAACACAACAGAAAAACTTTATTATGTGTTTTGCCAAAACCACATTTTGTGCTCAGCTTACTACAGAATGTCCAAAAGAACCTGTAATTATAGGTTGGGCCCTAAGGCATGACTCACAAAGCCAATGAGGACAGGTAACCATGTTCTTTGCAAAGCTAATATAAAATATACTGTACAGATTAAGCAGTGGTTGCATATCGTGAACCAGAGCCAAATATTTTTGTTTAATTGTTTTTTAAATTTTAACTTCTAAGTCACTTGATGCAATTCAGCACGGGGCAGTAAATGTCTAAATATCAGTGTCCAGAAGGGAGCGGACCTCCGCATAATTTATGGCATGCTCACACTGTATACAATCATTATATTTTCTTCCTCCTGCCAAAGGGACAGTGTCTTGCTGGCTCAGATAGGGTTAGAGGAATATATTATTTCACTACAAAATCATTGAACAGCTGCACTGAAGGATTCCAAGGATACAATGTCATTATTGACAGAAAAGCAGAAGAAAAAAAAAACTTTTTTTTTTTTTTTTTTTTTTGTTGAACAACTTTTGTGTCCTGTATTCTAAAGATCCCACTTGGCAGGCGCTAACAGCAAACAACTCATAGAAAGTTACGGCATTCAGCTATCGTCTTGGACAGATGCCACAATGCAACATCTGGGCAGGACGAGAAACTTAACGTAAGACGCACAGTGCCATTTGGAGATACATATCAAAAATCACTGCATTAAAATACAGTAACACGATAACTTCCTCTACATTTTCATGGTGTTGAATCCAGTACAATGCCAGTCTGACTAACTCTTTTTAGCTTGCGTGACATTTTTCAGTGAGATTCCTGAGATTATTATTTATTCCTCTGACCTATTTGTGTATTGTAAGCATACCACATCCAAGGGTGTATCTATAACTGAAGCAGACGGAGGCAGCTGGCTGAGGCAGCGGGATTCGAGGGGCAGAATAATGTGGGAATTCATTTTAAACAATACATTTTTCTTGCTGTAATTGCTTGCATTTGTCATTTCTGCCTTGTTAGCAGATGTATTAGGGAATAAATTATCAATATTTTTATTTAAAAGTGTATCCTACTCTGTCTGGGGGATGACATTAGAGCAATTTTAACTGGTGCCCCAGATGGCAGATTGGCTAGATGCTCTGACCATATTTTTGGTGGGGAAGAAATAACATGAATGAGCTGTAAGCCTAGAGACTAGTAATTCTGGTGCCTGATATGGCAAGTATAACTATTGCAGATTTCCTATGTATGTTATCTGTAGATAAGATAGAAACCACTAATTTAGGCTAGATACACACGGGAGAATAATCTGACCAATCTGTTATCTACAACGATTGTTCCTACAACTGAAGGTCCGACCAGTTGGGTGATTCATCTGTAAACACTGACACACGATTTACCTTCAGATCTGTGCTCTTCATCTGGTCCTATAGTCGTTTACAGAATGACAGCACAATAGTCACTCATTCATTCCTGTCACACTGATTAACCGCCTTGTTATAGCTAATGACTCTGAAGTGAAATATTCAGTCTCAGAACGGACGAACGACATATTCCATCTACAGAACTCTCTACATTTAGTCACCGGGACATGATCATTGCCGGCATCGGCTGAAAAGACCATAACTCTGTAAACTCTATGGAGATCGTGATTGTGAGTGTGTACACACTGCAGGATCGGAAGGTGATTGGAACAAGATTATTAAACAGCACGACCAACCAAATGAAATGACAATTGGCACTTTGGAACGATTGTCGTTCATCATGTGATTATACACCCTACCATGATATGTGGCCAAGCGGTCGTTTATTGGGTGATTGGTCTATCAATCGGCTGAAAAACCTCCAGTGTGTACCTAACCTACGGTTGTTGCTGCAATTAAAAAGAGTATAGTTCATTTCCTACTGTATGTGCTACTGACAAAAACCTTATGTCTGAGATCATTGTCTCAGTTGACCTATTGACACACCAGCATTCTTGATTATAAAATTAGGCTAAAGTAAGCCACTCATTGATCAGTTCATACGCCCAATCCTCATGCTCACAGGCCAGGCAAACACTTAGGAGAAGGGATTCCAGTTGTGTGGAACCCCCCCTAGCTTGGGGAGGGGATAGCCCAGGACTCAGGGCAGTATGTTTACTGGTGAGGGTGGCCACCTTGTATGTGGAAAAAGATCATCCTGGGCCATTTCTTCCCTCTGCAAGTACCGGTAGGAAAGAGCAGAGTGACGTGGAAAGCCCCCCTAGAAATCCTGTGTTTGCCCCTGGAAACCACGCCAACTAATCATTATACCACAACCCTCTTGTCTACAGCCAATCAGCACCGACCTGTGAAAACCACAAATCATATGCACTCACTCTAGTACAAGTTGACCTTAAAGAACTCCAACCTACACCTAAAATTTTGTCTTGGTTGGAGATCAATATGTAAAGCTAAATAGAAAGTTTACAGGACGGGAACATCAAAAACAATGCTGCTTGCCGGAAACAAGTTACCCCTTTGCAGCATAAAACAGAGGTGTGCCAGAAGTTTGGGGAAATCAGGGGCCGCACCGAATTGGGGGGGAACGCTGTACCCCTGGTAGTGAGTTCCACTCAAAAATAAATTGTAGTTCACCTCTTCTGGGCTCCAGCACATTTACACTGTTTGCACTTTGTTATTAAATAAGCCTTATAGAGGTGATATTGTCACCTACAGTACAATTGTCCATATGGAAGGATTTCATTGTGCTTCCATTATCACAGTTAAAAGAAGCGTAATAATGGAGGCGTGGCTATAATTTTAGACGGTGCTTGGCTGCTCTCCAACTCTTCCTTTCCCCATAATATACATGGGCAATGTTGCGTCCACTACTGTTAGGGGCACGCAGCTCTCCCTTTTCAAGCAGAGTCGTGTGAAGTGTGGGCAGGGTCCAGCCACCACAATTATGCAGTGACCCAGGCTTTAGGGGGGTTTCCAGGCACTAGAACCCCCCCCCCCGCCTTCCTCGGTTTGCCTATGATTCTCTTGCAAAAAAAGGTTCAAAACAATACTTTATAAAAACAAACAAAGATTTTGGCTTGTCAGCTTGGTCAGTTTGGTGTAAGTCTGTTACACCAGATCATAATTCTGTCCATTTGAATATGACATGATTAAAACAGTTCAGCAAATTTACAGTTACTGTGATGGATTTCAAATTTCTGGAGCCAAATATTCTACGTATAAATTTGAGCTGAAAAATGTTTTCGAAATTAGCACAATATTTTTTTTCACAAAAATGACATTTTCAAAAAAAACAATGTTTTTTTTATATTGTCATTGGATAATAAATTTAAATAAATGAAATATGATTTGTGAACACTGGATAGGAAAATAACACTAGCTTTCTTTTACTTCTGAAAACCATAATTTTGTAAACCAGAGCTAAACACCTGTACGCTAATGAGTTAGTAATATATATCATCGCTAAATAATTAGTATTATGTACGTAAATGGTTCATTGTTTTTTCATTGTTATGTTTCACCATTTTTTTTAAAGAATGATCACTTAAATGTATGCTAAATGTAACACTATTAACTATTAAAGTTAATAGTTAATAATACTATTAAAGCATTCTACAGTACTGTATATGATAATATGTCCAGTGCCCAGTTGGTTCCACTTACATTTAGTACCCACAGTAACACATTTCCTGTCAAACATCAAATTGCAATGCAAGGTTTTGCGATACAGATTGCAATGTCTAAAATAATTATAATAATAATAATAATAATATACGTTTTGCCAAGATTTGAAAGCACTGCTATGTCTGAAGTGAAAATAACATAATAAAGAAAATATTTTGTGACAATGTATAGTTTACTATTTTTTTCTTAGCAATAGTTCCAGTGCACAGATTTTATTAAATGTCACACAGAAATTGAGATTGGACACTTGCTGGTTTGGACACAGATTATACGAGAGCAATTTCTGGTTGTATAAAAACAGGCCTCAGGCTTCCATTTTGTTCATACCAAGCAACGAAGCCATTAACATGACATTAGTGTCGTCTATAGCATCTTCTAATAACAATATGGTTCTCATCTGGTATCAAAAGCACAACCATTTTACAGTGGACACAAGAGTCAAATCAGATAAGCTGTGAAGTCCCTGTAATAAAGAAGAATTGATTTTTTCCCTTCTCCCCTCAGCACTCTCAGGAGAGTTTACAGCTACCTCATGGCCATCTACAACTAGGTTACATGTTCAATGTGTGCTAAGGAGGTCTTTTCATTTTAAGAGCCAGATTTACTAAGCAGTGGCAATTGGATGCAATGATTTGTGTCACCACATTATAGGCCTTGACTGGGGCCTACCAGTTTTATTGCTAGAGAGATCGAATATTATTGTTCCATATAAGAAAATGCTCTGTGAAGTTGCATTAAATCACTTTATACGGTTTATCTTTGTGTTTCGGAGAGAGCTGAACATATTACTACAACACTGAAACACCTTCAAATATAGGGGCATATTCAATTAGAATTCGCGGCCGCAATTACGCGCGGCTGGGCATATAAAGTGCCATTACGGTACTGTAACATCGCGGATTTATGTGTGCAGCACTATGGGGTGCGCACAGAAATCCACGATTTTGCGCTACCGGAACCCCTGCGGCCGCGAATTCTAATTGAATATGCCCCATAGTTTGTCAAATTAAATATACTTAAACATTAAAATGTATGTTTAAGCATAAAATAAAAACATTGCTTTTTTTTGTTCTTTTTAGCTAGGAGCCCTTATGGTGCCTTATAAATAAAACTTAATAATAATAATAATAATAATAATAATAATAATAATAATAATAATAATAATAATTATGGTGCTGACCATATAAACCAATCAGATATTTGATAAACTGTACTAGAAAACTGACAGAACCTGACTAGTTGCTATGGCAACAGCACCTTTTTACACAGTTACCTATGCCACAGTTTTTCATAAATGGCCCCCGTTATTTTTATGGACAGAGTTTGATATATTTTTAAGGTATATTGAATCGAGCACCTCAGAATTACTTTTTAAAATTGAAATTATTTTCATACTTTACCATAGTTAAAGACACTGCAGTAACACAGAACACTGAATACATAAGTTTAGCGGTATCACATTCCCTTTAATAACGTTGTGAGTAGTAGTTATACACATTCAAGGCCATTTTCCTCATACCATTATTTGTAGGATCATGATTCTTATTAATAAACACTGTTCCTATGAACAATTTTGTAATGAAACATTTTTTTTTATTTCTAATTTCAATATTTTCTAAGCTATTGTTTATTAAATGTCATTTTATTTAAGTAAATATAAGGAAAAAAGGCAAAATTGGAAAGTTACAAACATGGGCCATCACAGGTCACCACATTATGTTATTCATACTTCTGGTGGTTGTATGAATATGATATATGACTCAATTTTATTCTGCCAAAGAAGATTTTCAACATCGAAGTTATAACATGGACTGTCTCTGCATCGACCCACAAGAGCCTTGTTTAATAGAACGTTCAGTGCCAGCGCTAGTTGGGCTACTCTGTAATAAGTTTATGGGGTCCCATCACAACATTCTAAAGTCCTGCCAACTGCATCATCCCCTCATCATCATCACCATTTATTTATATAGCGCCACTGATTCCGCAGCGCTGTGCAGAGAACTCACTCACATCAGTCCCTGCCCCATTGGAGCTTACAGTCTAAATCCCCTAACATACACACAGACAATGAGAGAGACTAGGGTCAATTTAATAGCAGCCAATTAACCTACTAATATGTTTTTGGAGTGTGGGAGGAAATCGGAGCACCCGGAGGAAACCCACGCAAACACGGAGAGAACATACAAACTCCACACAGATAAGGCCATGGTCGGGAATTGAGCTCAAGACCCCAGTGCTGTGAGGCAGAAGTGCTAACCACTTAGCCACCGTGCTGCCATCCTCTGATCAGGCATCTAATCTGATTATTGGCCCTAAAAAGAAAAAGTGGAGGTGTTGCCCATAGCAACTAATCAGCATCTAGCTTTCGTTTTCTAAAATCTACTAGATAAAGGATATCTAGAATGTGATTGGGATGCTATGGATAACACTTTTACTTTTAAATAAATCTATCCCTAAGGGTTAAAATGAAAGTGTATTCACAGCTGAAATTAACCAAGTGCTCAAACAAATAATAAAATCAGAACATATTATTGAGTGTAAAAATTGCTCATATAAAACATAATCAGTATTATTTTGAATATGTAAAAATATTTTTACTGCTGTACCCTGGCTATGTGAAATAAATATTGAGGCCAAATTGCTCCTCTGTTAAAAGATACGGGGCTCCTTTAATCTTACAATTAATTGTTCATTTGAATGTATTTAAATATATTTGAATAGTTTGAATCCAAGGTTGTAAGAACATTACGATGACAGTACAGATGTAATGTAATTACCACCCATTTGTCTGTGGTGGTTAGGGTTAATTAATATGGATGTTCAATTATTGTTGGAAAGAGATATTGATAGTGATATCTGTAAGAGGCCAGCCCTTGGGAATATGCTGTATGCTGCAGAAAATTGAGATGCAAAGCTTTTAATATATTGCATTGTGAATGGCCATAAATTGGACAGTTATGACTTGCAGTAGGGTACATGTTTAAACCGTGAGCGTTTACAATAGAGAACATGGTCTCCATATTGTCTTAGTGAAGAAGACTGAAGATGCCTGTTTCAATATGGGTATTTTATTTCTCTGTAATCGCTCAATGTTTCATATCATTATGTTTTTCAACTGTATTCCACGTTAAAAATTCAGTTTGAATGCTTCTACACAAACCCCATTGCATGTAGCACGTCAACTTGTAGATGCTGGCTGGTCATGAGTGAAGATGTTGTAATTGGGTTACCATGTGTTATCTGATACTACCAAATATTAGTCAAGGAGAATTACAGAAAAAGGGAAGAGAGTACACGCTGCAGCTATCAAGCTAGTTGACCGTAGGAATCCGTTTAGAATATTGACCAGACTCTCAAAGCTTACAACTAACTTAATCTCTGATAACATCTAATTGTAGCACCTATGAATAGTGGTATAGCTGAACATGTGGAATCATCAGTAACGCCTGTTTGGAAGATACTGATTATCTTCTTGTGATGTCATTACAGTGCTTCGGATCTTCCTGTAACTACTAAACGAATCATAATGGAGCTTCCGCTGTAAGAGAGACAGGAAAAAGCCCTTAGTCTATGTAGCATATTAGGGTAACTGTGGGGCACCCAGAGCGTCTGGGTCTTGATGCAGTTGCTACACCTCTGCCAATAAAGATAATGCTGCCCACACAAGTGACGATAGTATATAGTAAATTAGTAGTACTCTCCCCCTCACATAGTCTGGTGAAAAGCTGATGCATGTACAGGCTCCTCACAGTGCAACACAGTGGTTGCTGGGTGGGAGCTGCCTGTAGTTTGAACTGAAAATTCATTTAATTTTGCACCTTATGGGTTTGGATTATATGGTCCAAGCCAAGTGCAAATGAGGCAGGATGTTATATATAAATGGCGGTATGGTAAATGTAACTGAAGGGCCGGAGGCCGTCTAGCCCCCAAGTTCTAAGGATTTTCATAATTTAAAAAAATCTTAGCTCTAATCTTAAAAGATCCTGTAACACTATTCAATAAAATCAAAGACGAATTAAGTGATATATAGTTAACATGTCTTTGCATTTTATTATATAGAGTTAAAGAAGCATTTAAAATTAGGGTTCTGTGTCCACCACCTCTCATAAGTTATACAAGTGGTAGCCATTTTTCTGTAGACCAAAAATGCACTGAGGCCTATGCAAATAGCACAGCCACTGTGGCTTCTGCATTGGAGACACATTTGAGTGTGACAATTCATCGCCAAGAGGTAGACTGAGTACTAGGGAGAACCTTCGTATACTGGCCCACGTTGACCACGGCCACAGGATTAATTTCCCACAAGCCATTTATTTGACACTTTTAGTTGCAGTTACCATATTTTGTGGTACAGCCAGACGTGACAGTTGTCTCAGGCAGCGATTTGTTTCAGAGATAGGGGGGTTGTTTTGGAAAATCATGGGAATATTTGTTTTAAACATGTTTTCTTTGCCTTGTTGGTAGACCTAATTAGGATTAAAGTGCCAGTACATGTAGTTTATAGTAGTTGGCAAGAAATGAAAAGTGCCGCCTAACGCGGCAGAATGACTGGACACACCCCTGAGTAGTTAAATAATTTTACTCCTCCTAAAATGCCATTTACCCCTCCTGGAATGTCGAGGACCACTGGCTCTCTCTGTAGTTTGAGAGAGTAATGATCGCTGACAGTCTTGAAGTTTCCGCTATATACAGCATGTTTGTAACTCTGTAATTGCTGATCCTATCAGGAGTGTAACTAGCTCTGCAGCAGTGGAAGATCATTACTCAAACCACTGATATTTTGCCAACTAGCTCTAACCGAGCGAATAACGTGCATTCTTTGAAGGTGTGTCCTTAGACATAGTCATTTTATTGTGTTGTAATAAGCATTGATAGAAATATTGTTGCAGAAATATGTGTCATTTACTGAATGCTAATGTTACAGTAACTACGGACATTGTTCTCCGCGTGAATTCGATTTGTTTTTGAATTCACCGACCACTGTAGTCTCTATGCTAACTGTGCATTTAGGAGATGAAAGAGTTAAACATATAATCTAATTAGAACTTCTCCTGATAATCTGCTGTTCAGAGCCTCCCTGCACAATGGATATTTTTTCCCCAGCTGTTCAGCTTTTAAGACTCTCATTTGCAGAATATACAGCTTAGAAGCAACAGTGCTAGCAACTATTTAAGAGAAGACGAACATGTCCTTGGGTAAAACAAACATTAACACAATTGTTTTTTTTGACATTTATTATATTTAAAACCTAAACATGGAACCATTCATAAAAAAAAACAACACACCATTAAAACTGTAATTGGACCGTAGATAGGGCAATAGGCTGTAAAGTGTTGAGTACATTCAAACAGAAGAAAAATTAGCATATTAAGATAAAAAGATAAATACAAAATAATAACTTTCTGGGTAGGTTCCTCATTAAATGATGTAATTGCAGGATTTCTAGGCGCTCCTATGAATGAAGTAATAAAAAAATGTGGACGTAAATACATTAACTGTAACGAGGTCACAATGTGTCGTTCTTGTAATCGTAGTGAAACGGGTCAGGTTTACTGTGATGTTATCTTTTATCTGTCACCAGAGATAAGGAAAATAGCTCATTAAAATACCCCTAGATACAAAGCAACACATCTCATTAGTTTCCTGTAGGCACAATAATGAAGATGGCCAAGGTAAGATCAGAATTAGAGGCGTATTACTTGGTCTAATCCAGCAGACCAGGATTAAAGTTTGTCACTGATATCTCCCACAGGAACGATGTCTTCTATTAAATAGCTTTTTCCAACATGCCCTTAAAGCAAAACTTTTGTTCTATACAGGTGTTCAATAGCTGAGCTTGCAGTATATACTTCAAAAACTGAACATAACTTAATTATCACTTAGGGCTTAAGGTTTTTGTCATTTTATGCAAAATGTATAATAAATTATATTTAAAAATGTTATCCCTGTCTTTTCCCATACTGCCCTTGGTATTTTCCTCACTGCTTGACAATAGAAGAAATGGTGCAAAGTGGTAGCATCCTAGGTGCAGGGCCGGATTAACCATAGGGCTAACTGGGCTACAGCCCAGGGGCCTATGGCATCCAGGGGGCCCTTGAAAGTGCTCAGCAGCAGTATTGATCGGTTGGGGGCGGGGGCGCGATCAGTGCTGCTGAGCACTTTCACTGCAGTACTTCCCCGGCGCGCTGTATTCTCCTTACTGAGGAGATCTCGTGAGTCTCACTGTCACAAGATCTCCTCAGTAAAGAGTGTACAGCGTGCTGGGGAAGGCGGGGGGGGGGCCCTCACGGGGGAATGGAGGCCCCCTTAGCCCAGGGGCCTCCATTCCCTTAATCCGGCCCCGCCTAGGAGGCAACAAATTCAACACTGGACTGGCTGCAAGAACTTTTCCAGGCTTTTCACCCAAAGATGAATTTGTAATAGGATATGGAACTGTATATTCATGAAAAAATACCTATAAACCCTAAATTTGACCTGTATTTTTGTAAACTGGAGATATGTTATTAACACTGCACGAACCCACTGAAATTTTACCTCAGTTTGATTCATAATTTACCCACAGGAAATTGAAAAATCTAATGGGAAATGCATGGTAATATTTACCAGAAATGAGTAAATATTAGAATACATGTTAGGGCCCTAACTTACTAGCAGGGCAACCATCAGGGGGGTGCAGGGAGTATGGGGCCTAGCAGCAGAGTGGGGCCCCACCAGCCCTGGATCCAATCAAATGTATTAAGGGAGGAGGCATCCACAGGGAATTAAGGGAGGTAGTGGGCACCATTTCTAGGCAGCAGCTTCTCCTGAGATGAGAGGTGGTGTGGGGAGAGACCTCTGCGTGTAATTAAGGATGCAGTAGTGGGCCCCCTTGTAGTCAGCATGTCTGCCTCCACTCCCAAGATGTCGGGAGCCACAGCTGCCACCATTTACTCCAGTTCCAGCCCCCCAGGTGCCTGGCTTCTGGACAGAGACAGGGAAGCTCCCTGCAGCATCACTGATGTCATAAAATTAATAAGGTCACAGCATTGTCATTGGAGAGGAGCCGAAAGAAGACAGCAAGATGCAGAGGGGTAAGTAAACTACTGAAGGGGTTAGATGGAACTGGGGATGGTGGGTGACTGTAGAAAATGGGGGCAAGAGGCAAATGTTGGGAAGAGAATAATTTGAAATGAGGGTGAGAGAAGGAAGGAGGAGGGGCCCTGCCTGTTACACTTGTACTGGGCCCATTTCTGGTGGCAGCCCTGCTTAATAGCATATACTATTGTATCACAAGGATGCATTCAGTGCACGCCACACATATTACAGACTGTAGAAAGAGATATATTATTAGCGGTGGCTCAGTGGTTAGCACTTCTGCCTCACAGCGCTAGGATCATGAGTTTGATTCCCTGAACAAGGCCTTTTCTGTGTGGAGTTTATATATGTGCTTGCATGGGTTTCCTCAGGGTGCTCCGGTTTCCTCCCAAAACATACTGGTAGGTTAGTTGGCTGCTATCATATTGACCCTAGTCTCTGTGTGTGTGTGTTAGGGAATTTAGAATGTATTCTCCAATGGGGCAGGGACTGATGTGAGTGAAAAATATCCTCTGTATAGCGCTGCGGAATTGGTGGTACTATATAAACAAATGATGATGATATATGTATGTATTACAGTGCAACAGTTTCTGTGTGTGTGTTGTATGCTTGCAAAATCCCTCTTTAAAAATAGACACGTTGAATAACATATTAATGTTTTGTGTTTACTTTATATGCACATAGGTGTTTCTTTTTTAGAAGTTTGCTTGGCCACAGTGGTTTGGTAAATGCACCTGCGACAGGCAGTCAGTACAGGGTAAGATGGCAGCCCTTCCTCTTCTGTAGTATACTATTACCTTCTGTGCCCACAGACACAGCCCTATTTCATGTTGTCTATGGTGAGCATGGATTCCCAATAAGGCGCTTTCTGTGAAAAAAAAAATAGTTACCCAGAAACCTTCAGTACTAGCATTATTAAAATTAATGAGTTATAGCAAGTAGATTAGTCAATCAAGAAAGGGAACAACACCAGGCAACCTAGCTCATAATTTGACAGTTAAAGGTCAATATATGTAAAGGCGCAACAGATTCGAGGCAGTGACTGTAAAACTGTAGGCAACAGCTTCTTCATTTGCAAATGTAATTGTGTTTTTAGAATAAATGTATTCTGAAATGTGTGCATGATGGATTTAGCCTTTGATTGGATTAAAATGGGGCAAGTTTTGTTAAAAAAATAATAATGGTCCATTGCGTAACTGATGATGGGATCTGACAGATGACCATCTCCAGCCTGGTTGGTGTTCCAGTGGCACGGGGGGTTTTCATCAGCTCTGTAATTTATTGTGGTGATAGTTTAATTTCTGATTTTTTTGTCAGCCTGACTAAATACAGCCCGTCATCACCGATGCAACTGGTTTGCTTATTCACTGTTTGCTTATTATATAAGGTATATATAAATATACATCTATCTATATATAAAATATATCTTAAGTATATTTCAATTGTACATACTCTGTGTGCATACATGATATACATGCTATAACAAGCCTCCCAGGCACTCCGTGTCTTTTTTCCTCTGTGTCCATGTTTTCCCTTTCACAAGCCTCCCTTTCACAAACTTTTTAGATGTGCTCCTGTTACAAGTGAGTGCATCTTTGGGTGCATTTCCGTGATGTAATGCACCTTCTCTTTAAACTCACCCAGACTATTCTCTGGTGCCTGAGCAACAGGTTATGTTTCCAGTCATTATTCTGGCTGACCTCTGATACTTACTCAGCTTGTAAATAACTCAGATCTTTTTGTTTGTAACCTTGATGCCAGCTGGTTTTGTGTTTCTGCTTGCCCTGACCTTGGCTTGTCTATTACACTTTATTGCTTTTGTATTCCTGTGTGTTATCAACTTTGGTTCAGTGAGGCTGGTTCTGGGGCTTAAAGCTAAGTGTTACCTACAGCAAAGCCTTTCACTCTCTTACGGGGCTTCCCAGAAAAAAATAAGGTTTCCTTTAGAATCTTGGAGGGAGTCGGTGCCAAATGCTAGGAGCCCATTGATCCACATGTTAGATAATTCATTATATGTGTAAGACACAATATGCAGGATGGAATGCAAGCTTTCCGTCACATGCCGTGATATTTGCCAAGTAAGTAGGTAATCACTGTAGGCACATTTAAATTGACAACCAAGATGGTATTGTGGTATGGTTACAATAAAGACAGTATAACCCGGCAGTAGCCATTGTTTTTCAGTAAAGAGAGCTCACAAAACAAATAACAGGTGGATATCAAAAGATTCAATAATAAAGGAAACAAAATGATGACACATCTTACCTGTGTTGTAAGGAAATAGATTGTACGCTCCTCTGAGCAGGGCTCTCCTACCTCCTGTTTCCACCACTTATAACTTCGCTCTCCAGCTACTCAGCTCACCTCCTCTCGGTCCCTCTGCCCTCTGTCTCCTCTTGCTTCTCTCTGTTCCTCTCAGTGGCTCTTAACCTGTCATCCGTGCCCACCCTCTTGGGCTCAAGTTACCAGCCTGTACTGACTATCCCCCATCCTCTCTTTCTAGCTGTGCTTTGAGCTCCCAGAGTTATAGTGCTTACTGTTACTTGTACTGTGCTGTTTCACCTTATACTGTGCCATTGTTTGTCCTTGTACTGCGCTACGGATACTTTGTGGCGCCCTGTAAATAAAAATTAATAATAATAATGATTATTATTATGGTTTATATAGTGCCACCATAATACACAGTTGGAGGAAACTGGAGCACCCAAAGGCAAACACAGGAGGAAACATACAACCTGCACACAGATAGGGCCCTGGGTAGGAAATAAACTGATGACCCCAGAGCTGTGAGTCACAGGCAAACTTTACAAAAATAAGTATAAATCTAAATATCAATTAAGGCCCATTAGACTGATGATCTGTTATTCGTGAATTTAAAAATCTCCCCTCTGTTGTATTGGAGCTTTATGGCCACAGGTGACTCGTGAGTTTCTTTATTGAGGACTTGTGTTGTTATATATCAGTGATGGCTAACCTGTGACACTCCAGGTGTTTGTGAAACTACAAGCCCCAGCATGCTTTGCCAGCTATCAGCTAGTTATCTACTGGCAAAGCATGCTGGGACTTGTAGTTTCACAAACACCTGGAGTGTCACAGGTTTCAAATTGTCATCGATATAAAGAAATCCACAAGGCATTCTGGCATTCAGGATTCAGACATTAAATTGTTAGCTTGTACTATCATCCCAACAACCCTTCCTTCTTTACTGATTTGCATGTGGATATTCCATACTTTAACACCCCCTTCCAAACTGTTTTCTCTTCCTCCTCCACACCCACCTGCCACATTGTTCACTATATTGTCAAAGCGCGTTGAGAACATAATCTGAAAGGAGTACGTAGGGAAAAAATCTGTCCTCCTATTTCATCCAGGAACATTGATATCTGTAAAAACAAGGGATCTGTATCTAAGCATCTTATTATCAGGAAACTAATGGCTAGCACCAGTAGAGAGCGAGGCGAGGTAGGGATGGAACGTAGTAAACAGCAGAGATTTATTAGTTTGCCGAGAACAGAATTTCCCCCACCAAATCAGATTCCTAATTGCATGTACGAAGACATCTTTTTCCTTCAGTCTGTGCTTGTTATTACAATGACTGGACAGCTACTAACAGGATGTCATGCTAGAGACAAGAATGCAAACAACAGCTTTTCGTAATGTTAACGGCTTTGAGAATTGCATTTATAGGAATCCAAATGTATTTAGGTCTGGGAGTCTATTGCGATAGTCTGTGTGTAGAGTAAATGTCCTCTTCTTTTCTAACCCACGCACACAGATATATCATATCAGTCCATTGTACAGTCAGGGAGTCTCCTCTGCATTTACAAGGACCTGTGTGATGTTTGTGGTTTTTCTCGTCATTTGAAAATACTTCATTTACAGGTTATATTTAGGTGTTAACTTACTTTATGTGAAGGTAGCTCTGCTGGGGGGTATTCAGTTAGCCGCGATGCTTCCTCAACCATCGCGGCTGCGCACATTTTCAGGTACAACGGTACCACCACATCGCATATTTAATAGAGGTGCGAGGAGAAATGTGCGACGTTACATCGCAGCGGAGTGCCTTCGCCAGAGGCGGAACTACTATTGATGCAGCAGGTGCAGAGATAATAGGGCCCACTACACGGAACCCTAACCCCAACATTAAAGTAGTAGTATTTCCATTTAATAAATAAACCTATTTCATACCTCACAAACAAAATAGCACCCATTAATTAGCCACCACCTACCTCACACACACACACACTACATTGCCACAAGCCCCTTGTGCCATCACACACACATATTACAGTCACCTTCATCACCATGCTGTGCCCCCTTATGATCACATGGCGCCCTCCATGCTGTATTTGCTCTCCCCTTCACCTGCTCCCCTTCATCACCCTGTGCCATGCTGCTTTTGCTTCCCCTTCATCACCCTGTACCATGCTGCTTTTGCTCCCCCCTTCATCACTCTGTGTCATGCTGCTCCCCCCCTTTCATCACTGTGTGCCATGTTGTCCCCCCCTTTCATCACTCTGTGTCATGCTGCTCCACCCCTCCCTTCATCACTATGTGCCATCCTGCTCCCCCCCTTCATCACTCTGTGCCATCCTGCTTCCCCCCCTCCCTTCATCACTATGTGCCATCCTGACGCCCCCCCTTCATCCCTCTCTTCATCACTATGCACCATCCTGCTTTCCTCCCCACGCCTCCATTCATTTTCTTACCTTCTTATTGGCTTCTTCTTTTCTTCTATTCTCTTTTCTTGCTTTCTGTCTTCTTTCTTGCCTGCTCCTCTCTGCGCCGCTCCTCACTGAATGTCGGGCGATGACGTCATGCCCAACATTCATTGTGAATGGAGCAGAGAGGAGGGAAGAAGGGCGGGTGAGTTGTGATCACGGGAGTATTTTTTTTTTTAATGTACCCACTCCCCCCACCAACGAAGAGGGGAGCCATCTGGCGTTGGGGCCCACAGGGGGATACCCCGGCTCCCTGGCGGACCAGTCCGACCCTGGCTCGAACTGTCCATGTATCTTTTCTCAAATCCGTTCAACAAATGAATACAAACATTTTTGACTGATTAAAAAAGCAGCTAAATTTGAGAATATCAAACAGGTTTTGAGCCTGTTCAATCTTTTTGCAAGGGGTGACTGTATATTCTATATGATGGGTGGATTAGGGGGTTGTATATGGTCTACTTATAAAGTTGTCAAAAAGCACAGAACAAAAAGAAAGTTATTTTTTACATACAAGCTATTTAAATGAGCTAGACAGACTGAACCTTTATTTTTCACACCTATTTGGAAAAGGAAAACCACCAATGAATATAATAAATTTCACAATGATATATACCACACTTGAAATGTTTGCGTTGGTTCCGTCTGGGTGCTCTGGTTTCCCTCCATACACCAAAGACATACATGGTAGGTTCATTGGTTTCTTGCCTCTACAGGAACCTGTTTCTCTACCATACAGGGCCAATTCTGGCTTAATAGGATTGGGTTTTGACCATATATAGCGATTGTTTTTATAGGCAATTATGAAGAATTATTACATGGAGCCAAAACTCTCCCCTGCCAGAAAGACTTAAATGGACCATTTGTCTATGGAGAAATATGTCTTTGTGCTATTTCTGATATTGATGAAGCCCTTGCACTGCCCTCTGTTTTGGCAAATGAAAGATTTTCAAAGAGGGGACCAAACAGAACATTTTGATAGATTTCGAGTTTCCAGTTTTGCAGCTGTCCGATCGATTCACAAAAGTGTCTTTTGTGAATGCCGTGAATTTCGCCATTTTATAGTGGGTACGGGGCCCCACCTCCACAAGGATCCGGGAGATTGCCTACACTCCCGTGAGTCCGGGAGGACTCCCCGAAATTCGGGAGCCTCCCGAGAATTCCGGGAGAGTAGGCAAGTGTGATCTATAGTGCACAGACTTGTCAATCAGTCAGGTGATAAAATTGTTTGTTTTGTAAAATATGATCAAGGGTCAAATAACTAAAGTGAAGTAGAACCTGTAATAGTCTTAGGCCTAATTATTTAGTCAAATGACCGGAAATCAGTCTCACCAGGCTAGCTTTATCCCCTGTTGTCTAGCTAGAAGTAATTAACAAATTATAATACATTCTGGTACCAGACAGCGAGTGTTCCTTTGTGGTCCGAACACACTTTCCATTTCAATTAAAAACAATCTGTTTACACCAAGTGATCTTCATATCTTCAATATGTCTTGTCTTTGATCATTTGGTTATTTATTCTAATGGGACATATTATCGGAATAAGTGATTTCGTGCAAGAGGATATTTTCAGACAGACAGATGGATTCGTTCAGCATAATAGATTCTTTCTGTTGTGAATGCTGTAAACCTGTTTAACGTATTTGTATTATTATATACCTTGACCATGTCAATTAACTTTGTCTGATTAATAAATATTTTTGCGTATATATTATTATTTTTGTTTATTTCTATACCGCTGCAGAATTAGTGGCGCTATATAAATGGATGATGATGATGTTGGTGATAATGATGATAACGCCATTCATACTGCGCTCTGCTGTACAGAGAATATGTAATCATTAACAACAGTCCCTGCTCCATTGGAGCCTACAACCTAAATTTCCTAACGTACCCACTCTAGGGCCCATATTGTCAGAATGGTTTTGGACTTTGGGGAAAAAATGGAGCACTTGCAAACCATCATATACTATGATCTAAATCTTCACAACCCACCGTTTCACCTTCTAGCTACAAACCCAAGGAATATTTTTTTTTGGGGGGGGGGGTCAAACAAAAAGATCTGGAAAGGCCACATCCAACACAGTCTTCCAGAATGAGGGTTATTACATTAAAGATTTAGGTGAAACTTTCCAAGATCTCAAGGTATGACAGGTTAGGATGGGTGGCGTAAATGTTTATGGATGAAATAATTCCAACACTGAGTAGTGCGGATTTTTTTTTTCCGAAAACAATGAGGGCAACATGACAAAAATATAGACACTGGGCAGACACTGAACATTTCCGACCCGGATCCAATCAATTGCGACTACAAAATATGCCAGCACTTGAAAAGGACGTCACTTCATGGTGACACTGAGATTTCCTGTTTTAAAGCGGCAATGGCAGGACCTGGCAACTTACTGTACTGTTAACCCTAACCCAAATCCTAACCATAACTATTATTTTCTATTATCTAGGGGACAGGTCCCGACAGGCCACTTTAAAACAGGAAATCTCAGTGTTGCAATATCATCATCATCACCATTTATTTATATAGCACCACTAATTCCGCAGCGCTGTACAGAGAACTCACTAACATCAGTTCCTGTCCCATTGGAGCTTATAGTCTAAATTCCCTAACACACACACACACACACACACACACACACAGACACAGACTAGGGTCAATTTGATAGCAGCCAATTAACCTACCAGTATGTTTTTGGAGTGTGGGAGGAAACTTGAGCACCTGGAGGAAACTCACGCAAACATGGGGAGAACATACAAACTCCACACAACGATAAGGCCATGGTTGGGAATTGAACTCATGACCCTAGTGCTGTAAGGCAGAAGTGCGATTCGCAGAGCCCCACCCCTTCATGCCCACCTCTACACCGAGACTCCCGTAGGCCAATCGTTAAAGGTTGGCAACTATGAACAAACATCACAATATTACATAATTAAGACTTTAAAGAAAAAGTTAACTTTATCTCTATTGTTAAACACATGCTGATCAGTCAAAACTGTTCTCTACATAAATACGATAAAGACATCGAGATGTAATTGTGCTGCTCAGTGAGTGCTTTGAACAGGTGGCAGAAGCATGTATTTTATCCCAACATTATGGAGCTGACAAGTTATCTTTGTGACTGTGAAGGAATAAGATATTCTTTGCATATTAAAATTAGAATGTATCCTTATGTGGTATTTTTAGCCAAGTTAAATAGCGAATCTTGTCAAACTTTTTGTAAAGCAGTTTGCAGCCAACCCTGAATAATGAATTGAATTTGATGAGTCATTTTTGCCCTTTTCAAAAGAAAATCAACGCTCTTGGTTCATCTTCTTTGTATCCTATATGGTTCATTGCTGTTTGGAGATGCTTGTATCATGTGGGGTTCTATTGGGAATCGTCGTGATCTGTGAATCAATTGTCAATACAATTGGTGAGATGTTAATCTGTTCCGTGGAAGTAGGAGTACAGGTTAGGCTTGTGGAGCAAGGTTACAGAAATAACATAAAGGGATGGTGAGGATGTATTTTTAAGGGCATTAATTGCTGTGCGGAGGGGCACACGGACATATCCAATTCCAATGTGGCAGAGAATCGCATTTCTAGGGGCACTTTGTCCAATGTAAAACAAAACTTCAAACTCACAATGTTGCCAGATAAGAAGAAAACTATTGTTTTACATTTTAGTGTGGCGCCTGCAGGAAATTCCAGAAATGCCAGACGCACACAAAGTTCTTACCTGGTCCCAATCGGCCCACCTACCCTTCGTTCCGACTCCTCAGCATAGTTCTCCATACACAGTTTCGGTCTATGGCAGAAACCACTACAATTACTGGAGTGCAATAATATAGAGTGAAAGGAGGGGGGTGTACGAGGTGATAGAGAGAAGTAGAGTTCCTGCACTCTACTCCTATTGCCGACACCTGGATTTGGTCTGGGCCTGGGAGTGGGACTACAGATATTCAGGACAGGGAAGTATCCCGCACAAATATATTACTCACCAATATGCTGGTGAGGGTCTCACCAAGAGAAAGACAAAACTGATCGATGATACTCATGGGTAGCCACTGTCTCCTCTTGATGGTCGCTGATACACCCAGGATTAGCGCCTAGGAAAAGGACGACACACACCAGCCCCCCCATAAGCCTGTCTATCGGGCTAATGTGTGCCATCCGTTCCAGTGCTAGCTATAACAGCAATACAACAGCAGGGCCCTGGTCCTAACAACTTTCTATGGGACCAGTATGTTGCGCAATTTTAACTCCTAGCACTAGGTGTGGGACACTACACTTTTGACAATCCCATGAATTCCAATACACAAAGCACAACTACAGATATCAAAAGCCTACCTTTAATGGGGGCCTGACTTCTGGCTTTTTTTAACGGGGAAGTACTTCAAAAGCTTACCATAAATGGGGGCCTGACGATTGTGGGCAAGGGTACAGTGCAGATATATATTCACAGGTCTATAAGGAACCAACACACAATAGTCACCTGGGATATAATGTACAAATTGGGCATGGTCTCACAATGACAGGGCTACCTCCAAACTGTTGCCAAGCCTAGTGCAAAGCTGGTCTCCACAGGCCTAGTGCCTTTGTTTACCTTTGCCATAGGCTAATTCTCAAATTACTTGGGTTAAGATGGGCCCAATGAGGCTCAATAAGACACCTATCAGCACCACAGGACTTATGTCCACTAATGCTGCAGGGGCCTATTTAATTCTGCACGGGCCTATTGCCCAAAAGATGTCATGGGCCTTGTGACCATAGTGTACTAGAAAGAGAGTGCAGGCATAGGCCTGGGTGAGGGTCACCCGAGGGCCTTACCTGCCTCCACAAGTTTTGTTGACAGCAGGAGGGAACTGTGATAGCTCAATGCCACCCCCCTGCTGCTTCTTCTATGGATGGTCCCTAGCAGTCTTCTTTGTTGATCCTGCAGTTCTCCGGCTCTCCGCTGTCTGTCACCATCTTCAATCTTCCACTGGAACTCTTCTTGCATGCCCTGCCATCTTCTTTCTTGAACTTGCCGCTGCTTCTCTCTGAGTCTTCTGGCTTGATCACTCTGAATCTTCTCTGGAGCCCCTCAAAGGACTCTCTCTGCCGTTGAATTGGACTCACGCCACACATGATGGCTAAATAACTGTCACTGTGAGAAGGCTGAGTGGTGATGACGTGCTGAGCACTGACTGGCTCGCCGCAGCACTAAAAATTTAAATGGCCGGATGTGAGCAGTGATCGGCTCACCATCCTGGCCTCTGATTGGCTGACATTGAATCACTTCCGTTTTGCTGTCACCAACGTTGGGGAGCGCTGCAAGAAGGAAGCCCTTAGCTGCCCTGGATCGTTGGTCCAGTGAGTGTTGTTCTCTTCTCCT
Organism: Mixophyes fleayi; assembly: GCF_038048845.1. Taxonomy (NCBI): domain Eukaryota; kingdom Metazoa; phylum Chordata; class Amphibia; order Anura; family Limnodynastidae; genus Mixophyes; species Mixophyes fleayi. The sequence continues at coordinate 75,038,783 of NC_134412.1, forward strand.
CTTCATCCTCTTCATGTGCTCCGCATCTGGGGGGGGGGGGCATCATCTTACATTAGGAAGACAAAATATTGCATTAAATTGTGGGGAGATCCTACTACTATTGTCATTCAGTTCTTGTCTGCAGGAACAGCACACAATGCTCTATCACAACTCCTTCACCTTAACAGCCTAGTAAGTGGCTGATAGCCTGTCCATTTCTTACTACAGTATCTCCTGATCTCTTTTTTTTTTGTCGTTTTCTACATCGTCTTCGTAGGGAAAGATAAAACACTAGTTATTTTAGATAGTTGTAGTACTCCTTGCTGGTAATGGACTATCATGGGGAGGACGGAGTGGTCACCTGGCACTGACAGGCCAATGCCTACCAAGATTCAGTGAAAATAATATTTCAATAAATAAGTTTATAAAATGTAATGTGAGCTGTGCACATCGCACTGTCAAGCATACATCTCCAAGACTGTGGTAGGTGGGAAGAGGAGCATTTAATTAGCAGACACCACGCAACAAATGAAGACCTGGGTGATGTCTAATTAACAGACATTGTCCAACAAGTGGGGAGCTGTGAACCAATATTAGCCTTTCACATTGTGTACTTTACTATATACTACACATTGCAGTATAGGGCCACAGTGAGAATCATCTCATCAAAGTACTGCTGGAAGTAAACGCAATGCCCAATTTTCAATATCATCATTTTATTTATATTGCGCCACTAATTCCGCAGTGATGTACAGAGAACGAACTCACATCAGTCCCTGCCCCATTGGAGCTTACAGTCTAAATTCCCTAACATATACACACTCACAGACAGACAGACAGAGAGGGAGACAGACAGACAGAGAGGGAGGGACTAGTGTCAATTTTGATAGCAGCCAATTAATCTACTAGTGTGTTTTTGGAGTGTGGGAGGAAACTGGAGCACCCGGAGGAAACCCAAGCAAACACAGGGAGAACATACAAACTCCACACAGATAAGGCCATGGTTGGGAATCGAACTCATGACCCCAGTGCTGTGAGGCAGAAGTGCTAACCACTAAGCCACCGTGCTGCCAATTTTCTGTCTGGAAGTCTCATTAAACTCTTTCACTTTATGACTGTTTCTTCCATCTCTGCAGTATGACTGTTACTGTCATCCCTTTTCCTAGTATGTCTACTAGTGCCAACCTCAGGAATATCTACCAGTGCTCCCAGTGTGTCTGTTAATGCCCCCCGCAGAGGCTCTGTCATTGCCCCTTTCAGTGGTTCTTTGACTGGCACTGTCTCTTCTCAGAGTAGGGTAACAAACTTATCCCTATCTTAAGGAAAATATGTGATTTACTCTGCGGCCGACTGATTGGTACCAGGTGAGATGTGGTATGTGAATTAGAGGAAACCATCTCACTTGCCAACCAGCCAGCAAGCAGCAGAACATATGTGATACATATGTGTCTTTAACCCTACTTCACAGTGCCTACTCCAAGGCCCCAGCTTAGTGTATCTGACGTCGCCCTAGAGATTACCTGTCAGTAACCCCTTTAGTAAAGGTAATTTATGAATTGAATAAAAGACAGAGGTTCAGCATAAACGTAATTTCTTTCTCTTTTGTCACGCTTTGTGCCTTGTTACTGTCTGTGATAATAATAATAACCTACTCAATCCAGGGGAAATTGCTTTGATCATCATTTGAGCACGTTCATGTTAACAATGTATTGTGCAACTTACCTTTTTCACCATTAAATTAAACTCTTCCAAGGGATGGCAGCTTAATCAGACTGCAACATCTTGTGTTTTTACTTTCAGCTTTCTAGAAATAAACATATATAAATGTATGTTATATATAAAGAGGAAAAGGTATATGCGACATTAATAGATTTAGTTAGAGATACTAATAGAATATAGACTTGGCAATAGTATGCAGTGCCAGCAAGAGCCATTTAATGCTATGGGATACTATGTTGTGTTCTCTTGCACAATTTATCCATTTGTAAACCACTGGTGAAGTTTCTTGCTGAATGTGAAATACAAATTTGGGCACAAGTTCTCAAAACTTATGATCTGGAAATGGGGTGAGATTGGGAACTACTCATTCCCCACTAGTATAGGCAAGTGGAGCTTTTCAGGGCTAAAACTAAAGATGTTCACTGACCCCCGTGTTTTGGTTTTGGTTTTGGATCTGTGGTTTTTTTAGAAAAATAGCTAAAATATGCTAAAATCACATAATTTTGCTCTTTTATGTTCCTAAATTATTATTAACCTCAATATCACTCATTTCCAGTCATATACAGTCAATTTTGAACACCTCACAGGTCACAATATTATTTTCATTCACTTTCAGACAAAGACTGCAGCGAGCTGGCTGGATGCTAAGCGACAGAGCAATGACACAAACACACGGCTGTTTATAGCACATCTAGGAAACATTGCCACACAGCAGTGGCAGAAAAGATGGAATTGTCCTTAGGCCCTCTCACCCACCTTTATGTAAGATATTGAGAAAGACTTGTACAGTTTAACAAAGCAAGTGCTTCAGCGACAAGGAGTGCAACTTTTATGGTTGAAGTGCTTGGTTTGTTATGACTCCCACACAACAAGCTAACAATGGGCTTAAGGCACCTAAGCAAACAGTGCTGTGAATGAACTCTAGTGTGGCATGTCATGCACCAGTGGAAGCAGTTCTTGCCAGTGATAAGCAGAAGGCCATTGTCATGCCTGGGCATAAGACTAAAAGCTCCACCTCTTATGTGTGGAATTCTTTTTACCCAAATCCTGACAACAGTTAACTAGCCATTTGTAGTATTGTAAAGCCACAGTCAGTAGAGGTAGGGACCATAACTATCTAGGAACCTCATCTATGTTACGCCATTTGAAGCGAGTTCATGGAAAGCTCTTGTGAAAATCAGAAACTTATGCTAATAAAACAACAACAAGCAGTCCAACATCAGCTACCTCCCTTCTCTAAGCTAGATCCCAGCACCTGCAATCTATACCCCCAACACCTTCATCATCAATATCCTCACAAGTGATCGGAGTTAGTTCTGCATCCAAGTTGCTAAGACGAGATGACTCCTCCCCTATCCAGGACTCCTCAGAAGGATCCTTGAGCGTTAGGCCCACTGCTGCTGCTCCAGCTGCTGGAGGTGGATCTTCAACCCAGAAGCAGACCAAGAAGAAGACTATTAGTAGTTTACAACAATTGATTGTTAAACAAACCTTTGCAAGAGGAAGCAAGTATGGCAGCTGTCACCCAGTCGCACAGTGGATCACAGGCGCCATGACGACTATACTAGTATTAGATCTGCGACCAATATCCACCATTAATGCAGCAGGAATAGGACAGTTAATTGAGGTCCTGTGTCCCCATTACCAAATTCCATCTCAACACCATTTTACTAGACAAGCAATTCCTCACCTGTACCAGGAGGTTACAAAAAAGAAAATAATTGGGATCCAAAATGCCATTCTACCCACTGTACACTTAACCTCAGGCTCGGTTCTCGAGTCTGCTAGGTTCGGGTGAGCTTGGTTCTCGGAGAACCGAGCCTGAGCATCTCTAGCTAAAACGAGTGCATTGTAGGTGTGTCAACAGGACTGACTACACAATTGTGACAGTTTACTTTACCAATGACCTAGACAAAGGAGAAGCATCTCATGCAAGCACCAGCAGTACCTGGGTGGAATATATCCTGAGCCATACGGAGGAGGAGGTTCATTAACCCAAACATTTCTATGGATATATTTTTAATGGGCTATATGGTCAGTACTTATTTGCATTTATGGCCCACACACAAAGAAAAAAAAAAGAATTCTCTTGTAATAGACAGTTTTCTGCAAATGGCACAAGGACACACCATGCAGTTATGAAAGCATAGATTTTATCTCCAGAGTTCCTTACCGTATTAGCAGTGAAACTGTGTAATGTACTGCCACAAGAACTGGTGTTAGCCGACCATTAGATTCAATAAAGGTTTAGGTGTCTTCCTACAGAAACAGAAAAACACAGGATTTATTAAAATGCATAGCGTGGAAGTTCCCATCGACTCTCACAATACCATTTACTTAACCATCTTAACTAAACACCAATAACAACACAGACACCAAATTAAAGTTGTAATGAATAATAGGATTTATTAAGATGAACTTATAAACTTAACCTAAAGAGGACTGTAAGGCGGACGAGAGCAGGGCAGTCAGCAACAGCAAAACCAATAAAGGTGGAAAGGTCAGACCATAGTACCACCAACCCAGGATCATACCTTATCTATTGGTCGGTGGTAAAATCTGTCCAACGGCAAGACTACGCCCCCTTATTAACTGCCAGTATTAACCTGTAAATACCGTCCTAGGGTCCTCCTCACAGGTAGACCAACCATATGATGACACCACGAACAAAGTGTGGGGGAGGGGGTAGTGACTTATGACAAGATGAACCCAGCACCATATGCACACCTACCGACTGCACTGCTCTCCTACCCGAAATGATAAGACCCTGCATTAGAACCAAGAACTATTAACCTTACTCCTTGAAGGGTAGGCGGGAGTAATCCGGAAGCAGGAACATACTGGTACTGCACGAACTTCAATATATGAAGGTTAGAAAAGACCCTCCTACAGCTCCTTTTGGCTGCTATTTTATGTAAGCCTCATGGATTGGTGATTACTATAGTCACTCACCCGCATGATTTTAACTTCGTTTTGTCTAAATGCCACCCTTATATAATTTAGGGAGTCACCCAAATGTGACCATTGGTTGGACACAGAGGCGGGCTGGCGAATCTCAGCCCGGGGGGCGCACAGGCGGCTGCATCACATGACATCAATGACGCGGCCGCGTGTTTTGCGATGCGGCCGCAGGTAAATATAAAAAAAAATAAATGCATTTATGGGGGGGTTATGGGCGGCCTGAACAGGGGTCAGATGGAGCGGCCCGGGGGACCGATGCCCCCCTGCCCCCCGCCCCAGCCCGCCCCTGGTTGGACAGGAGCTTTTTCTTTCCTTAGACAAATTAACTATGCTTTCTTGAGATTCTTTGCCTTCCGCTGGAATAACTCACAAAAGATTTTGAGGATGAACCACTTATCTTGGTGATAACGCTTTAACATGACACATGACAGAAGCTAGTGAAGGAGTAGGTTGGGCTAACTTTGTCATGCTGGTATCTAAAGCACACACCTAGGGGTATATTTACTAAACGGCAGGTTTGAAAAAGTGGAGGTGTTGCCTATAGCAACCAATCAGATTCTAGTTATCATTTATTTAGTGCATTCTACAGAATGACAGCTAGAATCTGATTGGTTGCTATGGGCAACATCTCCACTTTTTCAAACCCGCAGTTTAGTAAATTTACCCCCTAGTCTGTATATGGCTTGGGTAAACCACTCCAGAGCAGTAAGGGGGAATTGAGGCAGACCCCCGCAGAGATGTAGATATGTCTGTCAGTAGCCATATCACTTGCGGGTGCCTAAGGGCTGGTGCAAATACACACTGCTTATGATGACAATTGCCAGCACTAGCTAGCCGCTTCTAATTGGCTGATTGCAGATTCACCTCTGAAGCCGATAGGTGCTTTACTCATTGCTCATGCTTATATGATATGATTTTGTTGGCAGAAGAAGGAAGATTACACATGCTGCATTATAAAGCTTTTTTTTTTATTGAAAGCAAACTTGTTTTTCGCTACCAAAATCGATGTTAAAATAAATTTGTGCTTATGACTTAGTTGGGTCTAAGTGTATGTGCACATAAGTACGGGTGACATAAGCCTGGCGTATATGCAGATTTGGATCATTGTTCTGAGGCGTGCAGCTTAACATACGGGTGTAAATAAGTTATATTTAAATGCAGCTATTAAGAGCTCAATTTTTTGGACATGTATAGCTTGGATGCAAGGAAAAATAAAATGTTTATTTTAAGCTTTATATTATGACAAAATATTATTATAGAGACATGCTGAAAAACATTAATTAGGGCTATGGTGTGTATTATTTACAGTATAAGCTGTTGTTGGGCTTTATTCATTGTGTGTATGTCTAATGAACATCAAAACTGCTAACATTATATTTTGCTCTTACAGACTGGTATAATTGGAGCCAAGTGAGAAATTAGCTGATCAAGACACACTTTTTCTTGTTGTCATACAGTATACACAGCATAATAGCATGCAGTAAGCAATGCAATACAGCATCTACAATTATAACTGTAGGAAGACCTGTTCATAGTTACACCTCTAGTCCAAACAATACATCATGACTTATGTTACAATAGACAAACTCATGTGGCCGTTCTCTAATGTAGTCACATTTCTCATACACTGAAAACTCTAATGAAATACGACTGAAGCTTGTAAGTTTTAATGGATTTTCCTGACTGCTATGTAAGTTCTCCATAACAACGCGTTTTCTTTACCTCTGTGTACTAATATAAAAGATTTTTATGGTGGAAAAAAACAGCTCATAATGCTTAGCTTGCCAATCAGAGAGTTGTTATGTCTTTACCAGGTCAAATCCGATTGCAGCTTAAGGACAAGTGATAGAGTACAGCTGCTCGCTAGTGAAACAAACACTTAGGCAAGCGAATTACAAGGCTATAAAACCATGATGGGTGAATTACTAGCAACAGCACGTGATGTCCATCCTACACAGCCACCAATTCAACACTGGACATTGCAGTTTGGCTATAGACTATAATTCCAGTGCCAAGCTCTCTGTATTAGAGCTGGCAGGTGTAAGATGGGCAAACCCGCCGCCTGTATAAATTATATAGATGGCGGGTTGTGGCGTTGCCGTCTTAAAACCGGCAACCTCACTATGCCCATTGTAAGTGATGAGATTCCCACTTGCCGCGTGTTCTCCAATCACAATTGAAAGCAGCCGTCTATCAGAAGTGTCGAACATACTGTCCATAGGCAAACCGAGGGGGGTTTCCTAGTGCCTGGTATTAAAGCACTTCTATCGTTTTCAAATAAGCATTGCATAAGCGATTTGTGTTTCCAAAGCACAAAGTAATTTATTTTAGCAGATGTAAAATTTAGCAGTTCAATACAGGATTATAATACAGTACAGCCAATACCAAAAGATATATACATACCGCTGCGCTCGCTTGCGCTCCCACTGGTACCACGGACAGTACTTCACTCCAGAATACTGTGGTCAGAGAAGACTGAGACCAGTGCCAGTGAGAGCTGTATTATATACACTCAGTGTTACAGTGAAAACAATGCAGATAGTGTGGCTTGCTTCTATTGGTCCAGGTATCAGGAAGGTCCAGAGTGCTGCAGGTCATAGACCAGTTTAAACCAAAATATCCAAAGGTGGGGGTCATCTTCTCCAGGGGTTGTGCTCTGATATATAAACTAATAATAAACTAAATACTATCTGCTCATAAATCACTGTGGAATGGAATCAATATAAATATGAAATATATAAATAATTAAATGTTGTAGTGCGAGTGTGTGCGTGCGTATTTTACCGCGTGATCGCTTCATGCCATGTGTAGCGTGGCATTCTGAGTGCAATCGCACGATAAAACAATATTAACTAATATACTTTCGTTCATCCAATTATAAAACTTCAACAGTTCCACCCTTTGATAGTATGATAAACTATCACCCTAAAGATTATATATGCAGGATCTCAGTACCACGTTTCATTGCTCTGTAATGTAGGTCCCCCTTGGTGTATGACCATGCTGTCTATAGGTCTAAACAAGTTATCACATACACTCTAATAATGTCATCAGTTCTTTTCATCAACAATTGTGGGGCGGGCTATTGTCTGTTCGTTCTTCCCAGTTTCTCAATACTCAGGTTTCTTTGTGCATGAAACAGTGGTCGGCTTGCCAAATATTGGGAGACTCCAGACTAAAGGACCTAGGTATTGTACTTTTCCCCTAGACTAGAAAAATGCTGAAGACCAATGTATATCAATCGATTTTCCCTCTGCCAACTCACATGCCATTTTCAGTACCCCACATTCAGCTACTTGACTAAGTGAGAAGGGCAAAGGGGTCTATTTCTATAACACTTTTCTTCAAATATAACAGTATCCAGTACTTGTCTAACAGGGAAAAAATATAAAACACGAAAATTCCACATTTTCTAGGGTTTCACATTATGTTGTATCTTGTGGCAAAAATCCTACTCCAATGTTCTACACAGAGATCCATATCTGTGTGTCTAACCTCTAGCGATCCATCCACCCTTTGTGAATAAATATAAAGGCACACTTTGTACAGGAGGCCCGAAAAAAACAAAACAAAAACAGATATGCAATCTATAAAACGTGAATCGTATTTCCACAACAGAAACTTTCTGCTTAAAATTAGCAGCTTCTATACACATAAAACAAACCCCTAATTGTTTCTGTGACTTATGTCAATCTAGTGTGTATATCCTTGAGTCCGTCTTATGTCAAAAATGTCTTAGCCCCATTAATGAGACCGTGTCTACGTCTTTTTGTATCTCTATACAAGAGAAGAGAGAGAGATACTAGCATAGATGTAAAGAATGAGAAAATAGGAGAGCACCGAATAATAAGAATAGAAAGATTTGAATACAAGAGTTTGAAAACAAATAGAAATGCAGAAAAGGGAGATTTTTACAGTAAACATGACAGCTGAATTGGACACTATGGGAAAATGGCTGTATTCATTCCACTAATCCCCTTAGTTATTCACTAAACTATGATCCCTCCCCATACTTGACTAGGGGGGGTCTTACATCAACCGTGCAATCCAGTGTCGTCCGTCATTTTGTTCATTAAGAACTCGGTATCACCATAACTATATACCTTTGCGACGTACTTCCTGACTTATAATAGAGAAATGAAAAATGAACTCTTAGTGACTCATACTTATCTGAAATAAATAAAACAAAATTTTAGAGCAAAGTATGTACATACTTCATTTTTGAATAATGATTCTCAGCCAAACAAATTATCGTGAGCCACTGCAGCCTAAAACAATGATCCATTGTTAATTTGTCTTTCAAGAGTTATTTTTCCACTTCTCTATCCCACCCCCTTAAGCACTAAGTCTATATTTCTTTTGTCTACCTTTATCTGTGAGAAGAAAAGACAAGATAGTTATCTTTAAACAACAAACGAAACAAACATGTTCATTCTTTACCATCGGCCAGCGATCAGGAAAGCAAACATGTGACAACATAAAACAAACAAGCAAAATAAACAAAGTATACTTTTAAATCAGTTTCTTTCTACACCTGCACACTAATACTTACCATTGATTATTATTTGCCTTGCCTGGTCGTAGGACTACAGGTATGACCTGACTTCTCGAGTTGCTCACAATCTCCATTTCCTCCCAGGTGGTCCTACTGTCTCTCACCACCCCTACCTCTAGAATGTAAGCTCTCATGGCCAGGGTCCTCTTTACCTATTGTCTCATGCCTGTCTACTGTCATGTCTTTTGTTACACTCTGTGTGAATCCCCATAGTGTTAATCACACTCATCTGTGCTACTTATTATTTGTGACTTGCTTACTGTATCCAGCGTTACAGAATCTGTGGTGCCTTATAAATAAATAATAATAAAAATAATAAAGTAGTTGTTGCAAAACCTTCTTATGGAGGTGTTCACCTATAGGAATCATCTTTCCATGAGAGTGTTATGTTACTCACATGCACCTAGACTTAGTGTCCAGTAGTGCAAAATAACTTAAGCAGGTTCTAAGTTTATAAAGTACTAGACGCACTAGTTTTCAATAATCCTAATAATACTGATAAAAATAAACTGTGGCTGACCTAGGAGTTGTAGGTCTTGGAAACTCAGCCACGAAAGGAGTGCTATTGCTTGCTGCTGTAACATGTGAGTAACACCAAGCGAATAACTACCAGGTAACCAATTAGCTCTGGATAGAGCAAGCTGCCAGACTGTTCAATAATAGAATCTAGCCTGATAACGGTGACAGACTCAACAGGTGGAAATGTTCAGTAATTGCCTTGGAAGGCAAATGGGAAATCTAATTCTAAGTCACTTTTTCAGAAGCAAGTGATAGATTAGCAAATTCTGATAAGTAAAGCAGGGTTCACTAGCAGGTGGAAGATAAGAAAAGCCTGTGATTCAAAGCAAAGTTGGTTTGGAAGGCAATTAAACCATTTTACAAAGCAAGAGACATGGGCCGGCAGAAGTCAAGGGTAAAACAAGTCCAGTTTTCAAAGCAGGGTTCATTAATAGTCAGTAAACAGGAGTCACGCAGGTTCAAAATAGCTGAGCGTACTAGTACCAGAGTGTCAGACTATCACCAGCATTGTCATTAACATAGAGACCAGAATATAGTGCTTGATTAAAACACCTATCTCATTCCTGTGACTCACACACTCCGCTGTAGACACTAAGCATTAAAAAGATGGCGACACCAAGGACAGAAGTCAACAGTAGCTATAGGAACAGGATAACATGGTCTGGTTCAGAGACTTGCACAGTCGTGCAGAATCCGGTATCTATCTCTGAGCAGCGTGGCACATGCCACGGCTTCTAACAATATATAAAAAAGTATTAAAAACATGATAGAGATTTATTTTTAATCAAACTGATTCTTGAGGAACCCAATGTATTTTCTTCCTAATTTTTGTTTCTAATCCCTGTCCCTGATTTCTATAGATACTTTCAACTGTTCATCAATAGCATACCTCTGGGCGCCCATGAGACAGCCTCTTGGGTGGAGGGTGATAATAGGTGGCACTGTCATTTTATTTTATAGCTTACCAATTCAAAGCAAACTTGGACTTGTAGTTCACTAACATCTCCAGCGTCCTCACTTTGCCTTATAAGCAAGATAAATATTATTAGAACAAATCTCCTGTTTACTTTAAGGAGAATACTAACAAACGTGTGTTTAGTTAGAGTTGTTTGCTTAGCACCAAAGAGATTTCATTTTGTCAATAGTGCTATGTCTGTCTTGGACCCTTCTAACACTATACAACTATTTTCGTAGTAAAGAAATGCTGACATTTGTACATGATTAGCTATTTTTATAGTCACTGAGACAAGACAGCTACTCTTCCAAAGGGTAGACATGTAAGGTCATCATTAATAGAAATGATGTACCTTTTATAGCCAACCTGATTTGCTCCCTCTTCCAGAAGATCAAGGAAAAGCATGTTGAAAGACACTTGTATTTAACCAAGAATCCTGAATCAAATAATCCACTGTTTTTAATGTTTTTATTTTCTAGCAATGCTAGAAAGAATCTACATTTCAAACCACACCGTTTGTTTCAAGCCACCTTCAAGAGTATTTGTCTTTTCTTCCGCTAAATGTAAAATATATATTTATTTATTTTTCAGAAAGAGTTTGAGTAACACTTAACAACTAACATTAACATGTAATATGGAATGTTCGGTACTGTTATGTTATTTTTACTGATCTACGTTATGCGCAGTATTTGCTTTTCAAATACTTTTCAAAGTACTGTGCAAAACTAATTTTGAATGCGTAACCTCACTACCCATTTATAAAACGAAGCAAGACACTATCAATAGCTGCTTGCATGCAATGTGGCAAAACCCCTGTGGCCACATTATTTTTAATATTACCACTGATTTTTTTTTTTAATAAGATATTTGAATGATATTTTTGTTTTTGACAATCCGTAGATATAAATATATTAAACAAAACTCCATTTAGAGCTTTCACTGCAACCATCTAATTTATGCCCTGAAAATCCCATCTCATTTAAAGACTGTGGGCTAAACTTGCATATTTGGTCTGGAGCCAGTTGTCTACATTAATTAATGTTGGAGGGGCTACATACGTGCCCTGCCAGTTAACCGCACGCTGTTGGGTCAGGTATGCATTGCATTGTGGGTCTCGCCCCATTGGAAATGTATAGGTTAAGGCAATTGCAAGAGATTTTCATGACCGTTAAAAATGTTTGGTATAGACCGAGAGAGAGCAGCACAAATCTGAACCTTTAGGGGATCATTGTAAGTTTTCACCACCAGGGGGCACAATTAAGTTTTTTTATATAAAAATTCAAGAACTGCATTTCATTGCATTTTTTATGGCTAGTATAGAGCACTATTGCAAAATATTCAAATACATTTTAGTAACTTTTCAAATTCTAATTTGGGTTAAACTGTGACAGGTAAAAGACACATATTTGTATATCAGAATTACCATTAGAGAGCATAAAAAACACTTTATTTTTCCAAGGAGTCACACCCCAGAAATTATTTTCAAATCAGTAAATTGTCCAGTTTTCAAAGTACAAGGAGTATATTTACTAAACTGCGGGTTTGAAAAAGTGGAGATGTTGCCTATAGCAACCAATCAGATTCTAGCTGTCATTTATTTAGTGCATTCTACAAATTGACAGCTAGAATCTGATTGGTTGCTATAGGCAACATCTCCACTTTTTCAAACCCGCAGTTTAGCAAATATACCCCCTTGTTTTCCCTCAGGGAGACAGTTTTGATGACATTTCGTTTAATTTCATTTTTACCACTGATGTGAAGTTTTTGTGATTGTGAACACACTGAAACATTTTTTGACATTTCATTTTCTTGCTCTAGGTATAAGCAAAGAACCTGTGTGGGTGTTTCTATGCAATATACAAGAATTGCCCATTTTCTGGTTGTAACATTTTAACAAATACACAGGTAGATATCTCAATGAGTTGCCTGTGTATTTCTACACCTAGATAGGTAATGGTGCTGATAAGTACAGGAAACATAGTTATCTTTCTATATTTCATTTTCGTAAAATGTGTAAGAAATAAATGGGAATGGATAAATGTAGGGAATTTAGATGGTAAGCTCCAATGGGGCAAGGACTGATGTGAACGATTACATATTCTCTGCACAGCGCTGTGTAATACACTTGGCGCTATATAAATAAATAAAAATAAATCATAAATAAGGCAGGTGATACTGCAGTACTGTTGTGGAGCAAATGTAGTGTGCACACCGGTGTTCAATAGCCTGAGCAACTTATAGTGACAGAGAACATTCACAGTTCTGTTCCCCACTATAGTCCAGAAAGAATGAGTAATCAAGGGACTTTTAGAAGGGCAAAGACATTTTTTTATGCTTCCTGATTGGCTTGTTTATGTTTCAGGCACTGTGATTGGCCTGATTAATCAGAGGGCGTTATTTATTCAAATAACTTTATGCGAATCAGGATCGATTTCTAAATTAATTCAGCAGTATTCATTTTTATTTTAAAAGTCAACCAAATTTCAGAGTTGGCAGAATCAATACACCCATCTCTAGTCATAAGTATTCCTCCACTGATTTCCTAAAGTGTCTCTTTGACCCAAACTAATCTAGAAAAAGAAATCTAATCTAGTAGCAATCGATTGACACGCACAAGGCTTGTCAACTACGGAAGGGGGTTTATTGGAAAAAAATCAATGTTTCTGGCATATGTGGGACCTTTGTCAAAACAATGATCTTACGGAGCCGGTCATTTCGGCAGGAATGCATCTATTAATATGAGTAGTCTGATCTTGCATCCCTATTCAGCCCAGCATGTGGTGATGGGGTAAAACTACATTGCATTATCATCATCTGTTTATATAGCGCCACGGATTCCGCAGTGCTGTACACAGAACTCGCTCACATCAGTCCCTGCCCCCATTGGAGTTTACAGTCTAAATTCCCTAAAATACACAGAGAGAAAGAGAGAGACTGGGGTCAATTTTGATAGCAGCCAATTAACCTACCAGTATGTTATTTGAGTTTGGGAGGAAACCCACGCAAACACGGGGAGAACACACAAACTCCACACAGATAAGGCCATGGTCGGGAATTGAACTCATGACCCCAGTGCTACGATGCAGAAGTGCTAACCACTGAGCCACCGTGCTGCCCATTAGGTTATGTACTTCCAGGTTGAATGTAGGTACAAGCTCTTTGAGTTGAATTTACACCAAAAAGAAGCAGAACAATGTAAAAAAAAGTTTGCAGATAATTATTTTTTCCAACGGGTGAATATCAACACAAAACATTGAGAGGACATCTAACGTCTGCTCTAGTTTGTCTTTATATGGCTTAGCCGCCCATGTATTCTACGCACACCCCTGACATGAACATTCCAGATGTTTCGTTGAGTGTGTTTAGACTGTTGTAGCACAAAACAGCATTTTAATACAACTCAAATTAATTGCCAAAGAAATTACAAGTACTGGAATTTACAAAAAACTTTGTCTTGTCATAGCAGTCTACAGAGAAGCAGTCACAATGTCTGTGAGTTGTTTAACATACACTAAGTAAACAAGCTGGTTAATCTGGGAAGCTGAGCTGTTAGAGCTTGCCACTTTTTATTTTTCATAGAATGGAGAATAAAAGCAACTCCTATAGCTAATTATAACAAGTGTTCTCTGCATCAGCAGTCTTTGAGAACATATTTTACTTGTAGAATTAGAGGAAGGCTGGACACACTCTCTGGAGGCTGTATAACATGGGCAGGACCTCAACCAGTGCAGTGCTCAATTCTAATCCGATTTAAACTAAACTGAATCAATTCATGAATACCGCAAATTTGCTTCACTGTGATTTGTCCATATTCAACAGCGAATCACAGTGACATTAGCATTTTTCTATTTCTACCAGCCAATCAGTGCAATTTCCCCAATCCTGATTTGCCCAACACACTTCCTGTCATCTTACAGTTTTATCTGTCACTGTTACTTACAACACAGCTGTCACTACATTGTTAAAAATGTATAACAATGTATTGCCTGGGGCTCCAAAAAATGTTTAAAAAATGGCTTTTAGAACTATAGAATACAGAATTAGAAAAAGTGTGTGTGCGGTTGTGTTTGTGTGTGTGTGTGTGTGTGTGTGTTTGTGTGTGTGTGTGTGTGTGTGTGTATGTGTGTGTGTGTGTATGTATGTGTGTTTGTGTGTGTGTGTGTGTGTGTGTGTGTGTGTGTCTGTGTGTGTGTGTGTGTGTGTGTGTGTGTGTGTGTGTGTGTGTTTGTGTGTGTGTGTGTGTTTCTGTGTGTGTGTGTGTGTGTGTGTATGTGTGTTTGTGTGTGTGTGTATGTGTGTGTGTGTGTGTGTGTGTGTGTGTGTGTATGTGTGTGTGCGTGCGTGTGAGGGGTCCATGGGGGCACTGTTATTGGCAATTTGGCCCAATATCATCATTGGCCTTATAAATTAATAAACGTAAATGGCGATACATGCCGTATTTTGCGTTAAATTGCATTGCGCATGCCCATAAACGAACTATATGCAGAGATTTCAAGTGTATCCAATTAATCTTTGAGTGCAAAGGACCCTTACTACAGCCTATGATGTCAGAGGCGGAATAGGGAGGGCGAATGTGCGTAATCAATGTACAGTAAGGGCGTGCCAAGCTCCAGCGCATGCAACAGTGTCCAATTCAAGCTTTGGGGAAGGTACGTGTTTTTGTATTACTTGCACCAGCTGCAGGTCAGGTGTAAGCAGGGACTAGCTGGGCTGCTGAGTTGAGTCTTGCCCCCCTGGGGCTAAACTTTGAAAGTTCTCCCCTGGGTGTAAGTGCTGAAGAAGGTTACGTATGCATGCTATAAAGTGTGTTTGTAACCAAGAGCAAGTGTAAAAATGCATTTTATGTGCAGTAGAGATTCATAACATGCTAATAAATGTATTTTATAGGGGGAGGGGGTAGAAACTTTTAATGTTTTGTTAATGACTATGGGACTGATTCATTAAGAAACTTAGGCAAGAAATTTCTTCCTTAAGTCTCCTGGACAAAACCATGTTAAAATGCAAGGGGTGCAAATTAGTTTTCTATTTTGCACATAAGTTAAATAATGTTGCTGCTGGTTGCTGTGGTTTAGTACACATTTTGCACCCTGTTAGTAAATGGACCCTTATCATTGCTGAGTTTATTAATTGAAAAATATACAATGATGGCATTTAGAGTATATTATATTTAAAGTGAATGGTCACTTACACAAAGGGTGGACATATTTAAATTAGCAAAGGTTCCAAAGTCCTCTATACTTAGAAGCACTGTCTAGCTTTATCATCTTAATGATATAGTGGAACTTTAATACATTTAAAAATGTAAGAGTATATAACTAGAAATATTTTGAATTCATTTTAAATAAGAAGGAGACCTGTCAAGTATATTTGGACGGACGGTCATAGATTGTAAGCTTGCGAGCAGGGTTCTCTTGCCTCTCTGTCTGTCTGTATGTATTACCCAGTAATGTCTTATTAATGTATGTTCCCAATTGTAAAGCGCTACGGAATTTGCTGGCGCTATATAAATAAATGTTGATGATGATAATGATAAGTTGGTAAAACTTACCAGGAAAGGTCCACTGCGTTTAAAACCTCGCTTGTTACACGTTTTTCTTTGCACACGATAATTATAATAAGTTAGTTTACACTTATCAAGTCTACCAGAAGACATGTTGACGTACACAGGCTCAGATGCATGGCTGCATTGCAGTTAGTTCATGTGCATGCTGCATGTTTGCAACTTTGAAACTTTCAAAATATCTGCAGTACAGGCATCCAGTCTGGTTATTTCATATGTTTCCTATTTTACACTTTTACACGTACAACTTCAATTGAGATTTCAAATCAATGGCTGCTCATTTGGAGATATTTACAAAACAATAAGAATACGAATGGTGGAATAAGAAAAGGCATATTATACTTTAGCATTCACATAGTCACAGATTGGGGATAAGATACAAGACCATCTAGTTTTTTTGTTCAGTTGTTAAATATTTAAATATCCAACAATTCAGTCATTCTATTGGTCTATAATAAGTGATCTGAAATGGATCTTGTATAGATTGTATAGTAATTACATATTCCCATAGATGACTTTACACCTGAATAAACAGACCCAAACTGGGCAAGCGTATCTTGCATCTTCTATACCAGTGGAACCCAATCTTTCTTAGTTCGAGGCACCTTTAGGGTTTCCATAATTTTTTCAAGGCACCCCTAAGCCAAAATAATTACCAAGTAGTCACCTGCCTTGCTTACCACCAGCACTGGCCACGGCACCCCAGGGAGGTCACCGCGGCACCCAGTTTGGGAACCACTGTTCTATACAGCTTAATGTGATGATCAGTTGAAGGTTTTCACAATTTTATGGAACTTGTCCTCAGAGGTATCTCTTCTCATAGTTAGCAACACATAAGTGGTCCCTCCTTTCTCACCCCAGCTGTTGCTGAGACAGTATTTTAATGATTTTCCAGGCAATGATGCCTAGAATATATTCAAAAGGGTGGAAATGAGTTGACCACACCTGGTTGGAGGTGTAGGCTGGGCTGGGGGACAGGGGTCATCTGCCTACGGGCCAGGCCCATAGTCAACTAACTTGGGCTGGGTCACTGGGCAAGCTGCATTTTATTCCTTTTAAAATGTTCCTCATAGGCTGCTGAGCCAAGTCTTACCCCCCGGGCTGAAATATGCTAGCCCTCCCCTGCCTGAATATTTGTCACTGACAACTAATCAGATGCTACCATCCCATCAACTTGTTTAAATTCTCAAAGCCATGGTAGAGTTGTCTGTGGGCATTCCTTAGAAATTCGTCTCATACTGATAATGTATGCATGTATGTATGTATGTATGTATGTATGTATGTATGTATGACCATTATAATAGTCCAAAATAAGGACAGCAACTATGTTGAAAAGCAATAAAGTAATTTTATTTTAACCCTTAACTTTGTACTGAAGTCCTGTAAGTGCTGAGCACTTTCAGATACAGTATGTATTTATGTATTGTGACAAAGTTACTGGATTAGTGTTTGAGGGCAAGTATATTTCACCATCCGTTCACCGTTGTTGTTGTTGTTCGTCTGTGGATGTCTGCAAATAAAAGCCAGAATGTCCGGCTTACGAGATGGTTTCTAGCCTTACTGGATTTTAGGTTTACAGTGGAACATAAACCTGGTATACAGATAGCCAGTGCCGATGCATTGTTTTGGGTCTTCTGCTTAGGGCTACATGTGTTCCGGCCCCTAGGTCGAAAAGGGGAGGGGTATGTGTGACAAAGTCACTGGAACAGTGTTTGAGGGCAGGTATATTTCACCTAGGTTCCTATTCCTAATCTACTCTTTTTAAAACCCCAGGGAAATGTTATAGCGTGTAAGCTGCTGATGGGCTATAGGCCTGTTGAAAAGCCAGAAAAGAGTCCTGGGGTTATGAATGGAGAGTGAGGGCGGGCTTCATCCATTTGGTCCATAAATCGTATATTCCAAGTTACCTGTTATCTAAGTGGTGCTAGTAAAAGGCTGCAAAGCAGCTCAGTCTATCTCTCACAACCTGGGGACAGGGGCTGGAGAGTCTTTGTGAGAGAAAGCCTGATATCTGCCTGTAAGTAACTGTACTGAAACTTCTTTTTGTGTTGTCTTACTTTGTTAAGCTGGGTACACACTACAGAAATTTCGACCAACTTTTTATGCCGAGCGATTTTACATGCGATCGATGGTCCGATTGCTCAGTCCATGGACTGCATACACACTAGCCTTGTTTAGGACGATAAATGGAAGAGCGGACGTCCCTTTAGCGACTTTTTACAGCCATGTTGTCGTGAGCAATGACTGTAATTTCGTACTCACTGTTGTGGATTGGTCGGAAGTTTATACTCACTACACAGCGGAAACGAGATTGGACCGAAAATATTAAACGGTACGACCAACCAAATGAGGCGATAATCGTCCATTTGGGCACACACTGACCTGACTTTTGAACGAGCGGTCGTATGTCGGCTGTTTGAGCCGATTATTGGACGAAAACAGTGTAGTGTGTACCCAGCTTAAGTCAGGAGTGACCAGTGTTTAGTTAGAGCTGGATGGCAAGGTGTTTATTTTGGAGTTTTCTTTTGTTTTCTTATTGAATAAAACTGACCAAGGCCAGTTGCATTAAACCTTTCGCCTTGTGTGAAATAACTCCGCTGCTATAAACGCCATCTACCCCAGGAGATCCTGGGCCCTGGGCCCCCCTACCTGATCACTATATGTACGTAAGTAAATCCCATTTAGCTCTATATAATATAAAGAGATAAGCAATATATGTCTTACAATACTTATAAATGCAAATAGGCAATTAACATATATTTTTCTTATACAATAAAGCTACTGCCCATTTAGTTTTACCTTTTTGGCCCACGTAATATATATTTTTAAAATAAATTAGTGGCGGCAGCCACATCACATTGGATTTTACGACACTGAATTGACCCAACAGTAAAAAGTGATATCATACATGTAAAATAAATTATCTCACTGAAAACACTGCCGTCACTTTCCTGTTTAAAAAAAAAAAATGGCTTCTATCATTTGCCAGAATTCATGAAACCACCTAAAGTAATTTCCACAGGCACTGGTTTAAGGAACCAAGTAAATTACCCTCTTAGTACAGTTAAGCATTTTTCCAGCTTGGAGTTTCTTCCATGGGAAATGTGTTGATGATGTCAGAGGATCGGTTGGAGACCCATAAAATCAACATTATTTCTGCATACGATGACACGGCTGTGAATACAGTATTTCACCATAATGGATACATTTTTCTGCTAAGTATTTGTGAAGTAACAGTCCCCCTGTGATTAAAGCCTCCATCACCCTATAATTTTCTGTGCTGTGAGTTATGGGTCCCTCGCTGAGGTTAGATGCACACAGGTCAAGCCCCAATTATGTGGGCGGAAGGGTGTGCTAATTAGGAGAATATTGCTCTTAAAATTTTGCAAGGGGAAAAAATACATAGAAAAGTTAATTTATAAAGATTTCCTTTGTTTTTCCAACTGGTAACAACCTTGTGAAGCACCCACTGGGACACTAACATGTAGAAATTGATTGGTAGTTCACTAAACTTTTCAATGTGTTCCCCTTCTTTTTACTAACACTTTCACTAGACTTCCATGGTTGTGTTCCGCATTAAAAAGAAAAAATGATAAAGGATATTTACAAAACTGCAAAAATGCAGATAGCCGAGCAAATGCCATTTTGGGGCATCATGCGGCTATTTTTTGCATTTCTGTCCATCGATATGGCTTTGCAAATCTATAAGGTGGTCAGTTGATTGCAGGGGTGCAAAACGGTTCTCCGTGCAAAAGAGGGGGCTGGGGGAGACCTTTATGTTCCTTGCTGTAGGCAGGATAGGACAAGGAGAGAATATTGCTTCTGCTACTCCTAGAAAAGTGATGTCTGAACTAGAGATCCTCAGGCTCGGTACTTTCACGCGCCCTTCGGAATCGAAAACGAGGCAAAGCGTCATCGTTACGTCGTCGGATCTCGTGATTTTTGGATTCCTTTTTAAGATCCAACATGATGGTGGGAGGGAGGGAGGGCGGTCCCAAGGACAATTCCATCTTGCACCATTTTTCTTTTCAGCCACTGCTGTGTGCCAATTCATCTTTTTCCCTGCTTACTCTCATATTAGGTGATTTCAACATTTCATTTGACAGCCCCATTGTCTGCTGCACAAAACTACTTACACTTATTTTCTCCTTTGGTCTCTCTAAGTGGACTTTCTCCTTTTTGCTTTCCCGGGCAGCATGGTGGCTAAGTGGTTAGCATTTCTGCCTTACAGCACTGGGGTCATGAGTTCAATTCCCAACCATGGCCTTATCTGTGTGGAGTTTGTATGTTCTCCTCGTGT
Source organism: Mixophyes fleayi (assembly GCF_038048845.1). NCBI lineage: Eukaryota > Metazoa > Chordata > Amphibia > Anura > Limnodynastidae > Mixophyes > Mixophyes fleayi. The sequence goes on from NC_134412.1 coordinate 75,059,331, forward strand.
TTGCGTGGGTTTCATCCGGGTGCTCCGGTTTCCTCCCACACTCCAGAAACATACTAGTAGGTTAATTGGCTGCTAACAAATTGACCCTAGTCGGTGTGTGTGTGTGTGTGTGTGTGTGTCTGTCCGTGTGTGTGTTTAGACTGTAAGCCCCAATGGGGCAGGGACTGATGTGAGTGAGTTCTCTGTACAGCGCTGCGGAATTAGTGGCGCTATATAAATAAATGGTAATAATAATAATGAACTGCACCCAGGGCTGGTGCTAGGGTCCACGGCGCCCTAGGCATTTTTTAAAAAGCGGCGCCCCCCCCCCCCGCAAAAAACGCCGCCCTCCTCCCTCCTCTCCTTACCTTGTCTCACCACCGCCGCCTCCTCCCCTCCACTCACTGACACTAGTAAGTGGAGGGAAGGAGACGGAGCAGAGAGGCGGCGGTGGTGACAAAATAGCCTCTTCCCCCCCTCCCCGTCCATCTGAATGCTGTGCGGCGGCCGTGACAGGTATGGTCAGCGGTCGCCGCACAGTTTTAAAGTATTTTAGAATTCTGTGGCGCCCTCCAGAGCCCGGCGCCCTAGGCAAGTGCCTAACCTTGCCTAATGGGAGCACCGGGCCTGACTGCACCATGTTTCAACAGGATTTTTTTACCATGTGAACCAGCAGAAATGTTTAGCGGACACTAGAGTAGTCCAGAGTAATGCGTTGTTTACACACAAATAATCTGAATGTAAGCGCTTTGAGAAGGAAACCTTTCTATGATGTCATCACAAAAGTTAAAGTAAAAAAAATTACTGTGGACTGGTGATACAAAAATTGTACTTTTTGTCCACAGACACAACTTATACATTTAGAGGGAAAAAAGGTGAAGCATTTGAAGGAAAAACATTGCAACTATTAAGCATGGGGTGGATCTAGTATGCTTTGGGATTGTGTAGAAGCTAGTGAAATTTTATTCGGGAGGAAGGAAGAACGGATTCAACTAAATATGACCAAATCCTAGAAGCTAATGGTCCAGAGCCTGTGAAGGTTTTAAAGCTGAAAAGAAGTTGGATATTTCATCGAGACAACTATCCAAAACATTCCTACCGTGAAGTACTAACTGCAAGAAAAGATTAAGGTTAAGGCCTTCACAGCGCCTAGACTGAATATTATTGGAAATCAGTGTATGCATGCAAGCAAACCCAACAATATTTTGAGCGACACAAGTTCTGCAAAAAATAAATGCAAAACATTCCTAAAACAAGAATAACTTTTAACATTGTTAGTGGTACAAAAATGTGGAGTTTGATCATAAAACCAGTTTTGCAACACAAAATACATAGAATACAAAATACAAAGACGCTATATTGATGATGTCATATGTGTATGGACAGGAACTGCACAAGAACTAGCTCTGTTCGTTGAATACATTAATTCCAAGGATTTAAACATTCATTTCACCTCTCAGATCAGTACTACCAAGTTAGAATTTTTGGACCTAGAAATTTTTGTTCAGGATAAAAAATTAGAGACAAAACCTTTTTTTAAAGCAGTAGACTGTAGCTCGTATATATCCACTAAAAGCGAGCACCATGCAAATTGGTTAAAAAGCATACCAAGAAGTCAGTTTATTAGACTGAGACGGAAATGTTCAAACATAGGACACTATGATGAGCAGGCAATTATTCTCAAACAAAGATTTTTGGAGAGGAACTACGATGAGGACCTAATAGACAAAGCCTACATGGAAATTAGGGACACTGAAAGAGAGACTTTGTTAGGTAAACGAGAAAAGGGAAATAAGGAAAAGAATGCTACTGACACTCCCTTTATTACTAGGTATAGTAGTAATTCCTACAAAGTAGAAAAAAATCATCAAGAGACATTGGGCAGTTCTGCTTGGTGATGAAACACTTAAAACCAGTCTTCCTCCAAAGCCGCAATTTATTTATAAAAGGGGCGGATAGTTTGAAGAATAAGCTGGTTAAGAGCACCATACCACCCAAGGGACGGGATGTAAAGAGCACATGGCTAAATGAGAACGCACATGGTTTATTTTATTGTAACCGGTGTAGCGCATACAAGATGAGTGGATGCAGGGATACTAAACCTGTATTATCCTTTAGCTCAAATGTTACTCATGTGACCTATAAAATCAAGGATAGATTATCCTGTGATACTACTGGAATAATTTACCTGCTGGAATGCCCTTGCAGGAAGCAATATGTCGGTAGGACAATTAGGAAGCTTAGTAGTAGGGTTCAGGAACATCTTAGAAATATTAGAAACGAATTGACCACACATAGCGTTCCAGACCAATTTCTTCAGTGCCATGCTCATGATCCCTCTGGCCTTAAATTTATTGGGATTAAGAAAGTTAAAAAACCATGGCGGGGCGGAGATTTTATCAGATTGATCTCCCAGGAAGAAACCAGGTGGATTTTTAATTTGAAAACTCTGACACCACATGGTTTAAATGTAGATTTTGAGCTCAACACCTTTCTGTGATTTTGTCCAAACGTATTACTACTATTTTTTCTAGTTAGGTCATCCCTATGGAACCCAATCCCCCTATTACTACCTTCTGATCAAAAAAGAGACTGTTTTATATATAACTATTTTGTTTTTAACTTCAACAAGATGGCCTCTAACTGAGGACATAGTATTTCCACTCTAGTTCTCCTATGAGATGTGGAACAAAGAGAAACGCCCATTGGAATGGGTGTAACCAATCATTGAACAAGCACCTCTATAAGAGGCAGGACATTTCTTACTACCTACATCCCTGAGGAAGCTCATTGCGAGCGAAACGCGTAGGTAGCGGACATATTTATTGGTTTGCTAGCATTACCACTTGTTCACATTACATCCTACCTACTTCATCGTGTCTGTGCATGCGCAGAAGACCTTGCAACGCCAGCGCGAACTTTTCATCTGCCAGGACCTAGAGAAGGGTGGATGGGAACTCCCTTTCTGTAAGAGCAGGACCTCTGAATTACCACGGATACATATGAGGATTGCACATCGCTGGACCTACATCTACAAACTTCTTACAAAACGGAGGTCAGTTTTTACTTTTTCTATTCTATTTTTGGTTTTCTCTATGGACTGTTTTTTCAATTACCCTTGTATTTTCTGAAAGCTTTCAGTTGGAGACTGAGCTGGTTCACAACGTTTTTTGCACCTATATTTTTGTGTTATGGATATCATTGTTTTTATCTGACATTTTATTCAGGACTTTGTTTTGTGTTTTATTATCTGATCATCTAAGTCATTGTTTTTATCCATCTACCACATTCTTCTATTGTTCTGTTTTTTCTATTTTCCACCAAGTTGGAAAATTGGAAGTGGACTGATTACTACCTATTTGGTTTTTAATATTGAGGTTTATTTTCACCCAATAAGACATTATTGCCTGGGACTTTATTTGTGATACGTCAATAAGCTTTTTTCTGGTACATTTATATCTGTGCTCTATTCCATTTTTGCGCCAGGTTATACCATTTTGTTCTATCTGTTTACAAAGGGGAAGGCATCCCCCCCTTTTTTCACCAGGTATTTCCATCTACAGGCAGCATAATACATCTAGGAAGCGCGGTTTATCCCTTTATTTTTACATTATCTGGTAAATATTAAAACAAATTGGACTTATTTGAATGGGTGGGGTACGCGTTGCCGATGCTGATAAATCCGACGCTGAGGACACCTACAAAAGAAAACCGATTTGATAAGAAAACGACAAGAATATACACCGACTTACCTGATCAGCGACTGTCCACATATCCGATCCTAGCAGAACACTGACAGGAGGTTCTTGCGAATGCACAGGTATCCGGCAATAGTGTCTGACATGAGTGTGCCTTCAATGAATTTTTATTTAAAGCGGCAATGTCGGGACCCCTCTCTTAACAGTTAACCTGCGTGGTCCCGACATTGCCGCTTTAAGTAAAAATTCATTGAGGGCGCACTGACGTCAGACACTACTGGCGGACACCTGTGCATTCGGAAGAAGATCCTGTCAGTGTTTTACTAGGATCGGATATGTGGACAGACGCTGATCAGTTAAGTGTGTGTATATTCTTGTTGTTTTCTTCAGAAATCGGTTTTCTTTTGTAGGTGTCCTCAGCTTCAGATTTATCAGCATCGGCGAAGAGACTACCACCAATTTGAATAGTTGAGGACACATCCAGCCAAATATCTGTTCAGTAATCAGTTTATCCAGCCAATGTCAACTCTTACTATACCAATGTGTAGTTCCAAGTGGGTGAAACTTCACTGGGAGTGATGTGATATAATCGATCCTCTACATAGGAGGAGAAAAAGGGTAAAAGTTATTCTGCGTGTCGAACGGTGATACACGGGTCCTTCTCCAGTAATATATCCAATAAGTGTATGGATAAAACTCTGCAAAATATTGATATGATACTTGCGGTGAGTCGTTAGGCCGACCGGGTACCCAGCAGATGTTTGGATCGTGGAGGTCGTGCAGCGAGGCAGAATCAGGATGTTCCACTGTGGAACGCAGGGCCGTCACTTCCGGGTTTGGAGGGACGATTAGACTTGCAGGGGCATGTACCCAACGCGTTTCGTCCCCAAGGGGACTTTCTCAAGGGTAAAGTGGACGTATGTGTCCTATATGAGTATATATAGTGTGGTTCCACTTTGATGTTCGCCCTGATCGGCTGGAAGGAATTCCTTTGCTTCCAAACAAAACAAGCCTCGGCTGTCTGTGATTATGGCCAAATGCTTCTAAGTTGATACATTCAGAAAGAATCTGCCTTCTAATCTCTGATGTAACCAGATAAAGAAGAATGGTTGCTTACTCATAATGCAATCAATCTTGCACTCATATCTTCACAAGCTGACCAATACTCTGCATGATAAGGATCTAAAAAAGTTCACTATATCCAAATCTCCGAACTCCACAAATAGTCACAATATGGCACCATAGGGCTAGGTATGTATTTCATCATCATCATCATCACCATTTATTTATATAGCGCCACTGATTCCGCAGCGCTGTACAGAGAACTCATTCACATCTGTCCCTGTCCCATTGGAGCTTACAGTCTAAATTCCCTAATATAGACACACACTCACACACAGACTCATACAGACTCATACATCATGTATTTATGATGATGACAATTCCGACAGGCTTTTGTCCTAAAAAAAACCCAGAAATGGGCCAAAAACGAATACAATATAAAGGGACTTACCTGAACACGGAAGCTCCCGATCTCCGATGGAAATGACATGCTGACAGGCTGTCATTCCTGAACACACACAGGCACTTCAGTTTGACGTCAGCGCGACTTACATCAAACGCAACTTAAAGTGGCAAGGTCCGGACCCCGCAGGTTAAGTGTTTAAGCAGAGAATGCTAACCATAAGCAGATCTAGATTGTATTTTTAGGGGGGGGGGGGGGGATTTAGGCTCTGCACCCTTTTTTTTTTTGCGGCTGCTCACTATGCGCAGGTCAGTGTCACTTTCAGCAGACAGTCAGCATATGCTGCCCGGCCGCTCTGACTAGGTTTAAAACACAATCAAGATTCTCTGTCTGTCTCCCTGTCTGTGCAGTGACACTGTCCTGCATAGTGTGCAACTGCAGGGAGTTAGGGGGGTTGCCCCGATCGCCCCCCCCCTGGATCCGCCACTAGTGCTGACTTGTGAAAGATAAAAAATAAGGATTACATTTGTCCTGATTCCTGTTGTGTACAGAAAGCTAACAAATGCAAATTATCACTTTACCCAGCGTGCATATTTCTGTGCTGGTCCGATTCACAAGTATAAATACTTTTCCTACTTAGCCCTTTATTTGGGGATTACCTTATATCCTCTTTTGTTGCTCCATACATGTTGCTATCTACTTAGAAGGAGAAATACTATAGAAAAGGCTGGTAAATTCAAAACGTATGTTTTTTTGTGTGTTCTTTGTATTGTACGATGTAATGTAGACTCTTTTTAGCAGCTGTCCCTTTGAAAACTCCTTGTGGTTTGCTTTATGTTGGGTATTAGAGACTTTCAATAGGTGTGATAACTATTTTAGTTTAGAGCTTTTCAAGTTTACCTCTGAATCGGCAGAGAATGCTTATTTCACACAGTCTGCACTCCACTGCCTTTGATTTTTCCATCTCATTCTTAATCCTGGCAGAGATTCCCAAGTCACAGAGAATGACTGCATTGCATGCTTAAACAGAGATAGATTAACTAGGCTACGTTCTATTGCTGGCAAAAGCATGCAAATCAGCAGAAAAACTATGTATTAATAGATGGGCATGAGCATTTGTGGTGACTGTCTCCTAATTGTGTACAGTTATAGTGAAGCCAGTAGATTAATCCGTTGTTTCTGCAGAAAATAATGCATTGCATGGACCATTAGTGGGGAATATCAAGCAGAAGTACAAAAAAGACAAAACCACATTTTCAGCCGCTCTAAAATTCAGGATACAGACATCCTTAATAGATCCGACTTGGAACGTTAAAAGCCGGGGCAGGCTCCATTGTCTCATTTAGGGATCTATTAACTTTAGGTGTAAGAGCAGTAATTGGTCATTAACAGCTTTCAAGTTAATGACTTTTGCACTTTAGTGAACATTGATTGTTCGTGGATCAACAGCTGATTTGTTAATAGACTAATGTCCTGTGGAAAGAGCTTTAGACGTTACAGATGTGCACAGCGGGAAGAAGTAGAGGATTTAAAGCGTACTCATCGCCCACAGACGGTGGAGACAGAGATTTTTAGGGCTGAAATCATACTGATGTGAACACAACTTATTAATTAACTAGGAACTATGTGCTACTACTAATATTTTCTGCCTTATGCTTCAGTGATGTTGTTAGTCCCTAACTAGTTGACTGGTTGCATTCTCATGAAGGCATCAGCAATTTCATTGCTGTGTAGTGAATTGACAGGTTGCCTTGCATTTAAATGCCAGTTCATTGAAATATCCTAATTACATCCATTTCACAAAATAGAGGATCATTATGAAACTACATATGTACACTGCCAAATAACTGTATTCAAAATCAAATATTCTCCTTATGTCAATTAGGACAAACCATTGCAAAAATTATAGCATGTATCAAGTTTATAACACACAGTCAATGCTATATTAGCAATTGTAAGTAAGTACATTAAGTGCGTCAAAGGGAAAGAAATGCAGGTGGCCCAGGGACCCAGCCTAAGGGAGCTGCTACCAGTGTGCTATACTGAGTTCCTGTGCCTCTGCTACCAGTATGCAATTCTAACTTACTGACATCCTGCCACCAGTGTGTAATCCTGAGTTCCTGATACCCTGTTACTTGTGTGCAACCCTAAGATATCTCTCTAGTCTGAGGTCTCTCAATCTATTGTCCATAAAAAAATCCTGCATGATTTCAATATTTTTAAATGGAATTCAATGAAAGAAAGTGCATTTAAATTACTCCTGCATTAAAAAAGATTGGCAGCTCCTGATAAAAATGCTACCTACAGGATTCCTTTGGTTCCTTTGTGTTTAGCTACAATTCAGTAGACGCTAGTAGCACAGACTGTGGAGAACTCACAGTGAGAGCTGTCTTCAAAATTGTGTCATGCTCCAAAAGCCTTCATATGCTGAGCCATAGCTGGTTGTTAAATCCCAGTATGAATACTACGGAGAGTTGTGGTAGTAAAAACAGAATGTCTTTATTATTGAACAAGGATCACACAGGTATAACTAGATGCAGTCAATGGTTAAACTGCTAGCAATTGCAGAGGTCAGTGGGATAAATAACACAGATTTGTCAGGATATGCAGGTTTGCATGGAAGCTGAAGCAGGAAAGACTGATGTCCAGGTATAACAGATGAAGCAGGATACCAGGATTACCAGGTTTAGCAGAAGAAGCAGGATACCAGAATTACCAGATTTGACAAATGAAGCAGGAGACGAGGAATTCAGACACAAATGGTGAAGTGTAGATTCATCTTAGCAGGATGACAGGTTAGCCATGAGCCACGAGACACTGGATGATCCACGGCAGAATCAGGCAAAAGCAGGGTCAGGCAAGTCAGGGGTCATAAGACGGAAGGTCCACAATATACCAGGGAGTAAGCAGGAGCAAGATCAAACAAAGCCAGGATGTGGGTTACAAGATGAGATGCAAAACGTAAGTACAAAGCAGGGTTCATGGCAAGACAAACAAATTGGCACCATTCTGTAGGAAAAGGCAGTCTAATAAAGGCTAGACACAGGTAATCATGATCCTGATCAGGCAAGGAGAAACTGTCCAGGTACAACAGCAGAGGTTCTGCAGGCCAAATTCAGAGTCTTAACACTGATGCCATAAATCTGGATTCACAGATTCTTTAACTGATCCATTTTTAGCATAGGAAATGCCATATTTGTCTAAAATGTCTTGCAATCGCTTTCTTTCCCCAGACAATTCAGTGTGAGCCATGTTACATTGCTCCAGTGATTCAAACACTTTAGAATGGTTCTGGTTCTGTTTTGCTTCACTTTCATTTTCCATGGATTTCTTCAAGTAACTGGCTTCTTGAAATATGTCTCAGTGTAGTTTCCTATAACCCTGTAATGTCTAATGTGCAGAGCCGTATATGGTACCCAGTATGTGTACTGACTGATCTTTGGTGACCTCTCACATTGGCTCTTTGACATCCCACCTCAGATACAAGCACAATGCATATGGCTACTGCCAAACCTGTAATGTATCAGTGATTTGTAAGACACATTTAGACTTGGCAAAGAGTGGGCTGCACAAATTCCACACCAGATTTACATGTTATAATATTATTAATGACATGTTTGGTGGACGGCGACTGCTGTGTCCAAAATTGTCCCATATTGAAATGCACTTGCTGACTTTATGGTCTTTTTCCAATGATGACGTGGGGCTGATCCACATACAGGGGCTTACTTGCAGTTCGGTGTACAACTGTTATTTTGCTTAACACATAGCGCATGCAAACCAAAAATGCCAGATGTTAACATTTGCGTATCAATGACTCGCGTTTCCTTGCACATGGAGAGGCTGAACAGGGTGTAGGTCGAGTACAGTAAGGGAGTATTCACGTAATTGTATCACAAGTTTTGTATATGCTAGAAGGCAAGTGCAATTATACCCACTGAAGATAATGACGATCAGCAGCACACTATAGCCGCTTCTTATTGGCTGATTGTGCATTATCCCCTCCAATGGCATTTAAACTATTAGCTTTGCCGCTATATTATATCAATTCATGGAGTCACTCTCATGATTACTGTAACAAGTCAATTAAGCAGCATTTTATTTGAAACATCATCATCCTCACCATTAGCAGTTATTTATATAGCACCACTAATTCTGCAGTGCTGTACAGAGAACTCATTCACATCAGTCCCTGCCCCCATTGGAGCTTACAGTCTCTAACATACACACAGACAGACCGAGTGCTACGAGCCGTGGCGGTGCCCAGCCGCCGCGACTCTCCTACCTGCGTCCCGGCCGTCGCTATGGCGACCGGGACGTCACTTCTGCCCATGACCCGGCCGTTGCCGGGGCAACGGATGGACGCTTCAGCGCTGCGTCCCGGCGGTGAGAAGCCCGGCGCATGCGCTCAACATATATCAACACCTGTGGGCTAATTAATCTAGGTCAAGGGGGCTGAGGATTATCAGAGCCAGGCTCTGATTGGCTGGGCCTACTACTTAAGGCAATGAGGTCTGCTACCTCATTGCCGGTTATAACTTCTGTGCTCCAGTCTGCTGACCTGCTTGTTCCTGTTCCTGTATCCTGATACTGCTACTGATTTCCCGTGTATGACCCCTGGCTTTGAATTGGACTTCGCTTGTGTTTCCTGTGACCCTGATCTTCGGCCTGTTTACCGTTTCTGCTATCTGCCTGTGACCCCTGACCTCAGCTTGTTTACCGATACTGTTGTCTGCTGCCGGCCCTTGACCTCTGCGTGGACCTCACTCCGCTTGCCTGGGTTCTCCCCAGCCGGTACACACTTCATGACCCTCTGTCAGTCTGTGGCCCAGTCTGTCCCCACCATCAGGGGCTCCAGTGAACACCTGATTGGCAGAGTAGATTCCGGGTTGTGTTGTGCCGGCTGGAGGGGTTCCTAACACCGAGAGAGACTAAGGTCAATTCAATAGTGGGCAATTAACTTGTCAGTATGTTTTTGGAGTGTGGGAGGAAACCGGGGCACACGGAGAAAACCCCAGCAAACACGGGAAGAACATGTAAAGAAGAGATGGTCCAAGTGGTGGTTGGCAGGACTTTAAAGTGATGATTTACTCTTTCCACAATGCACACTTTCAAGTTCTTTCACTTGGCGCATCTTCATTTTTACATGAGAATTTCACAAAAGCAGGTGTGGTCCTATGTATCTGCTTGGCAGACAAACACACACAACCAAATGCTCTTCATCTGTACATAGTTTTAAGCTACTAAATTACCCTATCTGACTCTCAACACCCAGCCAATCTGTTACACTGCAATAGTCTCAGAGCTTGGCACTGTTCTACAACGCATTGAAGAAGTAGAGCAATGACCGCAGTAAGTATTTAGTATGTCAGCTCAGATGCTCTTTTGGTATAGAGTAGAGAGTCAATATGTTTCTTGGCTTTTATGACTACCGGGTTGATTAATCTGCTGACAGAAACTTCTTTAAAAGTAACATTTTCTTCACCCAAATCTTCTGTTGTAATAAAAAAAAATTATTACAAGAGACAACAATGTACAATTAAAAAAAAAGTGCGTAGGATAGAAGAGCATATGTTGCAAGAAAATGACAACCTGTCAAATTTAGCATTCAGAATGCCGTTTCTCAAGCTAAAAAAAAAAAGTTGGAAGTTACTTTATTATTTTGGATTACCATAAATTAAAAAAAAAACCACTACTTGGAAATGGAACATTTTAGATTTTTCTAAAATTACATTTTAACTTGATTAAAACGAACTATGATGTAATTTAATGAACATTATTAATGTACATAAAATGCTAATATACAAGCAAAAGTATCAGAAACTTGTTTGAAGTTTTGAATTGACATAAGGACAGGCGTGGATTAACAAATATGCACTGACATAGGATATTATAGAGGCAGTATATGTACTTGAACCTTATTTGCCCACTCTCCCGGAATTTCCAGGAGACTCTCGGAGGTAGATAGGACTCCTAGGAGAGCAGGCCATTCTTTCCGCATTCTGCCCACTTCCTAATAAAGTGGGAAGGATAACTTCTTCCATGGCATGTCGCGATGGCAGCGCCAAAATGGTGCGACTCACCGCGCCAATACAAGGGATATACAAGGCTAAAATAGTTCTAAATTTCACTGTGTTCATGCTGTTTCCTTGGCAATTTAAAACAAATGGAGCAATATTAAAAAGGCTATTGCCATGCATCATCATCATCATCATTTATTTATATAGCGCCACTAATTCCGCAGCGCTGTACAGAGAACTCACTCACATCAGTCCCTGCCCCTTTGGGGCTTACAGTCTAAATTTTCTAACACACACACACAGACTAGGGTCAATTTGTTAGCGGCCAATTAACCTACCAGTATGTTTTTGGAGTATGGGAGGAAACCGGAGCACCCGGAGGAAACCCACCCAAACTCGGGGAGAACATATAAACTCCACACAGATAAGGCCATGGTCGGGAATTGAACTCATGACCCCAGTGCTGTGAGGCAGAAGTGCTAACCACTACGCCACTGTGCTGCCCTAGTGCATGTGTGTGTTTAAGATTACAGTGTTGTCTATATAATATTATCAGTGACGTAAAAGTGAATGAATATGAAAAGCAAACTATAAAATCCCTCCATTGAGTTTTACAGGGAAGGTTACCCCATCAAAAAAACAAAACAAAACATTAACACAATCTATATATTTATTATTATTTAATATAGGTATTTGTGCATGGAAAACTCTTATTTCCAATTTCCTTTGGCTGTCTGCAGTATTTTATATGAACTGAATTTATAAAGTGTTCCGATGTGAACTAATAGGAATAGCTTCTATAGGGAGCGCTGATCCCTATGGCAACTACATATGGTTTAAAGGTGTTTTGTAACCAACTCCTTAGTTTCACAGCGAGAATATATGATCCACTGCTGCTGTTAAATCCATTTCTTCTCCTCTCACCTAATCAAACTCGCTTCACACAGTCCCGTAGTTGTATTTATAAATTTGTGGGAAAACTACTTTTTCCTGTTTGTTTTACTGTTGATGCCAACATTATGGTAAAATGCAGCCTAGATGTTCAAGATCATGTGTGTCGTGTGTACATTTGTCATACTAATGGATTCTTTATTGAGTGTGAGAAAGTGCACATTATTTTGAGGACAGTCTGCATTTTTACATTATGATTCTACCTATCAATCTAACACCATGCACACTTATAGAGCCGCGTTGTTTTCTTACTATAGTCTATATTGCAATTAGTTGTCACAGTTGGGACCTAGATGTCAGAAACATGATGGACTTTCCTTTATATTTATCCTACTTTCCTATTGTTATATCAGGCGAGTGGAGCTTTTTATCAGTTTGATTATGGACACACAGGTCAATCGTCAAGGTTTGGCAAGTTCCTCCCCACCTAAGCTTAGAACTTGGTCACAAGGGTTCATACTCTCAAAGGCTTCAAGCGTGCCCTTAAGACTCACTTCTTTATTCAAGTTTATCATATCAGTCCTCCTCCTAACTCCCTTGTCCTGGCTCTCTCCCCCAGTTAGTACCACCCTATTTGTGTCTCCCCGTTCCTTTAGGATGTAAGCTCTCAGGAGCGGAGCCCTCTTTTATTGTGTGTTCCTTCTACTATTCCATCACCCTCTGTACCTCTTGGCCTGCTTCCCTAGCCCTGTTTTCTTAAGCATCGGCCTACTTCTCACTGATTTCTACCATCACTTTCATTTATTGTCCCAGAAATAATTTGATTTGCATTACCATGTTACCTGTGTCTGTGTGTATATATTTTTATTCATTTTGTGTTCTTTCTGTACCATGTTGTGTCATGGCTCACTGTTTTCTGTATATGTCATGTACGGTGCTGCGGACCCTTTGTGGCGCCTTATAAATTAAAGATAATAATAATAATAATAATAATAATAATAGGGGTTTATATCAGGGGGGAGTACTGTATCACTGATCACACACTTGCTCAGAAGAAACCCCCACTCTGAAATGCTGGATAGAGGCCTTGGCCGGCTGGACGAGCATTGCTGAGCCCCCTCTCACCTTCATGGCTCCAGAGCGGACTCGTCCTTTGCAGTAGCGGAAGTTCCGCCACTGATTTATGTGAAACTTGTTCAATGTATTGCAGCTACATAATATGAAACATGACATTCTCCCAGCAGCTAAAGTAATATACATCTGCTGCCTGCCTTGTGAAATCTGTACACAGCCAGCCACACTAGCTTTACAAGGAAAGACTTGCTAAATACCCACTTTGAATAAATACATATGAGCTGTTGATTGATGTTACAGTTGGCAACCATGTCCCTCTCTATTTTCTCCTGAGATGTGCAGTGTAAAGCCCTGAGCTTCTATTAGAAGGTGTAAGGATCCAAAGTATCTTAAGATGCTGTGTCTCCAACACAGGCTATGGAGTTGTTATACTTGAAGGAAACCGTCATTCAACACAATGCTCCAATTAAGATTTATTGATGGAGAGAAACAGAGAATAAATATGATAGCATTAAAGTAACACACAATCCAATTACAACAGTTTCCTCAATAACACAGTATATAACTTCCATCAGGATCCTCAACTCACTCCATGTACAGTTGATGTAAAGTGCTGTGGAGTTTGCTGGCATTATATAAATAAATGTTGCTAATTATAATCGTAAGGAATAAAAGGGCACTAGGTTTTTGACAATTCTGCCAGCCCACCACAATCCAACCACTGGATTATATACCTTAGTTTGTGTCCACTCTGATCTATTGTATTGTCCTGAGCAGCCACCACTAATGATGACCAGTCAAACATTGTTACTGTTGTCTTCTCTCCCATCCCCGAACTCTCACAACCACGGAATAGAGCTGTCACACCCACGGAACCCACATCTTCCTCTTCTTTTCCTGAACAACCTGCCATCTCAATGTTCCCATACTCCTGGTACCTTCTCTCTCTTCTCCGTTCCATCTGAGGTGGTGGAGGTCATCTTTGCTTCATTTGTTCTTTTAACTTTACAGCGTACTTACAAGAGTTGCAACTGTAAAGCTAATAATTACCATTAATTAATGCCTGAGCTTTATATCCTGGCTCTCTCTTCCTGCTTCCTGTCTCATAAGACAATAGTTGGTGTGATCTAAGCCTATTATGCACACACCTATGCATAGCTTCAGTTTTATGCTCAAAGCAAAGGCATAATATTGAATATGTGTATATTTATTACACTTTATACCATACATGTTTTTAAATGTGTTTTAATGTTTTATTTTAGTTTCACATTAATATGTTTTATAAGAAGCTAATGCGAATGTAATTTCTGCGGGGAACGGACAGATGCACACAACGTTCTTACTATCATCATGACTGGTTCATCTACCGTATTCCCCAGCATGGCTCCGTACCCTGCTTCTGTCTAGGAAGAAAGCACAACAAATTGCTGAAGGGTATGGACACAGAGTGGAAGGAAGGGGTTGTACCAGGTGATGGGCAGAATTAGAGACCCTGCACTCTACCCCTATTATCGACACCTCCATGTGGTCTGGGTCTGGGTGCGGGACTATGGATATTCGGGACAGGGAAGTATCGCGCTTGAATATCCTACTCACCCATGTACTGGTGAAGGCCCCCACCAAGAGACAGAGATGAAACAGAAACATGATACTCACCAGCTAATCGTCGCCTAGACTTGTTGGTCGTCTGCTCTCCCGGGATCGGCGTCTAGAAAAACGGACGACACAACACAGCCCACCCTCAATGCTGTCAACCGGGCTAGTGTGTACTTCCCACACTAGTGCTAGCTACAATAACACAAAACAGCATCCTGGTCCTAACAACCAATCAATGTGACCATATGCTGCACAACTTTAAACTCCTAGCACTAGCTGTGGCGTACTGCCCTAACTGAAGCCCCATTGTTCACAGACACAAATCACAGAATGCAGACGGCAGGGAAATACGGATACCAGAAGTCTATCTTTAATAGGGGCCTGACTTCTGGATCCTGGAAGGGAAAATACTATACAAGAATACAGAACAATACAATGCAAGTACAAAAAAATAGCGAACAGGCAATGGTCTATAAGAGGAATCACCAAAGGGCCTTCCCTGACTCTAGCAGCGTTCGTTGGCAACAGTCTTCTTTTCGCTTCCGCCGCTCTCTGGCTCTGCGCTGACTGCCAGCGTCTTCTTTCCTCTCTCTCTTTCTCCGTCACACCCTCTCACACAAGCTTTCTTTTATACCTCTCATTATTTTTTTCCCCGGCTACTACATGTTGTCCTGTGATATCAGATATGCTGCTCTTCAATGTTTGTGATTTAGCTGATTAGATAGGGACTCGCCGACTAAACAAATCCTAGTTATACCCTAATATCTCTGCAATAGTAAAACACAGAACACATGTTAAATGATCTGTATTAATGTGGAAATTTAAATTTATATCCGTCATGTGTAGAATGCAGACTGGCACATAGCTAGACAGAGTGTACGTGTCTATTTGTGTCTGTGTGCTGCGTCTTCCTTGCAGCTGGTCCATGCATGCATTTGCAGTACAACAAACTTAATTTGTGCTATGAGAGACTTGTATCTGCAGGCTGTTTTCTTCCCATGGCCTCTGAGAATCTTACTGTGAATTGTTTCTTCCAGTCCAGCTCTTAGCTCAGTTGAGCATAATGACAGCCGATCTGTTCAGGAAAAGAAAAAATTGAGGAAATTTAATTTTGATTTTTCGACAAGTCGAGCTGGCATGAATCTCTGCTTAGGGAGGCTGGGGGATAAGGAATCTTAAGGGAAAAAAAGGAATATGAGAAAAAAGAATTAGTTCTAAATATTCCAACTTACCCAACAGCCAATAGGAGAAAAGCACTTTGCTTTAGTTGAGGGGAGATTTGCTTAGAGCTTTAAGGTTAATAGCTGCCTGTCATTGTGTAATATCACTGTACAAGAGTATTGCATAAAACACAACAAATGGATACATTTCAAGTGCTGGCTTCTCCTGAACATGTGAGTAACAATGGAAAATGTCTTTCTCCAGGCCAGTGCTATACACATGATGTATACATTTGTCTGCCGTACTAGACCATTCAGGAAATGGCAACATTTTAAAAGGGAACATCCTTTCAATGAATACGAAAAGGACGTTAACCTAAACTACATGAAGTTGTTACAAATTCCGCTTGTAAATGTTGACCATTTAGTAAAGTTGCCATTGTTTGTCTCTCTCCGCATTGTCCCTTTATGTCATCCCAGAGCTCTCCTGTCAAGTTCATTAATCTGTGATAACCCTCTCATTACATATCATGGGTGGGTATGACAGGCGGGGTATGATGTTGGCGACCTGACCAGGGTTCAGTGGTCTGACAATATTGCAGAGAGCAGGAAAGGGGATGTCAAACAGCAGAAATGTTGAATTTATACAAATATATATATATATATATATATATATATATATATATATATATATGTAACAAAAAGACAGCCCTTAACACTGCATATCTGCATCTCATATAGACACACAGACACACACATATAAGTATATATATATATATATAAAACAAAAAGACAGTTGTTGTCAGCCCTTAACACTGCATATCTGTGTATATATAGCAAAATAAAAATTATGGGGTATTGGTTCATATTTTGATTAAAACATTTAAGCCTGCATCTCATATACACACACAGACACACACATATAAATAAAGAAATATATATATATATATATATATATATATATATATATATATAAGTTTTTCCTTGTACTAGACACAGTAAGTTTGTATCGTTTCCTCCGGATGCTTTGGTTTCCTCCCACGGTCTAAAAACATACCGGTAGGATTATTGGCTTTTTGACCAAAATGTACTTTTGTGTGGTAGACTGTAATTTCCAGTGGGACATTGACTGATGTAAGTGATTAAATATTCTCTGTAAAGCACTGCATAATATCGTTGTACAAGATAAATAACGAAGAATAATAATTACTGTAGCTGTCATTTCTCATACTGTAAAAGCAATCCAGCTACTGGATGTTAGTTTACTGTATGATTTATACATATATAAAATGTGTTGTTACAAATTCATAAAGAAACTATGTGCATCTGTTCCTGTAAATCAAATACTGTCATTTTATGCCTAATGCTGGGGCTGCATAATACTTACAGTACTTGTCTGAGTGACGTTAATGAGTGAGGTTAATGACGATAAGATATGCAGCACTAGGTAAGATTTTTCCATGGCACATGTAATATAATGCGATAAATTGAAATCAGATATTTTTCAGCTGTGAGCAGATATTTTCCACTCAAAAAATGGATGGGGTTGTATCTAACAATCATAAACAGTCACATTTAGTACATAACTTGTGCGGGCTTCTAGTAAACTAGCTAGATAATAGCAATTGCACATTTACAAGTGTCCTTCTAGGCAATTCTATAAACGTGTGAGTCACATGACCTAACGTACTACTGAAGTTATTTCACAGATTTCATTGAGGATATATATACTAAACAATACACTGTAGAAATATAATATTATTGAAAAGCTGTATTTCAAAGTAGTAACGTTATGTTACAGAATATGTTTTTCTTAACCATCATATTACCTGGAATGCTTGGGTTAGAGAGGTTCAGATCAAGACTTTCCCATACGTTGCTCAATATATACTCAATCACATATAAAGTATGACTGTTACCCTGCACTGAGGCACCTAGTGATCATGTCTGTGTATGACATCATAGCAAACAGCAGCAATGTTTTCTGTGTGATTTTCAGTTCCTTCTACATAACTGGTTGCTGGTTAAAGAATTCAAAGCATATATATATATATATATATATATATATATGTGTGTGTGTATATATATATATATATATATATATATATAATATTTACATATATGTATGTATATATATATACATATATCTACTATATAAATGCCTAGTGGCGTGTGTGGGGAAAAAAAACCAAGCTGCAGCGCCACCTGCTGGGCAGAGTTATACACTGACATATATATTTCTTGAAGGAGAAGTGACAGTTGGGAGTGGTTGATGGTTGCCGGCGGCGACAGTGGGGAGTTTTTAACACCTTAAGTAGCTTGATGAAGGATGTGGCGATGAAGATGAAGGATGAGGTGATGGAGAAAAATGATGAGGTGGTGACATGTGGACAAAACCACGTTAAAAAAGGGCGCTTGCTTTGGGAAGTAACGCTCTTCCCCTAAAGGAGGCCTGGGCTAGGCCCAAATGCATGACAAGAACCTTTTTAACACCTTAAGTAGCTTGATTTGACTAGAATGCATGAGTATCATGCACGGGTTAACTTGTGTATATATATATATATATATATATATATATATATAAAAGGATGACACCAGTCCACCTAACTCTTAATAGACACAGCCCTCCTGTCTAGACACCAGCCACTAACTGGCATCGGTCGCACTGCACACATGCACAATGCAATCTTTTATCCTCCAGCCAAACATCACAAACCAATCACAGGAAACAACTGATCAATTACACCACTGTGGTGCCCCTGTGTGGTAGGAGAGGTGTGACAAATGGACCTCTTTGTTATAAATGTATATCATATATATATATATATATATATATATATATATATATATATATATATATACATATACAGTCATCAAAATTACTATGAGGCTATGTAGAGGAACTATTGCAAATACACAACCTATCTTCCCCAGGGCACAGTTACAGTGGCCATCTTTATTGCATTCCTAAAAACAATCCTACTGACTCTTTCTCATACTTACTTTGCACACTTGGACACCTGGAAGTAAGACAAGGGACGTAGGCGTCTTTTTTTTTTTTTTGCTTAAAATACAAAATGTGTTACACAATAAAATGCCTAAACGCAAGTCCTTATTTTGACTCCTTACGACTGGAGAGGCAGACAGGGGTAGGGAAAGGGTGTGCAAGCTGTGAAACAACGCGGTGCGATTTTTAGGACTTGTGCGACTGAAGCATAAAGACACTTGCGATCCTTCACCCCTTTCTGTGTTCTCTGAACTATCATTGTCTCTCTGCCTTATAGTTTATTGTCATTCGTTGTTCCTATGGGTTGGTTAAGATGTTATTGTATGCCGTGCGTATTTATGCTAATTGCTAAATAAGTTAGACAAGTTATTCTTAAATGTCACCAGGTGGAGTGTTTAATAAAGAATAAGAGAGAACAACAGGTCTTAGTCAAACAATTATCGTATACGCATGTTTAGCCAACAAGGTCTTTGTATACTAGTACCCTGGATTAGACTCCTAGACATCTCCTCCACAAGGAGCCAACGGTCCCCAACCACCATGGGGGAGGACACTCAGGTTTGTCTTATCATTTTCCTACCTGTCACAATCTGGCTACTGACCTTAATCCACCCACCACTACTAGCTCCACCACCGTGGGATATGGTTCTATGTTTCTAACCCGGGTTTCGAAGTACTGAAGGGTGTTCGTGGATTGGTGATAAGAACTGTCCCATGTGTACGCTGTACCTGCAAAGAATCACATCTGTCTGATGATTGCACATCCACTTGTCTGTGTTGCCATCTTTGGAATAAACTGGTCTCAATAATCTGCCTCGGTGATTTCAAAGAACCCACTAGGACTTGCGGTCCCGACACAAGCGTAGGCCAAGTACTGTAAGGGCATGTTAACCCGTACTTGCGACTAAGTCTGCCCTGGACGCGTACATCTGTCAGGAGACGTATCTCTTGCGGGTGCTGGAGGGCAGGTTCAGAATACGCACTGATGAGGATGACATGAACCTGGGGCATAGGCATTCGATGCAGACCTGGACGAATCTTTTCCCGGAATTCTATGCAAAATAGGTGCTAACCACTTAGCACGGTGGCTCAGTGGTTAGCACTTCTGCCTCACAGCGCTGGGGTCATGAGTTCAATTCACGACCATGGCCTTATCTGTGTGGCGTTTGTATGTTCTCCTCGTGTTTGTGTGGGTTTCCTCCGGGTGCTCCGGTTTCCTCCCACACTCCAAAAACATACTAGTAAGTTAATTGGTTGCTATCAAAATTGACCCTAGTCTCTCTCTGTCTGTGTGTGTATCTTAAGAAATTTAGACTGTAAGCCCCAATGGGGCAGGGACTGATGTGAATGAGTTCTCTGTACAGCGCTGCGGTATCAGTGGCACTATATAAATAAATGATGATGTAGATTTAGACGTTTTTATTTATGCTTTTTTAACGTGCATTGAGTTCAATTCTACATCAGGTCCGCAATCTCAACAAGAAAGTGCGGAAACAGGTATAAAAAAGCGAAATAGCTAAAAAAAAAAATAATCAAACATTTCTAGAACAAACAGCAAGCACAATATATAGGTAATTTTCCTGTATGCTATTGAACCATAAAATGTGAGTTCCTGGTGACAAGTGCATTTCCTTGTGTCCTGTGATATTTGACAGGGTATATTTTATCAGTCATTTATCAATTATTATATTGAAGTGAGGCTATTCACTCTAGTCCTTTCACAATAGGTTATATTTTCCCTCTCTCGCTCTCCCTTTGCTGTCTGAAGTGCAGTCTTAGTTTAATGTGTGGGTATCTAGACGAAAGTCTGGCTGACGGCCAAGATGTAGTAACTTTATATTAAAAGCCACCGAGCTTAGTTTAAGGCCACAGCTTACACAATGTATGGCTATGCATTTAACATTGATACTATGCTGAGATGACCACCTGTCTATGAGAATCGTATCTGTTATCCGAATTGGCCTATAGGGACGCAGGCAAACCACTTGGCAGGCTCCCAAATCTGCACATCCCCCCCCCCCCACCCTCCATCTCTGATCAGCTTGATTCATGAAAACGGATATCTGGGTCTCATCGCCACCCTGCCTGATGAGGATTAATTAGGATCTGCAACAAAGAATAGAAACAAAACCACAGGTATGCTTACCGTTGAAATTAATGCCAAATTCATAATACAGGAATCCGAGAGTCGGAACATTGTTGTGTTATTTCTCCCTTTGTTTAATATGTTACGTTCATAAACACACAGATTAATGTCATAGTAATTGAAAAGCAATCCACAATAGATGCTGAGCCTCTTCCTATATTGCATTTACAACCCGAGGCTGAGTTATCTCTAGAATGAAACACAGGCTTCTATTTAAGACTCATTCAAACAGCAGCTGGGGACATTACAGGCAGAGGAAAAGAGAGCCTTAGTATCCTGCAGTTTATTTATTTCTTGAGGGTATTTATACAAGACAAATCTCTGAGCACAAGTGTTGATATCTGTTAAGCATGAGATGGATTAAGAAGAGTTTGGCTAAGACACAAGTATTAAAACGTCTATCTTTCTTCATGTTGGTTCATGGAAAAAATTCAAGTACATTTAGCTCTTGCAATGGAATCTAAGAAATGGTCTTGGTGACCTGCGCTAACCTGAGGCCATTTCCGTGTAGATTTGTCTGCGCGGTTGTACGTGGAGCCAGTCATGTGTTAAGCTCCTTATAAAGTTCATACAACTCTATAATGTAGATATCGAATATATAATTATTGGATCGCGTGACCCAGCTTTATATTTTGGCTGCCTCTTTTATAGGCCTGTGAATACAGTTCATTACTTAAGAAAACTGGAGATCCAGTTAAAGAAACTTTCAACCTGTAGAATTTACAGTTTCTACTATCATCAGTGTTTTGTGGTAAGAAAAGTTTCAAAACTTATAACAGATAATTTTTCTGAACCATTAAGAAAATATTTATGAATTGTTGTTCAGAAATTCGTAACTATTGTCTCCAAATAATCCCACCAACAGAAAGGCAGGTGTTTTGGGGGCAGCACAGTGGCTCAGTGGTTAGCTCAGTGGTTAGCACTTCTGCCTCACAGCACTGGGGTCATGAGTTTAATTCCCCACCATGGCCTTATCTGTGTGGAGTTTGTATGTTCTCCCCGTCTTTGCGTGGGTTTCCTCCGGGTGCTCCGGTTTCCTCCCACACACCAAAAACATACTAGTAGGTTAATTAGCTGCTATCAAAATTGACCCTAGTATGTCTGTCTCTCTCTCTCTCTGTGTATGTTATTGAATTTATACTGTAAGTTCCAATGGGGCAGGGACTGATGTGAGTGAGTTCTCTGTACAGCGCTGCGGAATTGGTGGCGCTATATAAATAAATGATGATAAGGATATCTCTTTTTGCCCTTCAGCAGCCAAAGTATTGAGTAAAGTTGCCTTTTTGCCCTAAAGAAGAGGCAATGTGCTTTCATGGTGAGAACAGTAGCAGACTCGAGAATTTTTTTGAAGTACATTCATCACGATAAAATAAAGGACTATTATTATAAAACAAATAGACGTCTATTTATGACCCATCGTATTTTTCTCACGTTAGTTATAATTTCTTATCGCATTCATAAGAAATGATTTAAATTGTCTATTTATTAACATGGTTCAGCCGGGGCAGCAGCTCCACCAGGAGACTGTACCAGCAAATAGTTTATAGGAAAATGATCGCAATTGCGATAACTTTACTTACTGTGGTCAGGCAGAATTTGCAATGGGGAGAGCGCGAAGCCTGCCACAAAGGGATCTGAAGATGCTTCTCCTGCAATGCTCTCCCCATAGACAACAACCGCTAATGCTATCTTCAGATAAATAGTACATAATCACATTCCCCATAGACACTTTTGAGGACTAGATTTGCGAACGATAAGGCTGTGATCCCAGCAGATATTGGAGATATCTTATTCGAAGTCTCCATTCCACTTATTTATTCCTTTAGCTTCCATTGCTGACTTCCTTGTATTCATTACCGGGGCAATAACCGTTCTAATATTATAGTAGTATTAACCAACAGTCTGTTCTTGGAAGCTTGTGGGTGTTATCCTTCATTGTCCCATTGTTTGGGGCATGCTGACATCACCCAATGACATCTCTCATCAAATCAGGATACAACAACAAGCAGCAATCCAAATGCTTTTGTTATATCATGTGAGGGCTCAAGTGGAAGCACACCCAACATCTCTGCATTGTAATATGGATACCCAAGACAAAAAAACTAAATAGTACATAGCTCTTATTGTTATGTGTAAAGAACGTCAACATTTTCAAACAGAAAAAAATGCTAACACAAAACAATAAATGCAGTTACCCTTTGATGTAGCATAAAACAGGATTGCGGTACAAGTGAACAAAATGACAAAAATATATAATAGAACTTAGTGTTTCTCAAGTTTTAGTGTTCTGGTTACCTCCTTCGAGGTCTCCTACTCACATAGTTTTACAAAGTTGCAACGATAATTTAAGAAGAATATTGAAAAATAATAGAGGACTTCCATAGATCAAGTATTTAATGCAAAACAGCTAAAAAATTAAAAGCAGTAAATCTACTCACAGACTAGTCTACCCAGAGTAGGCCGTATTAAAGCATTGGGCACAGAATAATCCAACCCCCTGTCCCATGTGTGATAACAGTATGAGCTCTTCTGTCTCCTACTCATTGTGTCTCCCTGAACCGGAAGTGTTGTCACAGGTGGCTCGGCAACGCGTTTCGCCCTATGCACGTTCATTGGTCTAACAACTGGTCTATAGACTGTCTACAGGTGTTAGACCAGAGAACGTGCATAGAACGAAACGCGTTGCCTAGCCACATCTGTGACAACACTTCTGGTCCAGGGATCAAACCTTCACCACACTGTGTTTGGGCTAGCTTTCAGTCTGCTTTTGGATTAATTTTGGCTGTTTTGAACTGGTGATAGTGTATTTGTGGAAATCTTATCTGGTAACTCTGTGCCAGATAATGACCAGGAATAAAAAGTAGACGGGGTAACGGTACAATAAACTAAAAGACAAAAAAGTGAAAAGATAAGTCTAAAGTAGTTAGGGCTCACACACACAAAAATTGAAAAACAACACTAATTAAAAGGATAAAGGAAACCTTAACTTTGTCTTCGCTTTAATAGAGTGTTGATTAACCCCCTGACACAGTTTCCCTTGCTGCATAGTGTACTCTGTATTTACTGAGCGCTCCCATAGAATGCGCGCTTCAGTAGTTGATATTGACACAAATCAAAGTGAACACGTGTTCCTCTATACGGGATGTAATCCAGAGTGTCTGCATTTATGTTATATGCCTGGACATCTGCACAGTAACACTTTCGTGTTCTGTATGGTTGATGTAATCCAGGATGGCTCCTATTCTGTATGTATGGGCGACTGCTCAGTACCACTTCTTTTGTTCGATGTGCTAAGTCTGGTGTTCAGTATATGCACAGTCTTATTCTATATGTAAGGACCATTGCCAGTGACAAGCCATAGGACCAACAGCACTAGCAGCTGAGGCCCAGGAACTCCAGGGGCTGTGATCCTTTCTTTGCAACCATGAAAACTGCCCTAGTAGCAATTAAGGGAGAATTTCTAAATCAGTTCTACTGTGAGATGATAACACTGCAAAGTATTCCTGCAAGACTAGTAAGTCTCCAGTATCTACTACACACTTCTACATGTCTGGGGAGCCCTGAATCAAGGCCCAGGAGACTGTACACACACCACAGACCATTGCACAGTGTCACTTCTCTTGTCCTATCTGTTTATATTCTCAAGGGTATATTTAATAACATGGTGCAAATTTTGCAAATGTAATATAACCCATAGCATTGAAAAAGGCATTAGCATTAATTAGTCTAATGTGTAACGTACTAATCTTTGCTGATAGTTGTTTGGATGCCATGGGTTACAGGCTATTTGTACTTTTGAGTCATGCTATTGGTTTAATGGGTGCAGATTTACACCTGTTTTATTTGCTATATGTAATTCTAAGTGCCTGGTCTCATTGAGTATACTATTGAGATCAGTGATATTATTTTGAAAATAACCTTACTTTTTGCTATGTTTGATAACCCTTCCTTAATATAAATACAGATTTAGCTAGGGAGATGGTCATTGCATGAAGATAATTACAAGTTTATGCTTGGCTTGCTTAACTTAAAGTTAATGAGACTTAATGTATATTTAATTAATATTTTAGAGTGAGAATTAATATTTTGAAAACAAAAAAAAGATTATTAAATGTAGAAATATTTAACAACATTGTTAATGATGTGAACGTTTGTTTGATAAATTGAGTGGTCTGGGAAAAGCAGTGAAAAATCATAAGGACGTTTAAAAATGAGTCCAAATTTAGGTAAATTTTTAAGGAAAACGTAAATATTATAATATACCGAGTTAGTCTGCAGCTCCTAATAGGCAATTTGCAGATATTGCCTCAAAATATGAAAAATAATAAAAAGTATGGGAGCGCTGACGTGATTGGTTAATTTTATTTAAAAAAAATAATTGTTATATTAGGAGCAAAAAAAAGAATATAAATATTATCACTTATATAGACTAGTGTGCCGGTATACAAGAACAGCCCAAATAAGCAAAATTAATCACAGCGGGCCTGATATGAGCTCATAATTTTTCTCATGAGATCTTATCTTACATGACAAATTATGAGAGCTTGCAACTATCGGGTGCATCAAACACTGTCCTCCATCCCATTTCTGCCAAGTTAATTGGCTGGGGAGATCCATTAAGCAGGGCACCTTCATTATATTAATATTTTTGCATATCTTGTTTATAAACTACAAAATAAACTAGGGATGTGCACCGGCGACTTTTGAGGTCTCGTGTTTTGTGTTTTGGATCCGGATTTTCGTTATTTTTGAGGTTCGGATTTGTCTCGCAAAACACTTGACGAAAGGTCTCGGTTCGGATTTAAGGTATTGGATTCGGATTTTTTTTGAAAAAAACATAAAAAGTTTAAAAATCAAGTTTTTGGGCTTATTTTCACTCCTAGGCTATTATTAACCTCAATAACATTCAATAACAAGCATTTCCACTAATTTACAGTGTATTCTGAACACCTCACAATATAGTTATTAGTCCAAAACGTTGCAACAAGGTATCTTTCTGGACTGCGTAGAGGAGTGGGTCACCACAATATATATTAAAAACCCTGAACTTTTATGATTCGCACCAATAATTGTACCTGGACTGCGTAGAGGAGTGGGTCACCACAATATATTAAAAACCCTGAACTTTTATGAATCGCACCAATAAATGTACCTGGACTGCGTAGAGGAGTGGGTCACCACAATATATATAATAAGAAAACCATCAACTGGTTTGATTCGCACCAATAAATGTACCTGGACTGCGTAGAGGAGTGGGTCACCACAATATATTAAAAACCCTGAACTTTTATGAATCGCACCAATAAATGTACCTGGACTGCGTAGAGGAGTGGGTCACCACAATATATATAATAAGAAAACCATCAACTTGTTTGATTCGCACCAATAAATGTACCTGGACTGCGTAGAGGAGTGGGTCACCACAATATCTTAAAAACCCTGAACTTTTATGAATCGCACCAATAAATGTACCTGGACTGCGTAGAGGAGTGGGTCACCACAATATATATAATAAGAAAACCATCAACTTGTTTGATTCGCACCAATAAATGTACCTGGACTGCGTAGAGGAGTGGGTCACCACAATATATTAAAAACCCTGAACTTTTATGAATCGCACCAATAAATGTACCTGGACTGCGTAGAGGAGTGGGTCACCACAATATATATAATAAGAAAACCATCAACTGGTTTGATTCGCACCAATAAATGTACCTGGACTGCGTAGAGGAGTGGGTCACCACAATATATTAAAAACCCTGAACTTTTATGAATCGCACCAATAAATGTACCTGGACTGCGTAGAGGAGTGGGTCACCACAATATATATAATAAGAAAACCATCAACTTGTTTGATTCGCACCAATAAATGTACCTGGACTGCGTAGAGGAGTGGGTCACCACAATATCTTAAAAACCCTGAACTTTTATGAATCGCACCAATAAATGTACCTGGACTGCGTAGAGGAGTGGGTCACCACAATATATATAATAAGAAAACCATCAACTTGTTTGATTCGCACCAATAAATGTACCTGGACTGCGTAGAGGAGTGGGTCACCACAATATCTTAAAAACCCTGAACTTTTATGAATCGCACCAATAAATGTACCTGGACTGCGTAGAGGAGTGGGTCACCACAATATATATAATAAGAAAACCATCAACTTGTTTGATTCGCACCAATAAATGTACCTGGACTGCGTAGAGGAGTGGGTCACCACAATATATTAAAAACCCTGAACTTTTATGAATCGCACCAATAAATGTACCTGGACTGCGTAGAGGAGTGGGTCACCACAATATATATAATAAGAAAACCATCAACTGGTTTGATTCGCACCAATAAATGTACCTGGACTGCGTAGAGGAGTGGGTCACCACAATATATTAAAAACCCTGAACTTTTATGAATCGCACCAATAAATGTACCTGGACTGCGTAGAGGAGTGGGTCACCACAATATATATAATAAGAAAACCATCAACTTGTTTGATTCGCACCAATAAATGTACCTGGACTGCGTAGAGGAGTGGGTCACCACAATATCTTAAAAACCCTGAACTTTTATGAATCGCACCAATAAATGTACCTGGACTGCGTAGAGGAGTGGGTCACCACAATATATATAATAAGAAAACCATCAACTTGTTTGATTCGCACCAATAAATGTACCTGGACTGCGTAGAGGAGTGGGTCACCACAATATATTAAAAACCCTGAACTTTTATGAATCGCACCAATAAATGTACCTGGACTGCGTAGAGGAGTGGGTCACCACAATATATATAATAAGAAAACCATCAACTTGTTTGATTCGCACCAATAAATGTACCTGGACTGCGTAGAGGAGTGGGCACTGGGCACCACAATAAAATATATAAAAAACCTTCAACAGGTCTGCATTACACTACACATACGACTGCTCCTCCATCCTCTCCATCATATACATGTTGGAGTTTTAGCATGTGACAACCTCTTGTTTTTGATAATGTCAGTGCATTTTGAATATTTTTCAATTTGCCCCACACCACTGAATGTACTTTATCTATGCTACGCATCTATCTATCTTGACTGCGTAGTGTGGTGGCCCCGGTACACAATTTGGTACCGGGGCCACAATAAAATAAATACACCCTCCACGTGTCAGAATTCCACCAAACAAGTATCTGGACTGCGTAGTGGGGTGGCCCCGGTACCCAACTTGATACCGGGGCCACAATAAAATAAATACACCCTCCACGTGTCAGAATTCCACCAAACAAGTATCTGGACTGCGTAGTGGGGTGGCCCCGGTACCCAACTTGATACCGGGGCCACAATAAAATAAATACACCCTCCACGTGTCAGAATTCCACCAAACAAGTATCTGGACTGCGTAGTGGGGTGGCCCCGGTACCCAACTTGATACCGGGGCCACAATAAAATAAATACACCCTCCACGTGTCAGAATTCCACCAAACAAGTATCTGGACTGCGTAGTGGGGTGGCCCCGGTACCCAACTTGATACCGGGGCCACAATAAAATAAATACACCCTCCACGTGTCAGAATTCCACCAAACAAGTATCTGGACTGCGTAGTGGGGTGGCCCCGGTACCCAACTTGATACCGGGGCCACAATAAAATAAATACACCCTCCACGTGTCAGAATTCCACCAAACAAGTATCTGGACTGCGTAGTGGGGTGGCCCCGGTACCCAATTTGATACCGGGGCCACAATACCTCCTCAAAACATGCTCCAGACAATTCGTCATTGACAGACCCCAGACAGACAGGGTCGTAGTGTTACTGTTTGACTTTGTAAACCCAAAAAAATGTCCCTGTTGCACTTGCACATAGTCGTGCAATCAAGACTGACTTTTTCATTTAAAGGCACGATCTTTCAAGTGTCAGAAAGAGAGAGAAGACACAGGAGAGGAGAGTTGTAGCTGGGGACCTGGGGTGGAAGCTCCCAGGCTCCCCCAGCATTGCCTGGAAGTCTGAGCGTGGTGACTGAGCCAGGGCAAGGAATGTGTGCCCTGGATGAGGGGGAGAACTCCATGCCACTATAGTGAACCCAAGAGAGAGGGGGACACTGCACATGGAAGAGGCCCTGGAGTGAGGGCTGCTACAAGAGGCATGGTAGCTGTAGTGTCAGATCCTGAGGCTGAGAGTACACAGAGTGACGTGTCAGAGCACAGGAGACATTATCCCCGCAGAGGAGGGATGAGCTGCAGTTGAGAGGTCTGCTGTTGAAATAGGACATGCACACTTTAACAAACCAATCATTTCAGCGACAGGGCCTACCAAACAACTTTGACTGAAATGATTGGTTTGTTTGGGCCCCCACACCAAAAAAGCTATTCATCTCTCCCTGTACAGACTAAACAGGCTCTACTGAGGCAAGATGTCGTCCTCATCCTCAACCTCTGATTCCTCTCCCCCTACAGTGTCTACTTCCTCCTCATCACACATTATCAATTCGTCCCCGCTGGACTCCACAACCACAGGTCCCTCTGTAGTATCTGGAGGGCAGTGCTGTACTTCATTGAGGAATTGATTATTCATTTTTATAAACATCATTTTTTCAACGTTGTGAGGAAGCAACCTCCTTCGCCGCTCACTGACCAGGTTCCCCGCTGCACTAAAAACTCTTTCCGAGTACACACTGGAGGGGGGACAACTCAGGTAAAATAGAGCCAGTTTGTACAGGGGCTTCCAAACTGCCTTTTTTTCCTGCCAGTAACAATATGGACTGTCTGACATGTCTACTTGGATGGTGTCAGCAAAGTAATCATCCACAATTTTTTCTATTGTGACAGCATCCAATGCAGCGAGAGTAGACATGTCTGCAATGGTTGGCAGGTCCTTCAGTCCGGACCAGATGTTATCAGCATCCCCGCCAGTGCCTCTTTTGGGAAAACTGAGCTTTTTCCTCGCAGCCATAGATGTGGAAGAAAATGAGGGTGGAGCTGTTGGCATGTCACGGTCCTCTTCAGAGGACAATCTCCTGACCAGCAGGTCTTTGCACCGCTGTAGATTTGTGTCCGCCGGAAACAGAGACACAACATACGCTTTAAACCGAGGATCGAGCACGGTGGCCAGAATGTATTCCTCTGACTTTAAAAGAGTGACCACCCTCGGATCCTGGCAAAGCGTACGAAGGGCTACATCCACAAGAGCTACATGCTTGCTGTAATCGCAATGGCTTACCAGCTCCTCCCTCACTTTCTCCAGCTGCTTCTGCAACAGCCTGATCAGGGGAATGACCTGACTCAAGCTGGCAGTGTCGGAACTGACTTCTCGTGTGGCAAGTTCAAATGGCTGCAGAACCTTGCACAACACGGAAATCAGTCTCCACTGCGCTTGACTCAGGCGCATCCCCACTCCTTTGCCTATGTCGTAGGTGGCTGTGTAGGCCTGAATGGCCTTTTGCTGCTCCTCCATCCTCTGCAGCATATAGAGGGTGGAGTTCCAGCGCGTCACAACCTCTTGTTTGAGGTGATGGCAGGGCAGGTTCAAGCTTTTCTGATGTGCCTCTAGTCTGCGGTAGGCACTGGCTGAATGCCGAAAGTGTCCAGCAATTTTGCGGGCCACCGCAAGCATCTCCTGCACACCCCTGTCACTCTTGAGGTAATGCTGCACCACCAAATTAATGGTGTGGGCAAAACATGGGACGTGCTGGAAATTGCCCATATTTAATGCCCGCACAATGTTACTGGCATTGTCTGACACCACAAATCCCCATGAGAGTCTAAGTGGGGTAAGCCACTGGGAGATAATTTCCCTCATTTTCTCTAATATGTTGGCAGCGTTGTGCCTCTTATTAAAGCCTGTAATGCACAATGTTGCCTGCCTTTGCATGAGCAGCCATTTTGTAGATGCTGCTACTGATGCAGCTGTTGCTGTTGCTGCGGAAGGGGATGCATCTACCCAGTGGGCTGTCACAGTCATATAGTCCTTCGTTTGCCCAGAACCACTTGTCCACATGTCCGTGGTTAAGTGGACAGTGGGTACAACCGCATTTTTAAGAGCACTGAGGACACTTGATCGTACTTCTCTGTACATTTTTGGTATCGCCTGCCTAGTGAAGTGGAATCTCGAGGGGATTTGGTACCGGGGACACAATACCTCCATCAACCCTCTAAATCCCACTCCACTGATGGCGGACACCGGGCGCACGTCTAACACCAACATTGCAGTTACAGCCGCAGTTATACGCTTTGCAATAGGGTGACTACTATCGTATTTGGTGGTCATGGCAAACGACTGTTGGACGGTCAATTGTTTGGTGAAAGACTTAGCGGTCTTACGACTTCCCCTCTGGGAAGATGACCGACTAACAGCAGCAACAGCAGCAGTGGCAGTAGTAGGCGTACCGCTGCAGGATTCCTCGGATGAATCCCGTATTGAGGAGGACTCAGTCTGGCTGGTGACTTGGGCTGCAGGACTGAATCTGATGGAGATTGTGGAGGAAGTTGACGAGGAGGGTGTTGCTGGTGTGTATCCAACTGGACCACGGGATTTAGGTGTCCCTGTACCGATGAGGGTCCTAGCCCCAGTTCCTGAACTAACCACTGAACTATGAAGGTTATTCAGGTGACGTATAAGGGAGGATGTTCCTAGGTGGGCAAGATCCTTACCCCTGCTTATTTGAGCTTTACATAAGCTACATATTGCCATACATTGGTTGTCTGGATTTGGATAAAAATAACTCCAGACCGAAGAGGTGCATTTTTTGGTCTTCTGACCAGGCATGACGATGGGCTTTTTCATCCCATGGACATCAGCTGTTTCCCCCCCTGGTGCCTCATTTACAATAACCACATCACCATCCTCATCATCAAGTTCCTCCACAGCGCCAGCTACATCATCAATAGCCTCCTCCCGAGCCACCTCTTCCCGTACAGTGATGGGAAGGTCAGGCTTGACAACCACCAACACGCTTGGACTCGCCTTGGGGATTTGTGATAATTTCTCTTTAGAAGGCAGAGTTGTTTGCTGTTTTGTTGCTGACAGCATAACTCTCTTCAATTTTTTGTAGGGGGGGGGAGGAGGAGGAGGGCTAAGATCCGTGGGTGAAGCTGAACCACTAGTCATGAACACGGGCCAGGGCCTAAGCCGTTCCTTGCCACTCCGTGTCGTAAATGGCATATTGGCAACTTTACGTTTCTCCTCAGATGATTTTAAGTTTCTCTTTTTGCTACTTTTTCTTAACTTGGGCTTTTTGGATTTTACATGCCCGGTACTACGAGATTGGGCATCGGGCTTGGAAGACGACGTTGATGGCATTTCATCGTCTATGTCATGACTAGTGGCAGCAGCTTCAGCATTAGGAGGAAGTGGGTCTTGATCTTTCCCTACTTTATCCTCCAAATTTTTGGTCTCCATTATATGTAGCACAAGATACTGCAGAATGTGTGAACTTGGTAATATTGCAGTACCAATGGACTTATAATGCTGGATTGGTTTTGCAAATTTGGTTATAATTATTATATATATTTTTTT
The DNA here is from genome assembly GCF_038048845.1 of Mixophyes fleayi. Lineage (NCBI taxonomy): Eukaryota > Metazoa > Chordata > Amphibia > Anura > Limnodynastidae > Mixophyes > Mixophyes fleayi. The sequence continues at coordinate 75,091,857 of NC_134412.1, forward strand.
TTTTTTAAATTTTTTATTTTTTTTTACTTTTTTTTTATTTTTTACAAACTTGGGAATAATGGGGAAATAACTATGCCCTTAGAAGCACAGAGCACAGGACACAGCACCACTGGACTGAACAGGACACGGCACAGGACCCAGCAGCACTACGGAACTCAGCAGGACAGAGCACAGGACACAGCACCACTGGACTGATACTGCAGAATGTGTAAACTTTGTAATATTGCAGTACCACTGGACTTTTACTGCTGAATGTGTGAACTTGGTAATATTGCAGTACCAATGGACTTATAATGCTGGATTGGTTTTGCAAATTTGGTTATAATTATTATATATATTTTTTTTTTTTTAAATTTTTTATTTTTTTTTACTTTTTTTTTATTTTTTACAAACTTGGGAATAATGGGGAAATAACTATGCCCTTAGAAGCACAGAGCACAGGACACAGCACCACTGGACTGAACAGGACACGGCACAGGACCCAGCAGCACTACGGAACTCAGCAGGACAGAGCACAGGACACAGCACCACTGGACTGATACTGCAGAATGTGTAAACTTTGTAATATTGCAGTACCACTGGACTTTTACTGCTGAATGTGTGAACTTGGTAATATTGCAGTACCAATGGACTTATAATGCTGGATTGGTTTTGCAAATTTGGTTATAATTATTATATATATTTTTTTTTTTTTTAATTTTTTATTTTTTTTTACTTTTTTTTTATTTTTTACAAACTTGGGAATAATGGGGAAATAACTATGCCCTTAGAAGCACAGAGCACAGGACACAGCACCACTGGACTGAACAGGACACGGCACAGGACCCAGCAGCACTACGGAACTCAGCAGGACAGAGCACAGGACACAGCACCACTGGACTGATACTGCAGAATGTGTAAACTTTGTAATATTGCAGTACCACTGGACTTTTACTGCTGAATGTGTGAACTTGGTAATATTGCAGTACCAATGGACTTATAATGCTGGATTGGTTTTGCAAATTTGGTTATAATTATTATATATTTTTTTTTTTTTTTAATTTTTTTATTTTTTTTTACTTTTTTTTTATTTTTTACAAACTTGGGAATAATGGGGAAATAACTATGCCCTTAGAAGCACAGAGCACAGGACACAGCACCACTGGACTGAACAGGACACGGCACAGGACCCAGCAGCACTACGGAACTCAGCAGGACAGAGCACAGGACACAGCACCACTGGACTGATACTGCAGAATGTGTAAACTTTGTAATATTGCAGTACCACTGGACTTTTACTGCTGAATGTGTGAACTTGGTAATATTGCAGTACCAATGGACTTATAATGCTGGATTGGTTTTGCAAATTTGGTTATAATTATTATATATTTTTTTTTTTTTTTAATTTTTTTATTTTTTTTTACTTTTTTTTTATTTTTTACAAACTTGGGAATAATGGGGAAATAACTATGCCCTTAGAAGCACAGAGCACAGGACACAGCACCACTGGACTGAACAGGACACGGCACAGGACCCAGCAGCACTACGGAACTCAGCAGGACAGAGCACAGGACACAGCACCACTGGACTGATACTGCAGAATGTGTAAACTTTGTAATATTGCAGTACCACTGGACTTTTACTGCTGAATGTGTGAACTTGGTAATATTGCAGTACCAATGGGCTTATACTGCAGGATTGGTTGTGAAAATTTTGTGGTAATTAAAAAATATTAAAGTAGTTTTTGGTATTTTATAAAAAAAACTTTTTTTTATTTTTTTAAACACAGGGGAATATTGGGGAAATAACTATGCCCTTAGAAGCACAGAGCACAGGACACAGCACCACTGGACTGAACAGGACACAGCACAGGACCCAGCAGCACCACTGACCTCAGAAGGACAGAGCACAGCACACAGCACCACTGGACTGATACTGCAGAACACAGCACAGCACAGCACAGCACAGCACTAAACAGCACAGCACTAAACAGCACAGAACTAAACAGCACAGAACTAAACAGCACAGAGGACCACCTAACACACCCTCCCTCTACCCTGATCAATGCCCGAGTGAAGATGGCGGCGACTAGCGGGGAATTTATAGGATCCGAGTATCGCGAGATCCGACAACGGGATTATGAGTCAGAGCCTCAGTTTCACTTTTGAATTTGGCGCCAATACCCGGATCTGTCTCGGATCCGACTCGGATCCGCAACGTTCGGGTGGGCTCGGATTTCAGAAATCCGAGCGCGCTCATCCCTAAAATAAACACACATTGAAAACTAATATCATATCACAAAACCAATTTTAAAGAACACTTGGTTTTTGACTACTAACCAATTGAATGACACATATATATATATATATATATATATATATATATATATATATATATATATATATATGCCAGGGAGAAAAATGGCAGGCTGGGATGACTTGAAGTTCAGCCATTTTGTAGTTAGATCTTGGCTGCAGTGGTCAAGGCAGACAGCACTCATCTATACATCACTGGCAGAGACAGACATAACTAATCTATACATCACTGGCAGAGACAGACAGCACTAATCTATACATCACTGGCAGAGACAGACATAACTAATCTATACATCACTGGCAGAGACAGACATAACTAATCTATACATCACTGGCAGAGACAGTCAGCACTAATCTATACATCACTGGCAGAGACAGTCAGCACTAATCTATATATCACTGGTAGAGACAGACATAACTAATCTATACATCATTGGCAGAGACAGACAGCGCTAATCTATACATCACTGGTAGAGACAGACATAACTAATCTATACATCACTGGCAGAGACAGACAGCGCTAATCTATACATCACTGGCAGAGACAGACAGCGCTAATCTATACATCACTGGCAGAGACATACAGCGCTAATCTATACATCACTGGCAGAGACAGACAGCGCTAATCTATACATCACTGGCAGAGACAGACATAACTAATCTATACATCACTGGCAGAGACAGACAGCACTAATCTATACCATACTTGCCAACTCTCCCGGAATGTCCGGGAGACTCCCGCATTTTGCGAGAGTCTCCCGGACTCCCGGGCGAGTGTGGCAATCTCCCGAATTCTGCCCACTTCACTAGGAAGTGCCCACTTCCTAGTGAAGTGGGCAGAATTAGATCCCAAACGCCGCGATTCCCGATGAATCGCGGCGTTTAGCCCCGCCCCCCGCTGTCAAATGACGCAATTTGCGTCATGATGTCACAGGGGGCGGGGCCGAAATGACGCGATTTTGGCCGCCCCGCCCCCTCACGCCCCCCTCCACTGGCTGGCTCCCGGAAGGGAGCTGAAGAAAGTAGGTAAGTATGATCTATACATCACTGGCAGAGACAGACATAACTAATCTATACATCACTGGCAGAGACAGTCAGCACTAATCTATACATCACTGGCAGAGACAGTCAGCACTAATCTATATATCACTGGTAGAGACAGACATAACTAATCTATACATCACTGGCAGAGACAGACAGCGCTAATCTATACATCACTGGCAGAGACAGACAGCGCTAATCTATACATCACTGGCAGAGACAGACATAACTAATCTATACATCACTGGCAGAGACAGACAGCGCTAATCTATACATCACTGGCAGAGACAGACAGCGCTAATCTATACATCACTGGCAGAGACAGACAGCGCTAATCTATACATCACTGGCAGAGACATACAGCGCTAATCTATACATCACTGGCAGAGACAGACAGCGCTAATCTATACATCACTGGCAGAGACAGACATAACTAATCTATACATCACTGGCAGAGACAGACAGCGCTAATCTATACATCACTGGCAGAGACATACAGCGCTAATCTATACATCACTGGCAGAGACAGACAGCGCTAATCTATACATCACTGGCAGAAACAGACAGCACTAATCTATACATCACTGGCAGAGACAGACAGCACTAATCTATACATCACTGGCAGAGACAGACAGCACTAATCTATACATCACTGGCAGAGACAGACAGCACTAATCTATACATCACTGGCAGAGACAGACAGCGCTAATCTATACATCACTGGCAGAGACAGACAGCGCTAATCTATACATCACTGGCAGAGACAGACAGGCTCTTTCTAAACCAGAAGCATCACAGACTCTTGTCCAAGCTGTCTAAGTGCTTAATGCTCCCACTGATGCCCCTCAGCAACACATATGTAACTACCCTTGGGTGTTGTGCTATAACTATCCATCCGGATCTCAGAAACAATCATGTGGGAATTCTCACGCACCCACCAGAGGTCAATCTTAGGTTTGGACGGACGCAAATGTACAATACTCACACATAGTTCACGCGAAAATGTGTCGGTGGCAGAAGCATTATTAGAACACAGCTATTAATCCATTAATATTTAACCTTTATCATGGCAGTCGTACCTTGTTTGCCCTCAGTACAAAAACATAACTTGTAGTTTAATTGACTTCTGACAACTTTGAGTGTGTGTGTTCCAGAAGACAAAGGGCCTGATCCATTAAGGAAAGCAAAGCAAAATAATTGAGTAACTTTGCACCTCGGCAAAACCATGTTACATTGGCGGGGTAGTCAGATGTAAAATGTGATGGTAGATTTATAGTTGGCGTGAGGAATATTCTAGATCAACTTTAAATTTCAGTGTAGAAATAAAGCTATCAAGTATTTGTGTGCTTGATGTAAAAAACAGTCAGTATTTATTTCATGTGCAAAATAATAAACTAATTTGCACCCCTTGCAAGGGCAACATGGTTTTGTCCAGGAGTAAACGTGCTCAATTTTTTGCCTTTCCTTTATGAATCAGGCCCTATAAGTTCTAATGGGGCAGGGACTAATGTGATTATGTGAATGATTAAATATTCCCTGTAAAGCTTTGTGTATTATGTAAGTGCTATATAAATAACAGTTCATAAATAAGCCTCATAAATAATGTTATTTGTAATACATTTTTTGCAGTAGAAATTATTATAGATCTAATTTTTAATTTGTAACATTATTGTGGTCATTAAATAAATGGTGAACCATCACATAACCATACGCATTACAGTGTCTCATGTAGGGTACTTAGAATTTTGTCTGGATCCTGTACTAAGTACAGCTGCAACTTCCCGCCCCAACAATCCTGTTTTTGTGGAACAGTCAAATATTTTTGTATAGGAATGTTGGGATGTACGCAGCTGTATATCCTAAGCAACAGCTAGTAATATCCACCAGTCAGCCTATTTTTCCAGCGCAGACATAGCCCTTACCATCTTTCCCACAGCCGATGCATTTCATGCATAATTATATCATTTGCACAGTGCATAGTGAATGTCAAAGATTGGTGTAATTATGTCACTTTCTCAGGCAATAGAGCTGGTATCTGTCACGATAAGACTCACATGGTCCGTCTAAAAATTATTAGCGTTATAACCAAGCAAAGACAGAACATTATTAAATGAAGTTTAATATGTTTTTTCTAAAAAAAAAGATTTTAAAAATGACATTCAGAAATACAATTGCAAACAAATGTCTTAAATATAAGAGGAGCAAAAACAGAAACCAAAAACTCACGTATTTTCATGAGATCTACACCCGAGGAAGGCTGGCACATGGACAGAACTTCAATAACAGATTGATCCTAAAGAACTGGCAAATTTTCACAGTTTTCAGAAAAATTTTAAAACCTCTTTTTTTTCTACCTCATCCCCCCTTCCTTGTGACCTCACTGAAAGAGGTATGTGAGTATGCTAATCTGTTCTATGACGGCTTTTGTGGCCCTTTGTTCAAACACCCTTCTGATAATATATATTACCTGTCTTCTAATACATAGCAGAGATATAATGTGTTAAAGGTAATGTAGAAAACATGAGCTGAGCCAACAAGCTAAGTCAGAGTGTCTAACTTGTGTCAGAATTTCATAAATCTTCTTCAATGAGGAAAAGAATAGCGAAACCATGGCTCTTCAATAATTTATTTATTGATCTTCTGTTTATATTGACAAGTATTCAGTTAAGATGGACTTTAAATTGGTTCTCAACCTTCTGGCTGCTTACCTTCCACTTCCTGTTTGTTCCTGGTTCCTTTTCGCCATGGCCAGTTTATGACGCTGTCGTAACTAGTCCCGTCTATTTCTATGTTAGGTATCAAGCTTAAGGCCTAACTCTAATAGTTCACTTGAGAATCACTTGAAAATCATCTATTAGCAAATCATTGACATTGCTGAACATAACACTATGAATTAGGTTATTTTAGTGATCCGAAAAATAGTTTGGAAAACTTTACAGGTTACTCTTGTGATGTAACGGGATACATTGTAGCAACCACAAGGATTAAGAGATCTGTAACAGTCATTACAAGCTTTTGCAATGTCATAGTCCAAAGACCTATGTAATAAGACCCAGTAACCTCCCGATACACTGAGCGTTGTAAAAACACAGCTGGACCTTCCGTAGTTTTTTTATTTTTTTATTATGTCATTTGCAAAAAGATATCTTTACTTTGTACATTTTACGTACCAGCAAACTTGGTTCAGATCTAACGAGGAATGTCTATCTGACACATCTGTGTATATCAAGGCAATAACACTATGGGGGAAAATTTATCAAGCTGCGGGTTTGAAAAAGTGGAGATGTTGCCCACAGCAACCAGAAACAGATTCTAGCTGTCATTTTGTAGAATGTACTAAATAAATGATAACTAGAATCTGATTGGTTGCTATAGGCAACATCTCTACTTTTTCAAACCTGCAGTTTAGTAAATATACCCCAATATGTAAATTACAAGCAGATCATATACTAGCACTTCATTTTTTTTGTTGTTCTTGGCTAAAAGTTATAATGAGAACGGAAACACAGAAGTTTGCTACTTTCAATGACATCACAGGAAAATAAGACTAAATGGGGAATCTACCATGGTGTAAAAATTAAAGGGAAGTATACATAATTAGTACATGAAGATTAATATTGATAACTACATAACAGGTGTCTATGTGTGTCTATGTATAACTGTGTCTGTCCTGGAAATTGTGTGCCATTTGTCTATATAATAATTTATAAATGTGTGTAAGTATCATTGCTATATTACCCATGAGACAACATTTGTATAGGATCCAGTGAGTGCGAGGGGGCTAGGCCATACTTGCCAACTCTCCCTGAATGTCAGGGAGACTCCCTGAAATAGGGGTGATCTCCCTCACTCCCTGAAGAGTCTGGCATTCTCCCTGATGCTGAGCCAGTACAAGATGTGGTTGGCTTCGCCATCTGTGGCATGATGACACAGTTCAGAAATTGTGCCCTATGTCCATGTATTGATGCCTATGGAGGTGGCCATTTTCATGGGGACCAAGATTTAATCATAGACTGACAGGTAAGACAACATGACTTCAGTAATGGAAACAGAAATGTAAAAGACAATTCATTCTCTAGAGATTCATTAGCTGCATTTCTTTAACGCATAGTTGCCTACTCTCCCGGAATGTCCAGGAGACACCGTCATTTCTGGGAGACCTCCTGGTTCTCACCCCCGCAATAGATAAATGGCGCAAATATTGCATCATCTTAACCCCGCCCCCTGCTGTAATTGGCCATAACTGTGACAATCATTTAGGTGCAGGCCAAAATGATGCCATTCGTCAAGCCCCGTCCCTGCATGCCCACCTCCCCCGGGATCTCCCTGAAGCCAACGAGGAAAAGTTGGCAAGTATGGGCTAGGCCAAATCAAAATCCTGTCTGATATGCTTTATCAATGGGATAGAATTTCACTTTCCCACTAATATCGCAAACTACTGCATCTCAGTGGACAGTATGATGTTGTGCGACCTAATTAGTGTGTTTAGGCAATGTTTGTGAGCTGATGGGACTTGGGCCTTAATTAATCCCTGTAGTCTTACAGATGTGCTATAGTAAAGTGCTGCTTTCTATCCCCCTTGCTCCTCTATATTTTGTGGGCTGCACACAAGCCTCAGTGACAGTAACTATGCATCCTACAGCTCAGATGTGCAGTGAATCTCTGATCTTGGCATTCTAGAAGATGTCTGATACTTCCCATTGGTGACACTGGTAGATATCAGGCACCATGTGTACTGCGGACTGCACACTGTGGGCCTGAGTCATTAAGAAGAGCAAAGCATAAAAAAGGAGTAACATTTGCACTTGGGCAAAACCATGTTGCATGGGAGGGGGAGGTAAATTTAAAATGTGGGGATTTATAGTTCGGGTAGGACATGTCCTAGATAAACTTTAAATTTCAGTGTAATAATAAAGCTAGCAAGTATTTGTGTGCTAGATGAAAAAACAGCCAGTATTTTACTTATGTGCAAAATAATAAACTAATTTGCACCCCTTGCATTGTAACATGGTTTGTCCCAGAGAACATTTACTCCTTTTTTGCCTTAATGACTTAGGCCCTGTGTCTTTTGGACTCCTTCACTACACTGGGTTTAATTAATGGTGCTTGAAGACTACTGCTGCCAACTACTATGCACTGGCCCGCTAACCGCACCGAATTGTTCTAGTCAATCACAAAAGATAGGTAGAAGAGAAATGGGGACTGAAGTTTAATAATAAATGTGAGGATAATGTTATTATAATCAATATGGAGACACTTTTGGTGTAATCAATATGGTAGCAATGCTGGTGTAATCAATATAAGAGCACGATTTGCATAGCAATTAGCATAATCAGTATGTGGACAATAATCAATATACAAGTACTAACTGATAAATTTATATGGGACCACAAATATTATAATCAACATGTGGACTATTCTGGTGTAATCACTATGGATACACTCTTAGGGGTATGTTTATTAAACTGCGGGTTTGAAAAAGTGGAGATGTTGTCTATAGCAACCAATCAAATTCTAGCTGTCATTTTGTAGAATGTACTAAATAAATGATAACTAGAATCTGATTGGTTGCTATAGGCAACATATCCACTTTTTCAAACCCGCAGTTTAGTAAATATACCCCCTAGTGTATTCAGTATGGGGACAATGCTAGTCTAATGAACTTATGGGAAACCTGGAATAGTTAGTATGGGGCACTGCCGGTGAAATCAACACGGAGCAATGCCGGTATAATCAATATGATGATTGTAATGAATTAATGGCTTGTTAAAGTCATTTGATTGTGCTGGTCCCCTGGTTTTTTTACCGTAAAGTAATGGTAGAAGAGAAATATGTGGACAGTGTTTATTCAAAAAATATGGGACACTGCTGATATAATAACTTTGGGCACACAATTGGTATAATCAATATGGGAACAGCATTACTATGACCAAGTCTGTCCTAAGAATCCTATTGGGGGGAAAAATCAGGTTTCCCAAGTCTTTCCATAATTTCAAGTATGGAAGTATGTATTATTGTGTGTTTAAGCAAGTTCATATCTTTGTGCAACTATGGGCCTGATTCATTAATGATCTTAACTTGAGAAACTTCTTATTTCAGTCTCCTGGACAAAACCATGTTACAATGCAAGGGGTGCAAATTAGTATTTTGCTTTGCACATAAGTTAAATACTGACTGTTTTTTCATGTAGCACATAAATATCAACTTTAAATTTCAGTGTACAAATAAGCTATCAAGTATTTGTGTGCTACATGAAAAAACAGGCAGTATTTAACTTATGTGCAAAACAGAATACTAATTTTCACCCCTTGCATTGTAACATGGTTTTGTCCAGGAGACTGAAATAAAAAGTTTCTTAAGTTAAGATCCTTATTGAATCAGGTCCCATGTTTGTAACTGAATTCATGTCGGTGTTGCACTCTTTTTAAGTGTGTAATGTCAGTTCTCCAGGCTCTATAGTAGTCCTGCCACTAGTGATTAGACATAAGCAGACAATAAGGCTGACTGAGAAAGTTTCAGGGCTCAGGGTAGAGATCAAAGCCAGATCATCCACTATGAAACCTAATCCCCCACCTATAGCCCACTGAGGGGTCCAGATTACTGTAATGCCTTTTTATGCTCGGTTTATTTGATAAACGGAGTGGGAGAAGGAAGCCCAAATCTGTTTCTTGTCTAGGACCCCATGGGGTCAGGCTCTTGTAGACGGTTTTCAGTTGTGACCATGGAGTGCAGCTCTCCTTGGGGTGCCTTACAGATGTGAGTCAGTAGTGAGAACAACTTTGTGCGTTGAGAGTTTGCTGCAGTGTGCAGGAATTGTGTACAATGCATCTGGCAAAACTTTGCTTAGAACTTACCATGATTCTGTGGAGAAAATTTGGAGTTTGTTATATATCTTGGGTGCACCCCTGATTGTTCATAGTTACACAATGCTTGTAGCATATTATCCTAGGGTGTATTACCTTCTACACCAGGCTACTACATGGCAGGTAAACGAACTCCAAAGGAAAACTCCAAAATCCAGCTTCCTTCACCCAATGTTTATGTTCCCGTGATTTTGCAGACGTGAAGGGGAAGTGGGCTGTCACGTCTGCTCCTTTCAACACCTTTGTCTTTCTTACTCGCCCTGAAGCGCCCGCCGAAGGCAGGGGCAAACGCAGGATTTGCAGAGGGGGGTTTCCACACCACACCACCAGTGGGCATGACCAGCATGTATGGGGGCGGGCCTATAATTTTAGAGAGTGCTTGGCTGCTCTCCAACTCTTCCTATCCCCATAATAAATACGGGCAATGCAGCGTGCACTACTGTTAGGTGCATGCAGCTCTCTCTTTTCAAGCAGAGCCATGTAGAGCGGGGGCAGGGTCCAGCCATCTGAATTATACAGTGCCCCAGGCTTGGGATGAGGGGTTTCCAGACACTAGGAAAACCCCCCTCGGTTTGCCTATGCAAAGATAACTCAGCCTTTACCATTGGAATACGTCAAGCTTAAAACCTTACTACATTTTTCTTTCCTGTTATCATTTTGCTTTGGAGATCATCTATTTTATTATATATTTTTAAATGGATTTCAGTTTATACCTCTCCCTGTCACAATTCTGCACCCCCAAAAATCTTGCGCCCTCCCCCCCAACAGCCTTGCACCCTAGTCAGCCTATTGGATAATCAGGCCCTGCTGGCACCATTCTGTAACCTGGCTGGCTCTTATTCCCTTCTGTTTGCATCCAACAATACAGCTGCATTTATCACTCGTTACACTTCACAAATAATATTATAGTCAACATTTTTCTGTTTGCCTTTCAAAAAGGAGATGGCTTAAGTTTTCTTCCTTGACAGCCTAAACTGGAACAGCAGGTCGATTCTTTTCAAAATCTCATACTATTTGATTAAAAATATCTATATGCCACAGGCCTTGATATGTCCCCTGTGCCCTATTTAACATCTGCTGTGCATCCCAGCGCAGCCAGCAGTGGAAAACAAGCCACCAGGGACTCGATTTGATAGGGAAAAACAAAGCCGTTGATGCGCTAAAGCCAGCAGACAGAGGGAAAAAGCCTTTGAATGAGTTTGTGCTGACACAAGGCAACATCACAGCTTATTTTATCATACTTGAAAACTTATTTTAGTCCATTGTGATTTCGCTATAAAAAAAACCAAAAAAAACCTACAATTGCACATTTTGCAACAATTGCAATAGTGTTTAATCTTTTTCATGGTTTAAAACTCTTGTTTCACTTTTTTGCAATTTTTTATATACATTTGTTTCTTATAAAAGTAGCATCAAGTATCACAGCTGTATGTGGTAGGGAGAATTCACACAAGCTCAGTGATTGTCCGTATGGGCTCTGTGCTTGCAGAACTGGGAGTGTGCATGCAAACAGTTCTGTTAATCTTATACGCAGGGGCTCCTGCCCCATTCATACTGAATTATTGGCTGGGGAAAATGACTGCATGGACCAGTACCTTCCTACACTCATGTATGGAAAATGATCACATCCCATAAGCTGCGTACACAGCCTAAGGGCCCCAAGGAGTAGCCACACTGGGGAGCCCATTGCTGTGCATTTGCGTCTATGTTAAGGGAACGTACATTCAGAGACAGCCTTTATAGGAGATTACTGCCGATTTCTGCAAATATAATATTAGTAAATGTGCTCTAATGAGTAAAAGGCTGCTTTTGTAAAAAAAAAACTGAATTGCCAGATATGTAAGTTCAGATTTGATTAGACATCACTTGCCAACTCTCCCGGAATGTTCGGGAGACTCCCAAATTTTGGGTAGGTCTCATGGACTCCCGGGAGAGCAGACAAGTCTCCTGCATCCTGACCATCGGGAGCCAAAATGACGCGATTCGCGGTAAATCATGTCATTTTGGCCCCGCCCCCACAACAAAATGACGGTTTTGTCATGGAGGCGGGGACAAAATGATGCAATTTGCCCTCGCCCCTTTCTGCCCTCCCTCCACAACCCCTCCCGGATGCCAACAACTCAATGTTGGCAAGTATACCATATATTGAGTGTGAATCTACCATTCGGTAAAGACCACTTATGTTAACTAAGAGACTGCAAGCTTTTCACTGAGATCAAAGCTTACAAGATATAGAACGTCTACCCTAAAAACCTCTAAATCTAAAATACAGGTTGCTTAATATTACATACTGTAGATCTTAACAGCATTCACAATTATATCTGCAAAAGTTTCAGGATAATTTTAGAACTGAAGATATTTTAAATTAAATTTCTATCACAGCAGAAGCAGACGCCACTAATGACTATTCACTAACTATTTGCATTCAGTACTATTATCTTTATTTACTACAGGTTATATATTACCAAATATAGCCACAATTACAGCATCTATCTTCAATATACATATTTGACTTTAATAACAGCCGTTATGTGTGCCCCATTGTTTAAGATTAGACAGAGTCTCTTATAATATCACGGTCCACATAGTTCATACTTGGTGTCATTCTTATACATTTCTTTCAGTAAGTTTGTTATCAACAAAGTTTTATTATGAAGTAGACTCTTTGTTTGCTAGTTGATTTTTTTTTAATATGCTGTCTGTATGAGTATAGTTGTAAATATCATATTTTATTTATTTTTAATAAATTGCTTGTTTTTTAAACATTCCTCTTTGATTTTCCATTTGTCCAGTTTTCCCAATATATGTGTTTTCTTCTTGAATTGGAGTGATTATGGTCAGCACTGGTCAGTCAAATTAGTTTATTATGTTGTACACGTGGTCATCCCCTAAGGTTAGAGGAGAGGAAATTTCACAACCAGCAAAGGAAGGGGTTCTTTACAGTAAGAGCAGTCAAGATATGGAATTCATTGCCAGGGAAGGTTGTGATGGCAGATTCAATAGATATGTTTAAGAAAGGGTTAGACAAATTTTTAGCGGAAAGGTGTATCCAGGGATACGACCGTTAATTTAAAATAAAGGATAGTAGTGGATATAGGGTAAAAATTGGATTGCAATATTGAGTCTGGGGGGATTTTCAAAATTGAAACAGATTGGCGGTTGCTTACTCTGGATTAATTTCAAATATAAGTGCAGGATCGCAGGAGATCCAAAATAGGTTGAACTTGATGGACTGGTGTCTTTTTTCAACCTCATCAACTATGTTACTAGGTTACTATGTAAATACTGGCTGTTTTTTCATGTAACACACAAACACTTGAGAGTTTTATGCTTACACTGAAGTTTAAAGTTGATTTAGGACATGATCTACCCCAACTAAAATCTGTCATCACATTTTAAATGTACCACCCCCTCCAATACAACATGGTTTTGCCAAGATTCAAAGTTACTCCGTTTTTTTTCTTTACTTTGCTTAATGAATCGGGCCCCTGGTGTATAAAGTGGGGCATGTTTTTTTCTTTTTTGAATTAGCTTCGTAAAACATTAATATCTGTAAAGATCGGTGGTAATCGTTTTTACTATTCCCACCATTCCCACACCTGTCATGCCTACAAAAAAACACGAAAGAATAGAAAATCGACTTGAAAATAATTAGACTTACCTTAAAGACGACACTGGAGATCCCAGAAGACAACAGCATAATGACAGGAAGGTTTTCCTAATGGAGAACTTACCGGCTCTGCTGCCTGACGTCATCGCGACGTATGTCAATCAAAATTTAAAGCGACAATGTGGGGTCCCAGAAGGTTAAGTGGTTAAACACTTAACCGAACATTGCCTCTTTAAATTTTGATTGACACACGTCGCGATGACGTCAGGCAGCAGAGCCGGTAAGTTCTCCATTAGGAAAACCTTCCTGTCATTATGCTGTTGTCTTTGGGGATCTCCAGTGTCGTTTTCAAGGTAAGTCTAATTATTTTCAAGTCGATTTTCTATTCTTTCGGGGGTTTTTGGGAGGCATGACAGGTGTCGGAATTACCAGCATCGTTTTATCGTACCCCACCTGTAAAGATAACCTTTTGCAGTCTATTTAGGACCTACTTTTATTTCCATTTTCTTTTAACATTTTTGGTTTTTTTCATTTTCATTTTCTTCCTACTTTGCAGGATTTCTTATTGAAAGCATATTGATATAAGTGTAACAATATTTGAAGTGTACATGTCACCTACACACAGACATTTTGGGAGCTTACTAATCATACTTTTAATTCACTTGGAACAACTCAGAGTCATGAGCCACCTCTCACAGAACAAGGAGCACACCCACGTTTGTGGGTGTACGGGGCCAACTGGAAAATGTCACCCAGAGCCGTAACTTAGGATTCTAGCGCCTGGGGCGAGAAAGACAAATGCCGCCCCCCTAGCCCTCAATTTTAACCAAATGAACCTAAAATATTCCTAAAGTGTGCCCCCCTTCAGCGTTGCGCCCTGGTCGGTCGCCCCTGTTGCACAGCCCTAGTTACGGCCCTGATGTCACCCCAAAGTGCCGCCCACTATATGGCTACACCCTTTGTTCATTTCACCAGTTCAGTTATTCTACTAAATACTGCTTGATTTGGCCTCACTTAGGTTGTATATAAATCTTGAGAATTAGGGGACATCGGTACTGTCACTATTGTGCATTTAATTGTTTTTATTACATTGGTAGAAATATGCTTTCCCATGTAGGGACCAGGACGGGGTAAAATCATCTCACTGATCACCCCCTAAATGAGCTCCAACCACTCCTTCAATCACAGAAATATCTCTTCCTGCAAAATTAAATCTTGGAAAAATTTGTGTAAAGTAAGGAACATGTGTCTAATTGTGCAGAGTCTGCTTTTAGATATCATCATCATCATCACCATTTATTTATATAGCGCCACCAATACCGCAGCGCTGTACAGACAATATTTGTCACCAGTCCCTGCCTGATTGGAGCTTACGGTCTACACAGATAAGGCCATGGTCGGAAATCAAACTCGATGTCAACCGTGGCACACCAAAGCAACACGAAATCTTCAAAAACTGTCCCGTAAAGCAGAACGTCACTGGCGTAAATCTCGAAGCTCTAATGACTTCTTCACATATACTTCTGTCTACCACTCCTATCGAAATGCTCTGGACACTGCAAAACAAACATACTTTCAATCTCTTATCTATGCTCAGGCTTCTAACCCCAAACGCCTTTTCAATACATTTAATCATCTTCTCAATCCTCCCACCCCGAACCCTCCATCTACTATCAGTGCTCAGGATCTTGCTACCTACTTCAAGGACAAGATTGATAAGATCAGACTAGAAATGGTATCCTCTTCCTCAACAAGCCATCAGCTCATTTCCTTCCCACTACCCTCTGACACCCTCTCTTCATTTGACCCCACAAATGAAGAGGAAATTTCTACGCTCTTCTTATCTTCCTACTCTACCTCCTGTCCTCTTGATCCTATTCCCTCGCAAATTGGTAGATCCCTGTCTTCTGTGCTCATTTCACCTCTAACTCAAATCTGTAATCTCTCACTCTCTACTGGCATCTTTCCATCACTATACAAGCATGCAGTGATTACTCCTATTCTAAAAAAACAAAACTCCGACCCAAACTCTCTCTCAAATTACCGTCCCATCTCTCAGCTCCCTTGCCCCTCCAAGCTTCTAGAGAGACTTGCCTACACTCGCCTCACACGCTTTCTTTCCGCAAACAACCTGTTGGATCCTCTTCAGTCAGGCTTTCGTTCTCAACACTCCACAGAGACTGCGCTGACCAAGGTTGTTAATGATCTGATCACTGCTAAGACTGAACGCCATTACTCTCTCCTAATTCTCCTTGATCTCTCGGCTGCATTTGACACAGTTGACCACTCTCTTCTCATACAAACGCTGCAATCCCTAGGTCTTCAAGACACAGTTCTATCCTGGTTCTCATCTTACCTCTCTAATCGCTCTTTCACTGTTAATTTCTCTGGAGCCACATCTGCTCCGCTTCCCCTATCAGTTGGAGTACCACAAGGCTCGGTGCTAGGTCCTCTGCTGTTCTCTATCTATACCGCTTCTCTTGGAAATCTAATAAGTTCCTTTGGCTTTCAGTATCATCTCTATGCGGATGATACCCAAATCTATCTATCCTCTCCTGATATCTCGACATCTGTGTTGTCCCGTGTAACTGACTGTCTTTTTGCCATTTCATCTTGGATGTCCTCTCGTCAACTCAAACTTAATCTTTCTAAAACAGAGTTAATAATATTCCCACCCGCCAACAAGAGCATACCTGACATTTCTATCTCTGTTGATAACATGACCATAAATCCCACCCCACAAGCTCGCTGCCTAGGTGTAATCCTTGATTCACGCCTATCCTTTGTTCCCCACATTGACTCTATATCTAAATCATGTTACATACATCTAAAGAACATTTCCAGAATCCGCACATATCTCACACAAGACACTGCTAAAACCTTAATTCATGCACTAATCATCTCCCGCATTGACTATTGCAATTCCCTCCTTACTGGTCTTCCCAAAAACAGACTCAAACCCCTAAAATCTATTTTGCATGCTTCGGCAAGACTGATTTTCCTTGCAAATAGCTATTCCTCTGTTGAATCACTCTGTATGTCTCTACACTGGCTGCCTGTCTTCTACCGAATCCAATATAAAATACTTTTACTAACCTACAAGGCCATCAACAAAGCTGCACCAACATACATCTCCTCTCTTGTCTCAAAATATCTCCCAACTCGGCAACTCCGTTCTGCAAAAGATCTGCGTCTCTCATCCACCCTCATTACATCCTCCCATTCCCGGTTACAGGACTTTTTTCGGGCTGCACCCACTCTATGGAACTCTCTCCCTCGCACAATAAGACTCTCCTCTGTTCTACAAACTTTCAAGCGTTCTCTGAAAACCTACCTATTCAGACAAGCGTATAATATTCCTCAACCACCATCTTAACCTCACTACCTTTAGCCTGTTACACAATTTCACACAAGACAACTACCCCCGGACCAACATTATTGTGTGACAGGATCATTTAGCTTATGAGTCACCCTACCTTTGCAGTCTGGCTGGGCCAAGATGCAAAATGTATACTTAACCTCATGTGTCAATCTCCCATTGTCCCATAGATTGTAAGCTTGCGAGCAGGGCCTTCTCACCTCTTTGTCTGTTTTACCCAGTTTGTTTATTAGTTTATTACATTTGTCCCCAATTGTAAAGTGCTACGGAATATGTTGGCGCTATATAAATAACTGATGATGATGATGATGATGATGATGATGACCCCAGTGCTGTGAGGCAGAAGTGCTAACCACTAAGCCCCCATGCTCAGGGGTGGAGGTAGCGAGCTGTGGACCCTGGAGCAGAGAAGCGGGGAGGAGGGAACCGGGGCCCACAGCTCATTAGTTCTCCGTGCAGCGGGCCCTATTATCTCCATGGGCTCCATTACACCACACCTGTTGCCCTAATGGTAGTTCCGCCACTGACTGTGCTGCCCCGCTGTTGTTGATGCCTCCAATCTATGCTGGGAGGACCAGCAAAAGAGATAACATTATGCCCCACCGTAGAGGCTGTCATGATGGCCTGCAAATGCTTGGACTTTATAGAGTGGGTGTGTACAACTCTATCCAATGCACAGACGTCTTATGTACAATCATATCCAAGGACAACAACAACAAACAAATGTTCCTGGAAGATAAAAATGACGGATGGTGAAGTTCCCGGCACGGTAAGTGCTGTAATAAAGCTTCATGCACCTTATACATGCTATTGCTCTTTTCCTCTATTAATAGATAAAGCAATTATGAATTTACTGGAAACCTGTTCGTGATATGTTTTAGCCACCGATAATACAGCCAGCCGTTGCATTGTTAATGGACGTTCTCTCATTGTCTGTCTTATCCTTTAATCTGCACTACACAGAGAAGTAATTTGAAGAACCATTTGACCGATCCACTTTACTTATTCGTACAACTAGACAGTTTTGTACTTATGTCTTTGTTATATTTACACCAAACAATCTTAATTTCCCTAGTTCACATTCAATCTGGATTCTGCTGGGGTATATTTCACATACTTGCTGCTTTTCATGTTTTTATTTTGTAGTCATTCAGAGTATATTATATAACGAGTTTATTATTTTCTGTTTTATCCCTATACCGACCCAACAACCCCTAAGGATAATCCAATCAAAGTTGATCATTTGGCAAATTCAGTCCGCAGACGATCACTGTCTGAAGGTAATTACAGTTATATATCCACACTAACCGGCTTCAGTTATACTGCAAGAATGGTTGTATCTCTTCCAGTTTGGTCAGGGAGGTATCCGGCCAAATTGGATATTGATTTTGCCACTCCATACTTGGGCTGAATTGTAGATTCGGACCAGCACAGTGGCCTAGAGGTTAGCACTTCTGCCTCACTGCACAGTGGCCTAATGGTTAGCACTTCTGCCTCACAGGGGTTATGAGTTTGATTCCCAACCATGGCCTTATCTGTGAGGAGTTTGTATGTTCTCCCTATGTTTGCGTGAGTTTCCTCCGGGTGCTCCGGTTTCCTCCCAAACTCCAAAAACATACTGGTATGTTAATTGGCTGCTATCAAAATTGACCCTAGTCTCTGTGTGTGTATCTTAGGGAATTTAGACTGTAAGTTCCAATGGGGCAGGGACTGATGTGAGTGAGTTCTCTGTACAGCGCTGCGTGATTAGTGGCGCTATATAAATAACTGATGATTCACCTGACACACCTTCCTTTTGATGGGTGGAACATACAGTCAAAAATATTAATGGATCAATAATACCACCAATTGTCCTTCTTACCTGCCTGAAGAAAAAATTGTGCCAGGAGGAGGGGGGGTGGGGGGGTATTTCAATTGCTCGCGATGTGGCGCGTGGACATCACACCGTGCATATTGCCATCAATTATGGTAGAAATCTCTTCATAGAGGTGCAAGGAAAACTGAGCTGAGATTTTTGTCAAAATCTCCGCCGGGAAAGTGTCTCAGGAACGTCCGTAAGACACCTCACGGCGAATTGAATTCCCTCCTTGTGGTTATCAATGGGAAGCCTTGCAACTATCCCTCCATGTTACACTATGGTAATGGTAATTATTGATAGAAAGGAACAACTAAAGTTAACCTCTTCTCAATAAGGTTATTATTTTATAAAGCAATAACACAATCCACATGGCTAAGGTACATTTGGTGTAAATTCACCCCATGACATACAAAGTGGTACAAATGACGCGCATTGTTCCGTTTGTGTCTGCTACAATATCTAGAGAAAAGGTCAATTTCTGCTCTATAAGACCTACCAGGAAATGCTGGGTGCAGTCATGCGATTACCTGATCTTAACTTGCAGAACACCTGATTTAATTGTCGTAATCTTTCCACCAAGCGTGTTTTTTTTCCCTTGTTTCGTTATTTTTAGTGGTTGCAAACAAAGATGGAGAACGGAACAGGAATATAAAGCTTAGAGCCTGGAGGCAGCCCTGGAAACGGAGACAAGAAATTAATAATAATAAAAAAAAAAGAGTGCTATAGCTTGAAGGCAGCAGACTAGAACACTGACATTCCATTATACCGTCTGTCTGCTGAATTCATTGAGCATCTGTGCTCTAAATAGGCTTGTTTTAAAGGGACACGTTCCAGTTAGTAACCAGAAATAGAGGTGAGTAGATTCGCCTGCATAGCTGCAGAGTAATAACACACCTTTAATATTGATTTATAATCCACTTTCACATCTGCCGCACAACGTACAATATGGAAGCATTCAGGACGCTTGCGGAATAAAACAGATTTCACAGAAAACACACAAGTGGAGCTGTATGAATTATGAACACTGCTGTGTGTGACTGTGGGGGGAAGAAGCATCTTAATCATCTTGATAAATAATGCCTCCTGTGCGTGCTTACCTGTTCACTATTCAGCAAGGCAGTTTATTTTAAATCTGTATTTTCAAAGCGTTCTGTTTGCCAATGGGGTGCTTGCGTAAGAAAATGACAAAATAAGCTGTTTCACAGGATCTTAATTCCCCATAAAGGGATTACAATTTTGCCTGTTTCATTTTGCTGCATATCTGTTCAAGATGTTTTGTTTTGTGTAATGGATTGTACCTAGCATTTGTAGAAGGTAGACAGGGGCAAACGTAGGATTTGTAGAGGGGGGTTTCCACACCACGCCGCCAGTGGGGGTGACCAGCATGCATGGGGGCCTGGATATAATTTTAGACAGTGCTTGGTTTTCGAACTCTTCCTTTTCCCATAATATACATGGGCAATGCTGGGTGCACTACTGTTAGGTGCACGCAGCTCTCCCTTTTCAAGCAAAGCTATGTGAAATGGGAGCAGGGTTCAGCCACCTCAATTATACAGTGCCCCAGGCTTGGAGGGGGGGTTTCCGGGCACTAGAACCCCCCCCTGTTTTGCCTATGGTAGAGTGCACAGCCCTTTAGACGTTCTTTTTTTTTTCTTGGATTTAATATATATCGAATAGGGTCTTAGGTATTTGGGGACACCATACTTCCCAATAGTCCTAATATTAGGGGGACAGTTCTACAGATGTCTGTGATTTGTTGAGAAATAAAAAGATTATTTCATTGGTCCCCCTGTTTAGAAGAGCTGATTCGCTCCTGTCATGAACCAATTGGAGTACATAGAAATTGTTCCTCTCCTGTCACATGACAGCTCCTCAGCTCAGAGAAAAGCAGGTACCAGACCCTGAAACCAGACAGACCTAAAACATTCCTTTACCTGACATGACGTTACCCGGAGAACTGGGCAATTTATGAAATAAGAAGGACTGTGTCAAGATCACCTACTTCAATAATAACTTTACCTTTAACTAATATATTTCAAAGGGTATTAAATTAAAGCACATTAAAACTTAACACTTAATATTCAGAAACAATAAACAGTAACCTACCATAATGTAAACACATACGGTCTGATTCATATTTGGACATAAGTCCGATTATGTGTTGTGCCTTGCGTGATATCTCTGCCCATGCTCATAAACGGACCTTATGCCAATGAAGGCATTTGCATAAAATTCATGTCCAAACGTGAATATCACTTATGACTGCCTACGACTTAAAGGATGGAGCATGAGTAGAAAGGCCGGATGGACATAGGCAACGTACAGAAGGGGCAGGCCGATGCCGATGCGGTCAATTCAGCTCCTGGGTTTCTTTTAACTACGCTTGTTTCAGCCGTATCATTTGCACCAGCTACAGGGCAGGTGTAAGTGCTGATTGATAGTGAGGACTGGCACGACATAAGGCCTCATTTAGAGTCGGACGCAAAGTCTATTTCAGGCGCATTGTGCACATTTGCACTGACGCGCATGCGCAGTAAGCATCAGTTCCGTCTGCTTTTCAGACACAGTGTACACTTGCGACAGCCTGCGTCTCAGTACAAGGGAAAGGGTGAAACACGGAGTTATGTAGGCGTTACCGTGAATAATTCAGATAGTATGGGCGTCTACCCGCAAAAACAACCCTAGACGGATCAAGACGCAGACGGAACACACGTCAAAAAACACTGGAAAAGTGCGGCAGGAATTAGGTGGCGCAAGTAGTTAGCTAACTGCGGGAACTGGTCACAGCTCAGTAGGGTATTACGAGTGGGACGCAACTGGGGTTGCATACCACTCGTAATACCCTACCACGCTGCGGCACACTCCCACTCCTGCTCTTGCATGTAGGTCTTAGACGCACATTGCGTCCTACTCTAAATGAGGCCCATAGTCTTTGTTTAGAAAAGTACACCAATGTGTGCCACTAGCACAGAACATGTGTATGCAAGTAAGATAGGCCATAGAAATGCATTGTTTGTGCAGTATGTATTAAGAACCTCGTGATTTAGGTATTCAATGTGACAAAAAATGATTCAAAAATATATTTTTTTAAACAAACCATATTTTTTATGAATGATTACACTGTTTAGAGTTGTTCATTTATATTAAAATATAAAAAAAATTGTATGTGTTATGATGTGACCTTATATTGTAGATATACTTGTGCGTACCCTGCACTCTGTTCTGTCTGTTAACATACAGCAAGTAATATTTCAGCAGATCGTACTTGCTCCCAGATTCAAATTTAAATACATCTTGAGATCCGCTATAGTCCATCTTCAGTGCTCTTTTTTTACTGCAACTTGCATGCAATGTGCGTACCAGTTCAAATCAGGGCCAAAGAAAAAGAACATTTTAAAAGTGTAGATAGTAAAATAATATCACTCAGTTGCTACATTCATAGTGCAGACTCTTAAGAAAAAATAAAGTTTGACATTATAATTTACAATAAAACAAGAATTTTAATAAAAGGATATAAGAAACGTCCATTTGTAACCAATTCATGTATGAGTTTGTCAGGGGTGAAACAAGGGTATTCCAAATATAACAGGTGTTGGAGACAAGTACCTTAAATGCAACTCTTACAGGGCTTTTATTTTAATCACCCAAACATTTCAATGGATCTTCCAGCTTGTGTGATACCATGTGAAAACCCTTTAAAATAAATGGGCCATTGAAATGAATGGAACTCCTTAGGATTACTATGTTTTTTTCTCCACATCAAGAGAGATTCAGTTATTATTGTTTTTACCATGGAGTGAGAGGGAAGAGAATGAGATTTAGTTTTGAATTTAAAAAAGTTAAAATGAGGGATTGATGGGTGTTTTATTCAAATAAACCATTTTTATTTGTGTTTATGTATTTTCTTACTATATTAGTATAATGGACAGGGGTCTGAGAGACCACTATGGTGACAAATTTGCCCCTCCTGAGGTCCCAATTTTGTTCATTACACCGGTTCCAATAGCCCAGCCCAGGAGTGCCAGTAAAAGTGCCAGGGTTAGTAGTCTTTGACTGGGGGTGCCACTTTTTTCTTGCTTTCTCCATTCTATAGCTATACGCTGATCATGTTGGGTCTGGTTCACATGACAGGAAGACCCCACGCTGCGGGTTTCCTTGCCCGTCCTATCTATCCATTCTGAGGCTAGTTTTAATGTTAGCATGTTAGCAAGTTGTCCAGTGGAAGAACTTTCACCACTGCAGGTGGTGCAGTCACTATGGGGGCCCAAAGGGGCAGGCGGTTTTCCAAAACTAGGTCACCCTCCCTAGCCCCTATTATGCTCTTGTAGGGGCCTCTTCTGAGCATGTGTGGGTGCTGCACATGTGCAGTAAAGTCTCAGCCAAGACTGTTCTGTGCATGCGCCACACCCATACATGCTCACAAAAGTTTTCCCATCCATTTAAATGGGCGCAAAACCAATTACTTCAATATGACATCTAGTGGTAATAAATTGGTACTGCATGCCATAAAAACCAAGACGCTGTAGGAAACACACTTTATGTCATGTGTTTCCTTAAAGCACCACAGTGCATTGCGTGAATGGTAGCATGATGTGCATGGTGTCTATTTAAGTCTTGCTACATCCGCAACATATAAGGATACACATTTTTAATTAATGCCTATTATGTAACATACTAGCTAGTTTATCAAACATTAGGTATAACTGCCAAGCTTCACAAGCACTCCTCAAAAGCCAACCAGCCAGCTTGGCTTCTGGTTTGTAGAGCACCTTGATGACTATATTAAAGGTTTTAAAGTGTCAAAAGCCTCTCCAATATTGTTGAACAATGCCCAAAAAGTTAAGTGCTATATTGGCGCCCTAAGTGCCCACCCCTGTTGGGTGCCCCTCTACATGGGCCACCATTGGGTGCCCTTACCCCCTGCCCATGCTTCTTACAGTGTGGGGAGTGGGAGTGGGGCGGTATCATAGCCCAATGCTACACACCCAGCCCATTACCAACAGGTAAGAAGATGTTGGCTGCCCCTTCATGTCTGCACGCACTGTAGTGAGAAATAAGACACTGAATGAGTGACATTGTATAATACGTTCACTGTAATAGTATGATAGAGCCGGCCCTGTGGTGTTATTTGTTGTGATGTTGTAACCAGTGGCGGATTCAGGGGGGGGCGATCGGGGCATTCGCCCCCCCCCCCCCCTAGCAGCAAAAAGCTCGGTCCCAGCCGCCGATCAAAACAGGAGGGGCGGGGCTAAGCGCGAGTGGGGGGCGGGGATAAATGTGGGCCAACCAATCAGAGTGGTCCCAGCCGGCGATCACAACGGGAGGGGACGGGGCCAATCGCGGGCGGAAGGCGGGGTTTAACGCGAGCCAGCCAATCAGAGCAAAGGAGGGGCGTGATTATGCAAAATGGCCCCCCCTAAACATAAAGTCTAGATCCGCCCCTGGTTGTAACACACAAAGCCAAATTGCTGAACAATCATGAGAACATTTAAAATCAAAGCCCATCTTACTAAGATCTCTTCAGTTTCATTAGGAATAGTATAGCTGAGCATTGTCTTTGCATAATTTACATTTTTAACGTACTTCTCCTATAATAGCTCTATTCTTGTGACATGTTTAGTCTGCTATAGTGACCCAGAAATATGTTCTTATACAATGGTTGGGAATCACCGCTCTGGTGTCTGATTGATGAAATCCCTTAAAATGTCTGAACCCTGTGCGTAATTTGATTTACTGCCTTTAACTTTCACATAAAAGTTTCTAGAATGTTATTTTATCAGAAAATTATATTTAAGATTTAAACTATTTCTTAAATAGTTTATATGCACATTCAAACCTCAAATTTCAAAATATAATGACAGAATATAAGGAATCACCTGTGTTGTGTTTTTACGTTGTTATTTTTTTTGCGTGTGCATGTTTGGTGTGTGTGCATGATGATGATGATGATGGTTAAATATCCCATTTGATTTGTTGACCATCCTCCCTCATTTATATCCAAATGGTTCTTGTTTAAGTCAAGAACTTTAAACATCTCACATTGTGTCATTAACAATTGATTCTGCCATGCTCTGAACTAACCAGGGTAATTCTGCCCATTACTGACCAGTGGGGGTAGAGCATGGGTGGGGGGAATCTTATATTCTTTTAAAGGACACACTTACCCCCGTTTTTATTTATGTTTAACGACAGCAAAGATACGTGCTGCTCATCATCATTAGCTCATATAATTACACCGAAGCTGCAACAGAGGCGTATCTGTAAATAAGGTCTACCCTCAATAAGCCGCATCTCCTACAGTAACCTGCATTGGCACCCCCCCCCCCCCCCTTCCCAATCTGCCTCTCTAGACATAGGAGTCTGCAAGTGGAAGACAAAGAAATGGAAAGTATGTCTCCCGCTGTGCACATTTCAATATTGTTTCAGGATATATCTTCCCCAACTGAAGACTACAAGAAATAATTCCCAAAGGTAATGGAAGGAGAGAGAACTGGAAAACTGGAATAAGTTCCTGATTCGAGTCCAACTGTCGGCCACGACACTGCAGCATTTTAAGTTAAACCTAAATTCCACTTGCAGTCCACTATGTCTGGATAGGCAGATAGAGGTTAGAGATGTTCACTCACCCCCGTGTTTTGGTTTTGGATCTGGATTACCTTCATGTTTTGGTTTTGGTTTTGTTTTTGGCAAAACCACCCTCATGTATTTTGGTTTTGGTTTTGGATCCCTATTTTTTTTTGTTCCTACATTATTATTAACCTCAATAACATTAATTTCCAGTAATTTACAGTAAATTTTTGTCAAGTGACAAGAACACTGCTACCTCTCCTGTTTCTGTATGAGCCATGGCACTGAGCAATGGCACTGGAGACTGGAGAGTGACAAGAACACTGCTACCCCTCCTGTTTCTGTATGAGCCATGGCACTGAGCAATGGCACTGGAGACTGGAGAGTGACAAGAACACTGCTACCCCTGTTTCTGTATGAGCCATGGCACTGAGCAATGGCACTGGAGGATGGAGAGAGACAAGAACACTGCTAACCCTGTTTCTGTGTGAGCAATGTCACTGGAGGATGGAGAGAGACAAGAACACTGCTACCCCTGTTTCTGTATGAGCAATGGCACTGAGCAATGGCACTGGAGACTGGAGAGTGACAAGAACACTGCTACACCTGTTTCTGTGTGAGCAATGGCACTGAGCAATGTCACTGGAGACTGGAGAGTGACAAGAACACTGCTACCCCTGTTTCTGTATGAGCAATGGCACTGAGCAATGGCACTGGAGACTGGAGAGTGACAAGAACACTGCTACCCCTGTTTCTGTGTGAGCAATGTCACTGGAGACTGGAGAGTGACAAGAACACTGCTACCCCTGTTTCTGTGTGAGCAATGGCACTGTATCTCCTGGAAAGGGAGGTACTTATGGAATCCAAAACCTGTGAGATCCGACAATGCAACGATGATGTTTTACCAAGATTCAGATCCAAGGACGCGCGAAAGTACCGAGCCGGCTCGCGTGCCTACTCGGGTCCCCTAAGTTCGGGTGGGCTCGGTTTGCAGAAAATAGAGGTGTGCTGGTTACTTAGAGTAGGCTTAGAGGTGTGTCTGTCGTGGCTCTCTTGGACCTGGCGTAAATATATGAGCTAATGATGATCATATCTTTGTTATTGTAAAAAATAATTAAGAAAATGTGTGTCCCCCTTAATCCCCCACAAGCTCTGCCCACACTGATCAGCATGGGACAGAATTCCCAAAGAGAATCAGGACCACAATACTGGGCACCCTTTAGGGAAACCAGTAGAATAGCACTAAGGTTCCTCTTTGTACTCCTGTTCAAGGTGTTCCAGGTTACTCAATTAGTTTAAAATATTAAGTACCAGCATGTCTGTGTGCTTAAATCTGATTAGCTAGAGCTTTGTAAAACCGCTCTAATTGACTATTCATGTATAGACCTGTCATGGTCAATGAATTAAATTAATAATATATCACGTCAATTCATACCTTCACATCTTGCAGCCACATCTCACCTGGTGCTCAATATACACATTTTATGTTACAATATTGCAAGATTACACTTATATTTGGACCACAAACCAAGTACTTCTGTAATTACACCCAGGACTTAAATCAGCTGCATCTGCAATGGCTCGCCCTTGGCCCGCCCCTTACTGTTCATTACCTACGTTCATCTGCCCTTTCCCTCACCCTTTCCGCGCTTCAAGTCGTAGACAATTTTAAGTGTCCTTTGCATTCAGACACAAATTGCATGCAATTGCGTTCATTGGCGTAAGGTCCGTTTCTGAGCAATCAAATGACAAGTAAGAAGACTAAATAGATGGCTGCAAATTGACCCAATGTAGGTGCAACGTTAATGAATTAACTGCTATTAGTCGGAGGGAGTCACAAACAGCCAATCAGGAGCGGGAAGACATCTATATATCAGGTCTATTTCACTATTTTTATTTCCCTTCTTGCAGTTATCTCTAGTGATGAACTTGATCTTGCCCTTGACCTGCAATGTGCTGTTCACACACTTGGGGATATAAACCACTTACTTGAGTTCATTGTCACAGATCTCCATCCTGGGTACATTCCCCTGGCTAATCATTTAATGGCAGGGCTAGTTGGGTGGAAAGAGGCCAATTATTTGAATGTGGATGCAATTGATTTAATGTTGGGACTAGTTGGGGAGAAAGACGCTTAGGGGTAGATTTACTAAAGTGCTGTTTTGAAAAAGTGGAGATGTTGCCTATAGCAACCAATCAGATTCTAGTTATCATTTCTTTAGTACATGCTAAAAAATGACAGACAGAATCTGATTGGTTGCTATAGGCAACATCTCCACTTTTTCAAATCCACGGTTTAGTAAATTTACCCCCTAGAGTGTTCCTTTGTTACTCAGCTTTCCAGGAGGTGAATGGTACCTATACCTTTTCCAAACAGGACCCCAAAACTCCAGAATTTGGCCAAGCAGCAACAGAGATTAAGACACCAGCAGCAGCAACAGTCTGAAGAGCAGTACAGTCTGCCAACAGTCCAGGTTCTTTCTTGATTTTGGGGAACTGTCTGAAACAGTTAGGGTTCTGTCAGGAAGGAAATCCAGCTTCAAGCTAATCTCCCATTCTCACACTTGTCAACAATTCTTACCCTGCTGCATTGTCCGTTGGAGTACGTTACTGCTCCATGATGTAGGCGGTCTGTGCAGAGTACCGTTGACATCACCGTTGACATCACCAGAGCTTCCTACATAGAGCAAGTGGAAATGGGAGCTGCTAGGAAGATCAAAACCCTCCTCCACCTGACATTGTAGCACATAGGACTTGGCTGGGGGGAGGTGGGGGGTTAACATTAAATATTTACTTTGGGCAAAAATATATTTTCTTAATGGCTTTAGATCAGATATACCATACGGATGTTAATCATTGTCCTACATTAGTCACATTCTCAAATTCAAGTGTTTCACAATAAATCTTCTTTCTTTCGGGGACACTCTGCAAAGATTCCAATCACTATTACTCATATTAGTGAAAAGAAGAGATGAGAAACCCAAGCTAAGGCAATGATTCCTGAGTTAAAAGATAATTTATCACCTCTCATAAAAATTAGATCTCAAATTAGAAATCAAGTGAAATCTGAGACGAAACTGCAGGGGGGCGAAAACACTGAACAACGAATAATTAGCAAATGCAAAATAAATGACTTTTGTTGGTTCATCTGACAATTATATTTATAGAAGCCTTGAAGTTAAGCAGAAGGTGGGAAAAATATGTAATGCTCTACAAATGGCATGAGCGATCTGTCGGGGGAATCATTAAATTACAACACCCAGAGACAGAAGCAGTTAATGTTCCATAGAGAATGTGAAGATTCAGTCTCCCCAATACCTCTTTCCGCTATGTTCTGTCATCGTCTTCCCCACAATATATTCTTAATCTCCTCCAGGTATGAACTGAGCCAGAACTGATCAAGGATCAGGAGTGAATCATTAGTGCTTATGAAAAAGCAGCAAGGATTCTGCTCACAAAACTGCAGGCAGGCAATTGATTCATATACTGTACAATATTCTACAGGAACAGATGTAAATTTTATATTTTCATATGGAAAACAACACAATATATATTATGTTCGTTAACCTTCAAAAATACCACCTTCATTTGATCCTGGAATAACGCAAAGTCTGAAATAGTATCCCTAGACTTATTTTGTCATTGCCTTGGAAAAAAAAAGTATTGTTCTGCTACCATTGTATATTATATGATGTTGTTTGTGTTGTTTATGCACATTCCATCTATATGCAGTGTAGAAATAGTACTGTTCAACTTTGAATGATGGGTAGAGGTTTTTTCTGCCTCTAAAGGACACTTAGTCAATCCTGAAGGTTGATATATGAATCATCTTCAAATTCTTGGTCTGGGCTGCAGAACATTTTATTTTATTTTATTCTTGTATTACAGTATATCTATTTGTTATTATGAAAACAATGTATATACATAAAAAACAGATTTACAAATAAACAAGATACAGCTCCAAGGAAATGTATAAATTCCTAAAGTGAATCAAATATTTTGCAACAAATATCATATGCTAATTATATTTTTTTTCAAACAACCTATATTTATTTTCTTAAAAAAAATGATTAAAATGTGACATAAGATAACAATTAATAGCATAGTTGACAATGTTATTTATTCGCAAGAAAGAGAGATTTTTTTTAAATAGGCAATTTTCTGTCAAACATGTAAAAAATTATTTCAAGCCAATAAAACTGCAATATTTAGTTGAGTGAAAAAGAGTATTTCTAAAATACAATGAATATTCAAATAATTTGAACCACAACTATTCTGCTACTTATATGACTGAAAAAGAGGCTTTTATAATACATATACAATATACAATAATTGTATAATACAATATAATATAATTGAAATAAACTTTATTGACCGCTTCATGACCAATCCAATTTATTTTATTTGGGGTGCATGCATTTTGTCTGGTATAATATTTATATTTTGTTTTATTTTACCAAAGTACATTTTATATATTTTATTTTCCTGTGGTACTTACTTTTAGTAGTATAGTGGGAAAAAAAACTTGTCCTATTATATAGAAATCGATAGTGAAAATTAAGGGAAACTTTTAATTTTTTTTTTAAGATTCTGCTTTTTAGAACGTTTACATAGTGCAAACACATTTATTTACTTACATGTGTATCCAGCTCAAATATATGCTGCGGAATTGGTGGCGCTCTATAAATAAATGATGATAATGTTTGTTTTTAATATTACATTAACGTTAACAGACTTTTAACAGGTGCAATCTAAATGTAATGGTTTTATTAGCTATGTATTTATTTATAAAACAGTGGCATAAACTTGCAGTATTCAGTATAGTGCAATTTAAAAATTATTGTAACGACAATATATGTCTTAATTATACAAAGATGACATACAAATTACCACGAGTAGAAACAAAACATCAGCAAGCATCTCAGATAAGCTCACATTGGAGCATGTTTAGTGACCTTGCACAGACATTAAAAAACATTGGCCACTACTCCTTATGTAACATCACAAGACCTTCCTTTGGGTACCTTTATGCAGTTTGACTTGTCTGAGGTAAATTAATAGATCAAGTGCTTGTGGATGCATAGCAGCACGGTGGCTCAGTGGTTAGCACTTCTGCCTCACAGCGCTGGGGTCATGAGTTCAATTCCCGACTATGGCCTTATCTGTGTGGAGTTTGTATGTTCTCCCCGTGTTTGCGTGGGTTTCCTCCGGTTGCTCCGGTTTACTCCCACACTCCAAAAAAACACACAAAAAAACATACTAGTGGGTTAATTGGCTGCTATCAAATTTGACCCTAGAGTGTATGTTAGGGAATTTAGACTGTAAGCTCCAATGGGGCAGGGACTGATGTAAATTAGTTCTCTGTACAGCGCTGCAGAATCAGTGGCGCTATATAAATAAATGATGATGATGATGCATAGGACAGACATGTTGGAACATAAAGATTCTATAATATGAACATAAGTCAAAGATCTGTAACTGCAAATGGGCCTCGCAGAGGGTACATTACCAGTGCCAACAAGCAAATTAGCATTTAAAATTTCATTTTTGCTGCTTTGATGTTTCGACAATCATTGAATAAATTATTTACATATATATTTTATATTTCCTTTTTCTATAGAAATAATCATGTTGGACAATTGCTGTGTCCTATTGACTTGACTTAAATATGCTTCACTAATTTCAGTTTACTGAAGCTTCTTGTGCAATAAAGTACAGTGACCTCTACACATTGCCGCTGCTGTGTGACGTTTTATGAGGTGGCTGCTGATGACTGACGACTATGAGTAGGACTCAAGAAGTCAATCACTGTCACTTCTTCTTAACGTCACATTAGCTGGCTGTGGGGGAGGATTGTGCTGAAGTAGCGCTTAGACAGATCCTGGCACTGACACTACAGACTGGTGGGAATGCTTGGGATAGTGGGAGTTTAGTTCTGGACTATAGATAGCCTAGCTTGCACTGTATATCTTAAATTGATGGTGTCAGTGGGAAAAACAGCGTGTGTTTTATTGTCTCGCGTACACTGCCAGGCTCCCCATGACTTCCTCACTGATATATTGCTTCCTTCCTATTGGCTGCTGTTGTATCCAATAGGGGGAGCCTATCAGCAATAAGTAAAAAGTGGTTCTTAAGCAGAAGCGATGGTCAGATACTTGAACTTGGAGATAGGGCCTCAAGGAGAGAGCTTGGGGTAAAGGCAGGGACTTAGTCATTTTGACAAACGCCAGCTTGGGTTCTGAGCCACCTCTGGATCCTCTGGTCTGGTCACTGTACATCTCGAAAACATGTGACAAGCTGTGTTGTGATTGTTTCTTGTATATGCTGCTATATACCTGTCTCCGAGTGTCTAGCTTATATTCCTTTTTTGATCTTTTAAATGCTTTGTACCTGTTCACTCCCCTCCCCCTCCTCTCTACCCACCCTCCCCTGCTGCTCCCTTAAGTCTTCCTTGACCCTACATATAAGGAAAACTTGAAGGAAACAATCTGAGTGTTTGTTATTGATTATTGTTTATGTCTTCATCAGTTTCCTTTATAAATAAAATGTTAAAAAAAAATGTATATGTATAAAAGCACACAATTTACACAAATACTAATGCCACAATACTGCATGGGGGACTTACCTATAATCTTTTTTGTCCAAAATGTAAAACCTCAGCATGTATTGTGCTGGTGATTGCTGATTGTTGAGTAAAGTATGCATATATAAATGTATGTTTTTGTAATATACAAACGATACAGTCAACATGGATTGCACAGGCAAATCTTCAACAGCAGGAGTCCATGAAACATGGTTTATTGCTCCCAAAACAATATTCATATGTTTATTTGGTCTAACATACATAATATGAAGACTGTACAGTGACTGTAATTGTCAATCTTGAGCAGATGGAGTCAATTTTGAGGTTATCCAGTGGTGGCCGACTTTTATAAATGTCATTATGTCACATATCAGGAGATAACTGACTTCAGTTGCAATCACGGAGGCAGTAGCACTGAATGCACGCTCTGACAGTACAGGGCTGACATTCCTAGGTTTCTTCCCTGACGACCCTGACTGACCGTTTGCGCACAATCTATACACTCAACCTGTCAGTTGACATTGCTATGGGAGCAGGCCTCTTGGTTAATGCCAGACATCACTTGTATTGGAAATGTTAGTCGCTTTTCTTTGAAAGCACATTATTTGGTACTGGCAGGCATGGTCCCTTTGTTTATTGCATTGTCATTTGCTATTACTGTCTGTAATGGTATAGTTTCCGTCAATGTTGCTTTTTATATATTTTTGGGTTGTGGTCATCAATGATGCCAGTGTCTGACGGTTTTTGTTTATAGTTTTCCGGAATTTTTAGAGTCGTATCTACGTCAATGGGTGTTAGTTTCTATGCCGTCGTCTGCACTTAATACGCATGTGCTTTGGGAATATTGATTGCGGAATATCAATTAATTTCCTGGGCCATCTACAAGGGGAATAATAAAATACCCAGCATGGCTCTCACACTTGGAATCGGTGGTAGTCGTTCTACCAACTACAATAACAAGAACTAGCTTTTTATTGATTACAACAACGGAAAATGCTGCAGGTCTTAATTACGTCTCTTAAAAGGCCGACAGGGAGAGGTGTGTATTGAAAGCGTTAATGCGTGGACCCGCTGACTATAATATCTAGGACCGCTAACCCTAGCCCTAACGTTGACATTGGGTCCACACATTGTCGTTTTAAAGTTATAAATGTCAGTGTCGGACTCTTAAGTGATGTCAATAAGACAGGCGGCATTTTCCTTCGTCGTAATGAATATGAAGCTTGCTGGATATAGAGTGTGTGTCTGTGTTCTGGTAAGTCTGTCTTCTATACATGTCGCATTTCTCAACATCGTATTTGTTTTGTAGGCATACCTGCTGTCGTTCTTATTACAGTCGGGAAAACGTACCCAACCCCTTGGAATAAGGTATACAGCAAAGTATACAATCCCTCTGTGCCCGGCCGGCAGATCATGGTGGGTGTCTCTGACATGACTTGATCTGAATGCAGGCAGGGGCCCCATAAGCTTGTTGCCCTGCGGCTACCACAAAATCTGAATCGGGCCCTGGTAACACCACTATTTCTATTGTGGTATTTATTTTATTTATTTGAACAAGTTCGTTTATAAAATGCCGCTGTAGCTGTCACACTTGGTATAATATCTGAACATTTCGAACGAGATCCACAGAATTATTTCAGCAAGGATAGACGTTTACAAGAAACACATTTTTTGAACTCTAGACAGACTTTTCATTTCTCACAGAAACAGAAGTAATGAGAGATGGTCTTTGTTGTGTTGCTATTGGCTAATTTTCCTAAACGCATTTCTGATAGGTCTAATGTCCCAGGGAAAAAAAGGATTGAAATATATCCCACTTCTAACACCATTCATTTCTGAATTGGCCAACTTTCAGAGAATATTATTAAATTGCCCTAGATCTCAACAACAAAAAGGCCAGCACAAAGAAGTTGCAGGAGTACAGTAACTCTTATTAAAGCAATTTGTCACCTTTTGGCAACACTATACTATTGTTTTATAATAAACCACCAGGAAATTTTAATCCTCATGCATAAATTGATTTGGTTAAATAACTTAGCGAAACTTGCACGAATTTCAACTTCGGATGACTCCCTTCACTCTTCTCTAGACCATACTAATTACTAGGCCTTGGAAAAATTGCTGTTAATCAGAACAGAGCAGTCTACTTGATTTACTCAGAAAAAAAATGGCCAGGAGTAATTCAGCCAGACGCCAAGAAGCTTCTTTTAATTGATGGTACTAGTACCCTGATTATTATGGTGTGAATCTGCCTAATGTGTACAGAGCGTTTATGTTATCAGAGGCTGCCAACCATGCTACAAATCAAATAAATTTCAGCCTCCTCAGCATTCATTTTCATGTCTGCTTTCAACAAAGGAATGGAACAGGAAGCAGATTTAGTTAAGAATGAACACTTCAGTTATTTCAGTTAATTTAGTTCAGCAATACACAGGATTTTATTTACAGTATATTAATATCCAGTAATGGGATTACGTGCTCTTTAAAAATATACATTTTCCTAGGATTGCGTTACCTCTGTCCCCTAACCTCATCTATATAGAACCCATACTAATGCAAAAGAGTATTTTTTTCATCCCCGTTGAGATAATATTGTGAGTAAAATAGATTTGTTTTGGCAAAAAAGAAAATAGATTTGATGGAGAAAAGGCAAAAACACTGCAGCTGTAAATGCTTTGGATGCTTTGTTTTTCCTGTCGCTGTATATATCAAATCAAGGGGGGCTGTAGGGGAGGCTTGAAGGAAATACAAATTGTTATGCAGATGGCTCAAAGTATTCAGAAAATGAGGGGGGAAAAAACATGAACTTCTTTTTTTTTTTTTCTTGAATTAGAATTTGGAGGAAAGATTATGCACTGATGAAGGAAAAAAATCACTGCAATATGCTTCCAGAATTTAGAAAATATTGGCTGGAAACTCTAGAAGAAAAAAATATAGATGCAGATGATACATTTGTGCAATTGAGGAAAAGCTCTGTTCCATTCAAGCTTTAGAAGATATTTGGACCTGGAACAGATCTAAGGAAAACAGATGGCTGCAAATTGTCAGTAACAACACTAACTAGTCCTATTTTTATATTGTTTTATATATATATTTTTTTGCTGCATAGCTACACCCGTTCATATGCATTGCAGTCTATTTATTAACAAAATAGAAAAGTGAAAATACAAACCTACCAACATTCTAGGAAAAACAATGTGACAAAATTGACTATACCCCCGATTCTGCCCAGTTCCAGCCAGGGCTGTCTCTTCCATTGGGCACGATGGGCACATCAGCGGTGATCCGGCTCCCTCCCTGGTCCCCTCTTCCGTGCTGTGCTCGCAGTGAATGCTGGGCGTGATGTCACTCCCAGCATTCACTGCAACCACAGCACGGCAGAGGGCAGAAGAGACCCAGCGGCGCGGAAAAAAGAAGAGGATCGGACTTAAGGTACGTTAAGGGGGCCCCTATATATATATATATATATATATATATATATATAAAATATATATGTATGTAAAAAAAAAGTGATTATATATATAATCACGTTTTTTTTTACATACATATATATATTTTTTTACACACACACACACACACACACACACACACACACACACACACACTATTTATATATATATATATATATATATATATATATATATATTTTTTTTTAGGGGCCCAATACACTGCATTGCCCGGGGGCCCATAAAGTAGTTAAGGTGACCCTGGTTCCAGCCAGTAATGCTCCCCTTTCATCAACAAGGACACACTCTCAAATTGGCAATCCACACCCTTTAACTGCTATTAGAGGTAAGTGTACAGTAACCCATAGCAACCAATCAGCAATTAGCTTTTCATCCTTCCATCTATCCACTGCAACATAGACAATGGATGCAGTTGTTTGATTGGTCTACTTATAAATTAGAGCATAAATTCGCTTTGCTAGATAATAATCTCATGTGTCCATATATTTTGTGCTATGCAACATATGTTTATGCTTATGTTGCATTTATTATAATTACAGAATGAAGGATGCAGCAGACGTCATGAATGCAATACTCATGATAGACAAACGTGTCACATGACACCAACATTTGTGTGAGCGATTTCACCGCAAACCAATTAATATGAACTGTTGACACTCTCATGCTGGAAAAATTATGTGAGCAAGAACAATGTGCTTTTTTTTCTCTACTATGTCTTGTACTGATGGATAGTCTACAGTGCTACTGGACTCAGTTAGTTAGAAAGTAGTATTTGCTTTAAAGTGCTTAGCAAAGAAGTGTTAGATGATTTTGCTGCATGTGCTCTGCAGCTTCCACATATCTTGGTGAACCTGATGCCATTTTGCTGGAGGCACTAAAAACACAGAAGAGTAATTTGGTGTTCATGATACTCATGATTACTTCCTAAGTATTGCAGCACTGAGAGGAGTCAGAAGGTGACAGCCCTCTGGACCAGACAGTTTATCATCTGACAAGAAGCCTAGACATTAGCTGGTAAATTAGAACATGATGTAATAACAGAGAAGAGAGGTACAGTCTATTGTATCTAATAAGGGAACCGCCATGGGAGATATTCAATAGAGGGCTGACAACTTGTGGCCCAGGGGCAAGCAAAAGTAAGTAGTCAATGCTTATACACGACTATACCACATTAACATGAGCAGACTATTTGGCTTAAAGCTGCATTTCAATCTGGAGGTAATTAGCTCCTCCCAGCAGCCATTTTCCTGTGGCTCTGTGCTTTGTCTCACAGTCCTGACCAAATAAACACTCTCTAACAATGCCCTGAGGCAATGAAAACAGGCCATATTCAATTTTATCCTGGCACTACACTGGGGTGCACCTTAGCTGGCAAGAGAGCACATTGGGCTTCATTTACAGTTGGATGTGAGTCCATTTGTGTGGCATTGTAATACACAAGTGTAAAAAAAATGTGTGTCTGCATTTTGATTTGATCTTGCAGCCCCTTTTGCTTCCAGCCCTATATGCCTGGAATTGCTGCCCCATTTGCCTGGAATTTCAGCCCTTTATGTCTGGAGAGGTGGAACAGGGTGGTTAAGTGTAAACTGAGTACAGTAAGGCAATGTACATGTAAGCGCATACCTCACAACTGTCTCTAGATAGGCGGGACATCCCGATCCCCGAGCCACAAAAGGGACGGGGCTTAACATGAAAGTGGGTGGAGTTTTACACTAATATTACCATTTGTGGGTGGGATTTCATCAGATCTGGGCGGGGCTTATTTTGTCAGGATTCTAAGGAGGTAAGTGTAGCACGCCCTCTGGACATGCAACCTAATCAGACTGGGCCATATCTCCAGATCTGATTCTTAGGTGTCTTAGATGTCTTGCCGCTCCTGATTGGCTGTTTGTGTTTGAACTCCCTCCGGCTGATAGCACTTAATTCATTAGCGTTGCGGTTACATTGTGTCAAATTGCAGCCATCTATACGGTCTTTTTACTTGTCATTTGGACTACAGCAGGAAGGAAGATTCCCACTGGATTTAAAAGCAGTAAACAAGAGGTGCGGGGTGTTTCCATTTTATGACATATTTTATGGAAAATTCAACTTTCGCATTTATTAATAGCACTGTCAACAAGCTATTCTCTCTTATGTATATGACTCTTTATTACATTATAATATGTACAAAAAAAGGTAATGGAACTTTCTCATGAATTACTAATACTGTCAAGCTGCATATCTCCACTATCGTTGGGTGTAAGTATGTATTTGTACACCCGACGTTGGCCTGACATAGAAATACTGCTGTGTTCTGAGATATGTACGATGCCAAATATTCACATAAGACCAACATTTTTGGAACTGAATCTTCAATCAGCCCCATTGTGTGCTTTATTTGCAGAGCAGGGTTTCTGAACTTGTTGTACATGCATGTACTGGGGTGTCTGTAATAGATTCCAGGGGTATTTCAGAATATGAAATTAAACTTAAAATAATAGGTTTACTACATCAGAAAAGGATAAAATATACAGCATAATAAACAGAGAATATATCCATTAAATACATCAAGGGTTACATTTAAATATTTAGAAACATAAGGAAATATATAATATTAGAAAATGTTGAGAAAATCTTATGTAGACCAGTCAGGGGAATTTTTTATTTTTATTTCACTAATTTATATTTAAAAAATAGTTGCCTATTCTCCCGGAATGTCTGGGAGACTCACGAATTTTTGGTTGTTCTCCCGGACCGGAAAAGCAAGGCAACCTTCCCTATCCTGGCCTCTTCGTTGGGGAAGTGGGTGGGGGCGGAGCTAAACTCTCCGCCCGGGCCTAATGACTACATTTGCGTGGCCACGCCCCCCCATCATGGAGTCACCCCGCCACCCCGGACATCATGCTTGCAAAGTTGGCAAGTATGAATTAGAGGTTTAAAACCAAAACCAGAAATCAAGATAAGTTCCAATGCAAGCTCAGAATGAGATATATAGAAAGGGTGGTGATTCAGCGCTCCCTACACATATGGATCTGTGTATACTGCAGCCACACGGGAACGGAGGGGAAAATGGGAAGGGGAAGGATGAAGGGTGGCTCAACCCTTAGACACAGTATTAATAATAATAATAATCCCTGGGCGCATAGACAATGTAACCTTGTATAAAACAATTTAATAAATCATATAATGGTATATAGTGCTGTACATAAACACATGAATAACAGTAATAAATGACCTTTTAGTGGTAGATCACTACCAGCCCCTTGCATATAACAACCATAGCTAGCAACCATAGAAGGGCAATAGTGAAAACAAATACATATATGATAATTGTATATCAGCTAGTAGCCAACCGGGCTGACCGTGTGTGCAAGCTGAGAATGAGGGATGAAAGAAATTAGCATATAAATCCATGGCAATGATGATGTTGATGATGATGATGATGATGACAGGGGTAAACGCAAGATTTGTAGAGAGGGGTTTTCATGCCACACCACCAGTGGGCGTGGCCAGCATGCTTCGGGGCGTGGCTATTATTTTAGACAGTGCTTGGCTGCTCTCCAACTCTTCCTATTCCCATCATATACACAATGATGTCCTGATTTGATTGCGTGTGTCAGAACAGTTGACAGACTGTCCTGCTCTCTCCTGCCTGTTTTGCTGCTTTCAATACTTGTTGGGGAGAGATGGCTGTGAACAGTGCAGACAGAAACGATCTGCACACAAGCTGCAAAGTGGCTGGTTCTGTGGCAGGGTCCAGCTACCTCAAGTATACAGTACCTAAGGTTGGCAGGGTGGTTTCCAGGCACTAGGAACCCCCCCCCCCACCTCGGTTGATGATAATGGCATTATAAACCAGGCTAGAGAGGTTCCTGCTACATGGTATAATTTGCCAGCGACAAAGGAATCTGGCTGTTTAAAAAAAGTGTTCTAGCATAGGAAGTACAATGCTTATTTAATAAAAATGTGGTATTTTGAATAAAACATGATATTTACTCTTTGCGTAAATGAACGGAACACAGAGAATAAATATTAACAATGATCAGCTTAAGACCGGGGTACCTATCTGATTATTGGTTTTACAGACACAAGCTCTGCTACACAAAAGTTAATTTTCTCATTCATCGAGATGGCCACAAAAGATTAAAGGATGTCAACAACTGAAAATGACATGATTTAGGCACTTACGGGAAGTCGAAATCCATCTTAATCTGAAGTACTTTATGTAACAGAAAAATTATACAAAAACCTTATCACAGAACCATCTGGGCCACCTTCTCCAGTACGTTTTCACATTCTGTATGAGCCAAGTTCCTGTTTGATCTAATTAGGCATTTTGACCAGCCTGTCTGTTCTGTGGCTGAGTGGAAAGATGAAACAGTCTGCTTGCTTTGAAAGCTTAAGGAACCAAGGAGGGATTTTCTTTTTCTCTTTTTTCCGCTTTGCTTTTAGAGAGAATAGTTCTTTCCACAGTGCTCATGATTAAAATCATAAAAGAATGTCGAATTAGCCTTTCCCATATGATGAGATGCAATTATTTCTAAGCAATTGATACTGGAATGACTTCAGCATCAAATGAACCGTATATTGGAAGCAAAATAAATAATTTTTGAACGCCATACGTACAAGTTTTTAATCAGTGGATTCACCATAGATTATATACAGGTTCAATTACTCTGCTTAAAAAAATATATATACATTTCTTTTGGTAGTAGTGGAATCTTATTTGCTGTGTTTTACTGTCCTTCGCTAGTCAAGACATCTTTTATGTATTCCTCAGTGGAGGTTGTTATAGATATTTGTTCTTTTTTTAAAAAAAAACCTTATTTCAAAAGAGCTTAGATGAGAAGATTGATGTCAGTAGCAAAACAAAAGAATCAGTTTTGATCCAAAGGATTAGTGTTACAATAAAATACAAATATCATAAAACACAACATTCTGTATTTATAAATGTGGCGCACAGGTAAACTATACAACAATGTTCTGCAACCATGCAAATTTTGCCAAGTCTCCACCTAACTAATTTTCTTTGATACACTCTCTAGCAGATTGGATCTAAAAGAATATGGATGGGAAGAATTTCGAGAGACTTCTCTTTTCAGATGAAGGGAGATCACTGGCAGCCGTCTGTATATGCCTGACCCCCCTTGCCAATGTTTATGGTTTTAAATCCCCCAGCGTGAAGGGAGATGTCAAACCCACTGAAGTTTGGCAATATATTTTGTACAGCTTTGTCTACCATGGAAAAGGTATGAGAGGGTGATGTAAAGTCAGAAAAGGGGACTGTAAAAATCACAGTCTTGCTGAAGCCATTGGTGTAGAGCAGCAGGGGCACACGCAGGGAGGGTTTCTGGTTCTCCAGAAACCCCTCCCCTCCGCGAAGGACGGGGGCTAAACAGTGCCCCTACATAGCGGCACTTTACTGTACAGCAGCCGCGGGGCTGTCAAAGAAGCGGCGGTGCTGTATTGTACTACAATACAGCACCGCCGCGGACGCTTCTTTGACAGCGCCGCGGCTGCTGTACAATACAGTGCCGCTGAAATGGAGCTGCTGCGCATGCACGGCCGCATGCGCAACAGCTCTCTATATTTTTTTTCCTGGGGGGAAAAAATCCTGCATGCGCCCCTGAGCAGAGATGGGCAGCCTGATTCTCTTCAGTGGCGGCATGGGTGGACCTTTAACCTTTAAAAGGACCCACCTTACCTTTAATCTCAGTAATAAATGAAAACAATACATTTAATCAAAGAAACAGACGCCAGTCTGTAATAACATATCAGCAGACATTTTAAACAAGTGTTACAAGCTATAGCTATAAATCTGACATCAAATTAGGAAGAAGCTGAGGGCCAGAGGTGAAGGCTCAGACGGCCGTATGCATCCATAGTACCGCCTGATCGCCATAACTGGTGTAGAGCACTAAGTTATCATCATCATCATCTATTTATATAACGTCACTAATTCCGCAACACTGCACAGAGAACTCTTTCACATCAGTCCCTGCCCCATTGGAGTTATGCATAATGTTATAATATCCTTATGATCATGTCATATTTGCGCCAATAATTAATATATTCATTTAAGTGACAACTGCAAATTGGTCTTACATTTTGCTGAATGCTTCATGATGACGGACAAGAGACTTACCTGGGTAGTGATACCACTGTCCCAACCAAAACTGGAATAGCTCTACTCTTAAATGTTCCCAAACGCCTCTGCGACATTCTACCTCGCTAGGTTGACTAAGTGTGCAAATTGTGATCAATCACTCCAGTGGTTGGAATGTTCATTAATAAGATCATTAACAAACAAATAATATTTGAGCTGGCTCAGTGATTTCCAAAAGGGATACGAAGCCGGAATGATCCTCAGATCTGCAATATATTAAGAGAGACCAAAGTGTCCAATATCTGATGAATTTTGAAGAAAGGCAAACAGTTTTGTATGTTAGGGAATTTAGATTGTAAGCTCCAATGGGGCAGTGACTGATGTGAATGAGTTCTTTGTACAGCGCTGCAGAATTAGTGGCGCTATATAAATAGATGATGATGATGATAGTTTTGTTGATTTCTACACGATATTAAAAATATAACTTGTATGTTTGTCTGGTGGCGAGAAACGTCATTCGAAGATCAGTGTCCATGCTGGATTATTGGCCTAACGTCTCTGTAAATCTGGACTATTTAATGGTCCGGCTTTTTTACAGCTGTGCCTTGTGATGAAAGAGACGAAGCTCATACCCCTGCAAGGGTTTGAAACTACACAATTATTTGAAGGTTCTGGGAGTATTTGTACCAGGACAAGTTAATGGGCACCCATTGGACACGTGACCGCCGTCTACTCGGAGCATCGCCTGTGATTCTTCCAGCGGGGAGTCCGTGAGTTCTTATGATCATATATTGACTGTTTCATTCGAATCCTATCATACCGACCACAATATTGGTTCTGGCTCCTGGACATCTATATGGTTGGGAATTAGTTCCCTAAGTCCTTTAACATCATGGAGTAATTCATGGTCTGGATGTACTTAGTGCCATTTGGTACAATTCTATTGGTTTCATCTGATATAGATCTATTCCCATCTACATTTTACATGGGCTACCTGTTTGTTTTTATGGTGTCTATCTAAGTCTATTTATGGTTACATGTTGTATATATGTACACATTTGAAACATTTGCTATTTTTATAGGGCATTGCTCATTATATAAATTAATGTTTTTGTTTTTTATGCCAGCTTGAATCTTCCATTTTTTTAGTATGTTATTACTATTCATATTTATTACCTTTTAATCTGGTGATTATTTTGCGCTGGTTGTTTCTTTTTGTTTACCAGGACAAGTTAAGTAAAGAATTGGTGGGATCTCTGTGCAATGGGGGCTCTCTTACTGCAAGGGTATGTAACTGTGCACAGGAGGTCTAAGCAATGGAGATATCTTTATGCTGTAAGAGGGGAACTTTGCACAAAGGGAGGTGTCTGCAGTTCAATGACGGTTATCTCTGTTTAAAGGGGAGTCTCTGAGTTATGCCACTGCTTAGCACATTTTACCGGCTCAACTAAACCTGCATTACACCCCAGGCAATGGAGGTGGTTTGGGGGGACCTGCAATTCAGATTCTGCACCAAGACCCAGAGGCTTCCAGTTACGGAACTAGATTTGGTTATGGATCTAACTTCCAGAGCAGGACAGACACAAAACGTAATGTTCCATAGACAAATCATACTTTTATATAAGTTTCATCTCATTAAACTAACTTGTTTTACAGAAAAAAAAAAACTTTAGACAGGACAGACGTCTGAGCCTTTTCCTGGAGCCCAGAGAGAGTAATATCCTAGCAACGACTCACATAAAACGTTATTGTAGTAGGAGCCAGATTCCACTACCTTCTGTACGGGGGATGTGACAGTCTCTCTAACATCCTACAAG
This sequence comes from Mixophyes fleayi, assembly GCF_038048845.1. Lineage (NCBI taxonomy): Eukaryota > Metazoa > Chordata > Amphibia > Anura > Limnodynastidae > Mixophyes > Mixophyes fleayi. The sequence goes on from NC_134412.1 coordinate 75,135,421, forward strand.
GTTTTCACCAATTAACCTGAACTGTCTCTAAGATACACAAGCCCTGCAGGTTTAATTGGTTTTGCATAACCCATTGTCATTGATAGTCGCTGGCTAATATCCAGGCTCAGTGGGCTGAATGTGTTAGGAATGGATTTACCACACTGCTATGGCTATGCTATTTTAGTCTTTTCATGTAATAAAATACTGGAATATGTGCCATTTGTATAGTCTCAGCAATATTCTGAGCCGGCAGCTCAATTTGTATTCAAAGCAACTAACGTGTCTGTCACTGCTTGGTACACTGCGGGTCTCAAATCCTCAGGGAACTTTGCAGCTGTCAAATTGACTTCCATCACTTCTTCCTGAGCTGAGAGACAAATTATCCAGCCTGCCGTCTGACTAGACTCAAAGATCGAACCTGCAATTTCTCACTGATAGAACTCCCAGCTCCAATTCAAATTACTGACTTATCCTGTTTAGAAGTGAATGCCTGGGAATATATTTACCTTCTCTTTAGATGCATTTAGCAGGTAGGAGGACATGTTAAACAGACGCAGGGAGCGGTTGAAATAATAGAGAGAGGCGCAGGGATGAGCAGTCAGATCTCAGCAGTTAGGCTGAAGTGATGGGAAGGAGACCTTGCAATGCCGAGTGGGAAAGACATGTAGCATAGCTCAGTGTGTCTTATAATTCAGGCAAAGAGAAAATGTTCCTGTTTATTAGTACAGTATATATATATATAAAATCATTATTAATATTAACATTATTATTATTATTATTATTATTATTTACTGACTTATTTATTTTTTATTATTATTAATAGAAAGCCTGTTGCTCACCTCTACAAAAGTACTGAGTTGGTTGCATAAACATCGAGAGACATCTGTAATGACCAGCACTCTCCACATAACAGGAGCTGGCTGGCAAATTTTAGCCCCCATGAGGGGTTTGAGACTCGGCTCAGTAGCCTATTAAGAACATATTAAAGGGGAAATAAAGCAGGTAGCCCAATGACATGGCCCTAAGTAGCCCACTATGGGATCAATGACATTGCGGGGCAGCACGGTGGCTTAGGGGTTAGCACTTCTGCCTCACAGCACTGGGGTCGTGAGTTCAATTCCCGACCATGGCCTTATCTGTGTGGGGTTTGTATGTTCTCCCTGTGTTTGCGTGGGTTTCCTCCAGGTGCTCTTGTTTCCTCCCACACTCCACAAACATACTGGTAGGTTGGTTGGCTGCTAACAAATTGACGTGTGTGTGTGTGTGTGTGTATGTTAGGCGATGTAGATTGTAAGCCCCAATGGGGCAGGGACTGATGTGAGTGAGTTCTCTGTACAGCTCTGCGGAATTAGTGGCACTATATAAATAAATGATAATAATAATAATAATAATAATAATTGCCCCCCTGCCCCCTCGCCCAACCAGCCCCTCATCATCATCATCATCAACATTTATTTATATAGCACCAGCAACTTCCGTAGCGCTTTACAATTGGGAACAAACATTAATAATACAGTACTGGGTAATAAAGACAGAGAGGTAAGAGAACCCTGCTCGCAAGCTTACAATCTATGGGACAATGGGAGTTTAAAAGACAAGGGCATGTGCTACATCATATTGCACAATGGACCAGCTTGAATGCAAAGGTAAAAGTATTGAGTGGGCTGTGTGTGTAGCAATGTTGGTCAGAGGGTTGTTGTCTTGTGTTAGCTGTGTAGAGGGTCGTAATATGGTAATCTAGGGAAATTAAGATGATGGTTGAGGAATATCATAAGCTTGTCTGAAGAGGTGGGTTTTCAGAGAACGCTTGAAGATTTGAAGACTAGAAGAAAGCCCCTGCCTATTCAAGATGATAAACAGGGTCTGTATACCAACGTTTCGGCACAGTATATCCTTTTTAAGGTCACAGACAGAAATAAGTATATACGTATAAATGGACTCTTGGTTATGTGGATGGTGAACCCAAAAAATGTCTCTACATGCCAGTGAGCTGGATGGATTGTAGTGACCCTTTATTTAACCAACTACTACTAAATTAATTATCAGCTGTTTATTAAGCTGCATTATTAAGTATAAATATTTTTGTAAAATATAACTACTTCTAACTTAAATTAGTAGTTATATTTTACTAAAATATTTATATTGTTGCAGTGAAGTAACTGCAGATATACTTGAAATGTGTCTAAAACTGAACCAGTGGTCCTGAGGCTGATTAAAAGGCTTATTGCTCGTAAAACATAAAAAGATTTTTAAAATTTACATAAATGGGCCCCACTGTAAAATCAAATCTAGTAGGATATATATATTGCTGTGCAATACACAATCTTCAATCCTTATTCCTTCTCAGGTACTTTTCCTTGTTCACACTTATTCATGCCACTAACACTGCTCACTCTCATACCTCTATCTTATGATATTTGGAATTCTTCGCTCTTTACTTAGGAGAAGGAATGTTCTATATTCAAAATCTTTATTTATTAATTTAGATTGATCTCGTACTCTCACCCTATTTGTGCTCAGCATGATACAGCATAGCACTAAATATAATCTGACTGATCTCCATATATGAGATTGTAAACTGGAAGCTGAAACAATTTTCAGCATCTGAATGTAGTGTACTTTCCTACTTTTTGAATGAGATGTTGTAGTTTAGCAAGGCTAAATAAACAGGTATGTACTGTACATATCAGAGCTCCTCCACGCGTTTTGTTGTGTCTCATCGTTTCCTCTATTCTTGTAATACTCTGTCCATTGCGATTCTTCCCATTCTCTCCTATTCTCTCTGTCATTCTACACCAAGGGGTACATTTACTGAATCATATTCTAGCTGTCATTTATTTAGTACATTCTACAGAATCACAGCTACAATCTGATTGGTTGCTATAGGCAACATCTCCACTTTTTCAAACCCGCCGTTTAGTAAATATACCCCTAAATTTTCTCTCCAAGAATCCTCATTCTGTTCTCCATACTTACATTCTTCTCTCACTTTTCTTTACTTCTTTCCATTAAAAATAATTCTATTCTTATTTCTTCCTTATTTAAATTCTATTCTACACCTCTTCCTTATGTAAACTCATGCACTAATGCATTTGTCAATGGAACTCTTATGAAGCAGAGAAACAACCCATAATTGTAGAAAATGTTACTCCTATTTCCAGCATGATTTTATATTTCTTAAAATGTATTTCCCGAATCCTCAATTAGGTCAACAGGTACACCACACAAAAATCCAATAATTTTCTTTACATACTGTAAGTTATGTATATTATGTATGTATATAATTGGTGGTATTCTTATCTATAAACATTTACAGTGTGTTGTGTTAAGTAAACTAAATTGCTCAATAAATATAATTAAATTATTTGGGTACTTACCACATTTATGTTGCAAATCATAATTTGTTTTATGTCAGAAATATCTATTCATCAATTCACATGTCCTCACTATAATTAACGCAGTTGTCCATTTTTGGATAACCCTTTCTCTCTCAATAGCGCCCTTCATCCTTAGTGCTCATTTTTTCGAGTTTTTATTTATATTTATTTCAGTTTTACTTTGGGCAAATGAAATGATTGCTCTTTTAATATGACTTAAACAAAATTTCAACAAAAAATAGTCTAAGGGGCATATTCAATTAGGTCCAGAGATTGTGATTACGCAAAGGTATTTCGCATTACCGCAACAACGCGATTTTCCCTTCACCCCCAATAGGTGAAGTGAAACCCCCGTTGTTGCGGTACCCTAATACCTTAAGTAATACGCAGCTGCCCTGTAACCGCGATCTCCAGACCTGTTTGAATATGCCCCTAAAAGGTTATAAACTGTCTTTATAATGCTACATTGTTCAGTTATTGTATAAAAATGACCATTCTCTAAATTAAATGTTTTCAAAAAAGGGTTGTTGTATAACATCCCATAGATTGTAAGCTGGCGAGCTGGGTCTTCTTACCTCTTTGTCAGTGTTGTTTTATTACTGTGTTTGTTTCCAATTGTAAAACACTATAGAATTTGCTGGTTCTATATAAATGTTGATGATGATGATAATGAAATTCATAGAAACTCGAACTGTTGCTGATGATGATTTATCAAGTGGTTTAGTGTGAGATTCACTGGATTTGTCTTATGTTTTGTTCACTTTATATTACTTGTGTAACAGCTATACTCAACCCATGACACAAGGAGTAGCAGGAAGGACTGACCAAGACCTCCACCACTACAGAGTACCCAGAGATAGCACTCACCTCTCTGGGCCAGAGTCTTTAAGACTGCCCAACCCTCCATTACAGCAGGTGAGGGGTAGACACTTCTACAGGGGTACCTAATAATATATACAGCCAACACCAGGATGGATGGGGCTCTAGGCATGACCCTGATGCCAAGGGTGATCTGGTTTTAATTTTATTTTCTACTGATTTACTTACCATGAGCCACTCATTACATACAGATAAGATATTATACAATATAATAAAATTGATATACAATGCTGGATTTTATCTGCTGTTGTCAAGTTAATTCGAATGGAAGGAAAAATATATTTATTATATTGCAATACTCATTTAAGTTAGGAATAAACATCAGATTATTAGGATAGCTTGTCCAGCCCTAGCATTTTAATTAAAATTTGATTAATGAGAAATAATAACAACAAAGTCAGGAACATAATATAAGCAATAAAACTACTTCCTTGACATTTTTTAATAAAATGATTTTTTATCAGACATTTACTGAATACTATTTAACTGTAGAAAGCCTTTGGGGATGTACGGGTGATTCTTACTGCTGTCATATAAGCACTATGCAGTTTAATTACATACTTTCCTGCTGTCATCTTTTCCCTGCTACCTCTCAGTAATGTAGTTGCTGACCCAGCCATGATATGGACAAATAGAGTTATTGATTGCCTTTGATTGATCCTTGTTAAACACTTTGAGAAAATCAATGAAACGTTTATAACAGACACTCAGAGCAAGAATCCAGAGGCCGGAATCCCTTTAAATACAGATGAATGCACCTATTAACAACAAATTATGAATTTAAGATTGAAGTCGGTTTTCAATGAGGTGTAAGAAATGCTAATAGGACGGTTTTTTTTAACTGTTAGAGAGAATGGGCAGCCGTTAATGGATCCTTGGCCTGCTACCCTGTCTACAAATAGGTTTATCTTGATACATTGAAAACACCTCTAGAATGTGGTGAAAAGTGTTTGGAGTTCATGCAGTTGTACGACTTAGCATTGGATATTTTTTCGGAAGAGAGAATCAGAACTGTAATTACCATATTGATAAGTGAAGTTATTGAGCAAAGTGTTATTGCAACATATTGAAATGTTTTTATCTCCAATTTAATTATTACTTTTTGTCTTTAATTTATTTTTTGTCTACTTTTTGGGTAACTTGATCTTTATCAATCATCCATTTTTTTCCTACAACAATAATGTCTAATGGAGCATATGAAGTGTAAAATGACTAATTTAGAACATATTTACCCATAATGATCTTGATCCACCCTAACACATCTCTCACCCACCCAACCATGCCCATATTTACCCAAGGTTACACCACAAATGGGGAAGCCCTGACCATTTTGGGGACTATCTTGCACAAATTGGGACTATTTGGGGGTATGACATGATCACCATCATTGAAGAGGTTCCTTGTTAATCGGTGGATTGCTAGAGTCATTTGAGGCCAACAGAGGCCACTTACAAGGTTAAAATTTTAGCTCTACAGTATTGTTTAGCAGTGATCATTAAACAACGTCATATGTATGTGGGGTGGCCGGGAGCAATAGCTTTCCATCTTGACAAAGGATCTTGTCTGGCCATTGGGAACTAAAGCTGTGTGTATATAGGCAGTGGGAAACTGGTAACTGTAAGGGTTTATTTGTTCTTTAATGAAACAAAAATAATAAGCCAGTAATTGTTTACCACCTTCAATCAGTTCTGCACTGTCAGACTTTGACAGCAGGGAGTTACCATGATGTTATGACTTAAAATAAGCAGCTTAATAACCATATTATTTTTTATATTATTTATTTATAAAGTATTTTAACAGGAAGAAATATAGAACAGCAAGAGTCACCTTTTGTTCTCAAGTATGTCCTGGAATACTATTATGCAGGGCGGTATATATACACCCAATAAGTAAAAATAATTCCCTATAAAAAAAATAGTCATCTGCATGGTACAATACTGCCAACTATCTCAAAGTTATTATAGCCAGGACTCCTATTCACCAGCCAGCCAATCACAAGCAGGTTCCAACGCTAGCTGCTCAGAGAAGGGGAGTCTTGACCAGCCAATCACAAGCAGCAAAGCGTGGGAAAACATTTGTGATTGGCTGGCCAGTAAACAGGAGTCCCAAGAACTCCTGGATGGTGAGGTAGTGAATTGCTGCTTTTTCATGGGAATGATTTTTCCATTTGGGTTTTTTATGCTGTTATTTGCACTGACCCCCACTGCTCAGGGCGCTCAACAAGAGTCCTAGGGCTTATCAGTTTGTCAGTGATTTGGCTACACCTCTAGGTGTGGGGTAACCTGTCTGATATTGGGGCTGGTAGAGGATTTGAGGAAGGGGGCACACTGTTTTGTAAAATTATTTTTATATTGTCTATATTACAGGAACCAATTTTGCATGTGATATGTGTGATCATATTTCTCAGAGAGCAAACGGAAATGTGCTTCTCTGCCACAGTACAACATTCAGGGGCTTGGGATAAATAAAAGTGTAGGATAAGACCCAATCTCTGCCATGGCTAAGTATGCCCCTGAGTATGTGACCTCTCCTCTCCTTTATTTAGCTACAAAAGCCTCGCTCTGCAAAATGAAAACCTTGGGCCTGATTCATTAGTGATCTTATCTGCCGTTTTTTGCTTATCTTAAGCAAATCCACTCTGTGCATGCTCAGAAAAGGGAGATAAGAAGCAAAATCCACTGCGTAAGTAAAGAATTTCTTAAGTTAAGATGAAAATCCATCTTAACTTCACTCTTATCTCCCCATTTCTTCTTAAAAATAAGCATCTTAACTTTTGCACAAGATAAGATCACTAATGAATCAGGCCCCTTGTTACTGCAGTGCTCCACAAAGCACTTCACTATGTAACATCCCTCTACTTTATCTATTTAACTTGGCCTAAACCATGAAATCCTGCAATATTGACAGAGATTTTAAAATGCCCCTCCCCCCTTTGAACCCTGCTTCTCCAAATTTGAAAAATAATAATCCCACCTCCAGACAGACAAAGGGTCTTCTGTAAATGTATGCAGACTAATGCGTAGTTTGGTATGAGATGCTTATGCTATCCCTATAAGCTGTTAAACAATTCCGCTGACCCCTCATCGGCACTGTTTTAACATCTGCACTGGTGGGAGTAGAGACGAACCATTTTGGAAGGTTAAGATTGTGGTTTTAGCGTCCTTCCTGATATTTTCTTAATTAGATATCTTGTGTGGTCCTGTGCCGGCTATGAATAGACAGTCGCTTGTGAGGAATAGTTTATATTCTTACATTTAATTCAAACTCTTTGCATAAATATTCTCCTTCACTGCTAAGTTGAAAGGTTGACTGTAGTAGTTTTGGTTGCAAAAAAAAAATGCTTACATAACATTGTGGTCACAGAAAAGTATAATAATTGAAAGTGGTTCTGTACTGTCCGGATGAACTGATATCTGCCATGCATTACAGTGGAAAATAAAACCATTGCTTTATTACTCATTTAAATAAAATGTTAAAATTATTGCGTCTTTTACTATCAAGGAGTTTTAACCATACAGCTCTTTAAACGGTACTTTTTAAATATAAAGTTATAACAGTTGGATAGTTTAACAGCAATGTGATTCAATAGGCTGATTTTTGAAATGGTGTCACATAAAATAGTTATTTAATGATATTCCCATTGGCATACACGGTAAAGTTTGCCGTAGGCATTAAGAGGGAATGTACCCCCAAATTAGTAACCGTGCTCACCAAATGCTGAATCCCTTCTATTTATTACCTCTCCTCTATTGTTTTACTGGGAAAAAACAGAGGTTTATTAGCAATAAAGTTAAAAACATAACATAAATGTAAGGAAAAACAGTACATACACCCATGTCTAGCATCATCATCAACATTTATTTATATAGCGCCAGCAAATTCCGTGGCGCTTTACAATTGGTGGTTAATAGTTTAGCAAAATAAAACGTATACATATATGTATCAAATAAACACCCATAAAAACATAAAGGACCTAATTTACAGTTTAGAGCAAATCCAGATAAAGGGGGCACATTTGCACCAAACTATGCTGTGATGCAAGGGATACAAATGCAATTTGTTTGCATGCGGGGGAAATACAGCTGCCTAGAGAACAAAAATTCTGGGCAGTACTCAAATAATGGGGAGACTGTAACACTGGAATTTAGAGTTGAGCTAGTACACATTCCCATCCTAACTCTAAGGTTTGAAACAGTGGGGATGTTGCTTATAGCAACCAATCGGATTCTAGCTTTCATTTATTTAGTACTTTTTACAAAATGACAGCTAGAATCTGATTGGTTGCTGTAGGCAACATCCCCACTTTTTCAAACCCGCAGTTTAGTAAATCTAGCCCTAAATCTGTTTGATCATTTTAGATGCCCCAACCTAAAACGAACACAAGATGGTTTTTGCCAAAGTGTCAACTGTGCCACCTGTATAAAATGTAGGACACAAATTCTTAATTAAAAATATCCCTCCTTTCTAAATACTCAACTTATCAATTACTACTTGCCATTACCCATCACCAACACTATTACTAATCACCATCATTAAACAGCTAACTGACGGTAGATGGGCTAAATGGCAGATTGCTCACATAAAACCGCAGGTAACCCTGTAGCATAATACACACCCCACCCAGAATCTATGGAGGATTAAACCTGAAACTTCACCCTCGGGCTATACAGGTCTGCTGATCCATTTTATGATTCTCAAGAGCCCAATTTTGAACCCCCTCACTTAGGGGGGGGGATTTAATTAGCCGATAGATGCCGCCGGACATTGCCTTGATGTGCGGCTAATATGGTACAGAATCTACTGTCGTTTTTATCTCACATCTCTATGGGTTGCGAGGACGTAGATTTCCCTCCTTAGAATGTTGTCAACCATCACCTGGCAAGAAAAAAAAACATTTTAATGTTCTAATGACACATGCCACTCGGATGTGATACAAATTACTTCCCTAAGTCATCTGAATTACCCAGAAATCAACTCTTTTTCTTCTGATGGCAGTTGTAGTAATCAATCATCTGGCTATTCCCATTAACAACATTTCTCATGAAAGGAGAGCCAGAATACATGCCTAATTTTTAGGGGAATTCTTAGTTGAATAATTTGAATCCCGTTCTCCATACTTGATCTCAGCCACCTCTCAGAGACAGTGGTTCATGAAAGTAGGAACCCAGGATTCATCTGTCCACTTGTTCCTTGGGCACAGATTTAGTTTTACTTATTGCCACTTGCCACTACTTTTAGACATGGGACTACTTAGATTCCTCCTTAAGTTCATCTAAATAATATTGGAGCATGTTAATTGTCGTGTCTAGAAACTCCTTGGAGTCCTCATATCACAGCCTGGCATGGTGCTTGATGGGCTTGTGAACAAACAGCCACGATGAAGTGATCAGTGTGCCATTTGTTTGTTGGTCTCAGTAACCAGGGTAGGGCTGACAAATTTTAGCCCGGGGGCAAGACTCGACTCAGCAGCCTATCAGGAACATTTTAAAGGAAAAGAATGTAGGTGGCCAGAGACTCAGACCAGGGTAGCCTACAACGGGACCAGCCTGGAGGGCAGATGCCCCAAACCCAGCCTGGCCCTGTCTGTAATTGAACCAATTTTTGAAGATTATGACTGTTCGCAAAAATTAATCTTGATCTAAATTGATCTTTTTTCAATGATCACTATTAATGCAATGCACTGTAGTCATTACTATTCCCTCAAAGACACAAGGTATGTTTTTCACAAGTGGAGTAGATTTTTCTTATATGTATTTATTTATATTTATTGAATAACAAAACTCTAATGTAATACAGAGCACAGCGAAGCCGAAGGAAGATTATATGAAAATAGGATGAATAATCACATCCATGAAATCAATAATAGGATTAGTTTCCTTCACACACAAAAATATTGTTGTTCTTAAATGGGCAGTAACCTCGAAAATGTTCTTTGTTAAATTGTGTCTAGCACGTGGGATGTACAGTGTATAGAAGACATCATTTTGCCTTAATCCTTTGTGCAGACTATGTGTAAATTCAGGAGGTTGAGTCTCAGGGAGAAGAAAGGGATTATGGGTGAAGAGAGGACAATGCGGCCATTCAGCTGGTGCCCCTTCACCCTTGTAGATCAAAACATTTTGCATGCAAAATTGTACCCTTGAAATAAAGATATGACACCTGTATGGCGAAATAAAGGTCACAGCTTTTACTTAAATTTGGCCCCAAAACAGCCACCAGACCCAGAACTAATAGGAGGAGCCCTTCCATTCCCTGTGCAAAAGCCCTCTAAGATTTCATACTTTTACTCGTGGCTTTGAACAGGGCCACAACGAGGGAGGTATTGCGCGCTTCAGCCATTTGACGTTAATGTGTCACCCATTGTGGGTGCCCGCACTTCCGTGACCTGTCTGCAAGTTCAAAACTTGGGTGGGTGGGTTTGAATTTTTTTTTACAAAAGGCGATTAAACCCAGCCCCTTGCCTTTAAAACCCTTTACAGGTGAGAGCACTGCGGCCCTCTTTGTCAATCAAGTTTTCCTTTGTTTAGCATGGCAGGAGGACGAGGAGGCTGCTTGTATATATGCTACAATGACACCTCCTGCCTTAACCCTGTGCACTTCTAGTTCCAGGTGGTCCTACCAGTGCAACTAATGCTCCGCTCGGCCCTCAGGCTCCTTATAGAGAGGTTTGTCTACTTAATGGTGAGCTCTACAAGAAGATACTAGCACCATTATAGAAACTAGGAAAAGTACTACAACAATAATAACTTTATACAGTCATACCTTAATATTTATATCTGACACTTGGTATGCATATATTATGAATGCCAGAAAGTTTAATCTCCCTCCATATACTGCCCTCTAAGGTTCAAGTAAAGCAGGTAGTTACCTAATGCAGGAGAAGCTACTTGTTTGGTTACTGCAGGAAGAGAGACAGTTGTACCCCTTCACTCTATTGTTCTTAGAAAAGCCATTGTAAAGTCTATCATTATTTGCAGTAGAGTTTCTTCTGTTTCTTTATTTTTTCACTGTGTCATAGAGTGTTATACAGCTCTCTATCTTATAGGGTCACTTACAAGATCGCTCCTCTTAGTACCCTTTCAGTTTTTAGGCAGCCCTGACTTCAATGTACTGGATTGTATAGGACATGGGACCTAATACTAGTACCTTTGTTTGATATCTACTGAGTTTACAGATAATATCCACTTGAATGTATTATATAAGAGATATCCTGGAACTGATACTAGTGTCTACGCAACGTCTCCACCATTGGTCCAAGTTGGGCTTATATGATGACGTACATTTCTACGTCATTTCCTAAGTGCAATCACATGATAGCAGGAATGTCATAGCACCTGCGGCTACATAAGACACATGTAAGTAACTACCTAAACAAGCTTATGGCTGAATTTAATATGGCAGCATTGGAAGTTGATTGGCTTCCAGTGAAATTGTTCAACTGAAAACTAGCAATGTAATGTAAGCTGCATTGGATTTTGTACAGTATTTTCAAGAAACAAAAGGGATTTCCTACGTTCAAGATTAATATGTGTGCATCTTGTCTGTTATTACTTTGCAATTGCCTCACAATTCCTTGCACTTGGGAAGCCTTTCAACCATGCTCAAGGGAAAGGAATGCCTACAATTTTGAATTTTATTGGGAACACACTTGGATAATATAGCAGTAGTTTTCACGTTAAATGGCCCCAGTATGTGCTTTACCATTGTCATGTCTAGTTTCCAAGTAGATTTTCATTCTTACAAAGACTGAACATATCAAACTTTTCATCCTTTAAAAATGCATATTAATATATTTTGTAGGTTGTCTCATACTTAGAATCAGGAATAGCCTCAGGACTGGATTCATGTCATCCTCTTACTTCCTGAACATCTGGAGTTTTTTAAGGAACTCCATTCTTTAATCAATCCCTCTAACTTGCATCGCTTCTAGCGCCCTGTAAGCCCCCCGGTGTTTTAATGCTCAGACACCATGGTCTTGACAGTTGTTTCATTTCTACCTACCAACAGAGCACAAGCACTTATAATCCAGTACTTATATAATACTGGAGTTTGTATGTTCTCCCCGTGTTTCCTCCGGGTGCTCCGGTTTCCGCCCACACTCCAAAAAACATACTAGTAGGTTAATTGGCTGATAACAAAAATTGACTCTAGTCTGTGTGTGTGTTAGGGAATTTAGATTGTAAGCTCCAATGGAGCAGGGACTGATGTGTGTGAGTTCTCTGTACAGCACTGCGGAATCAGTGGTGCTATATAAATAAATGGTGATGATGTTGAGATATATATATATATATATATATATATATATATTACCATGCAGCCTGTTAACCTGCTCCCTCCCCTTCTACGTGTGTTGTATTACATTTGGTGCAGCTCTGCTCCAAAAATTAAGCATTGGGACTCAATTTTTATCGAAAAAAATAGCTATATCTTCTTTGACAATATGAGACTTATTTTCAGTTTCATAACCACTTGTTGCTTAAAGAGGTTAGTTTAGCACATGCCTAATTTCTCTGCCTCCCCCCCAGGGTGGGAGGTCCAAGCTGGCTTCATGGCAATGCCGCAACTCCCATCATAACACAGCGGTGGGGCATGAACACCAAAATTGCTTAATTACGGCCCCAAGAAGATCGAGTGGGATCCAGTAGGCTGGCTTACTGTTCTAGGAATCCAGGAGATCTACCCCAAAAGTATTATTTAACCATTCCCCCTTTCATCTGATTACAGAAGACAAATATATAAATACTATCTACACCACTACACCACCATCTACACCACTTGTAATGAATATGCAGTCTGCTAACATGTTACTCATTCAATATTATACCAATGCGTCTGTTTGTCTGCCTAGCACATGCGTCCCATTACTTCTTGTGGAATTGTAGGGCGAGAGGACAATGTGCAGAGTGGAAGGAGGAAAAGATCACTAAGACACTTGAGGTTATTGATTATGAGGCTTTTGTAGTACTACCAAAGCATTTTACATGGACAACAGAGGTCAAAGGTTGTGTGAAAGCCATTTACAAGTCTCCAGAACGTGCCCTCGGGAGTTTACGGGGGAATAAAACAAATGCACAAACTATAACGTTGTATCTGAATGTAGGTTTCCATTACTGTTTTAAAGCTGTAAAGAGGACCCATCACCAGTCTGACAGGGGATTGTTTATTTATATAATTAATAGAGAGGAGTGGATCAAATTTCAATGAAAATGTTGCAGTGATAAAGATTGGCCTTGGGGGACACACAAACAAGCATTGGCTAGGGGACAAAAAATGGAAATCCGAGCCTGTGCTTATCACAGCTCCAGGTACTTTGACAGTTCTCAGAATGGTGATTATTATGTGAGCTGCTGGGCAGGGCTGCGTCTCCAATGCTCCTCGGTCTTACATGTCACTCTTAGCGTTCTTTACTAGTCCAACTCCAGTTTAAGTTGGGAGATACAAGTGAGGATTTAGCGCTTTCGAAACAGGGCATGTTCCAGTTTTGCAAATTAGTGTATTGGACACCCTCATTTTGGGTGACAGGACATGAAAGATTTTTGAAAGTTGATAAATAACCTCTCTCTATAAATAAAAGTCCCCTGCCAATATGGTACACTACTGTACAGCGGTTGTGCAGAATAATAGAGGTTTGTGGTAGACCAGGAAAATGCAACCACACAGCTGCCATAAACCAACTTAGCAATTTCAGCAGTGAGTCCTGAAGGCCCATGGGTTACATGCTATGAGGACCTCCCAGCAAGTCGTACAATAATCAAAAAGAGTCTAGGCATATTTTTAGCACTACTCTAAATAGCAAAACGAAAGAAAAAAGAATGATGAGCAAAACAGTTATTTTTATCAAGACTTTTTTTTCTAAAAGGACCATAAACTCTAACATACAAGATGATCAATTAGGCAAAGGCCTTTTCTGTTTTGGAATATATTTATTTGTTGAAGAGATGTTTCTAGCAAATACAACTGTGCCACCAGTGCCATCTGACAATTCTGGCAAAGAGTTTGCACGTAGCCCCATCTTTACTTGGTAGTTTGACCTACTAATAGTTATAACAGCCAATTAAATGTAGTGAAGGGCTCCCATTGCAATGCCCCAGTACCGCCAGTTTGTCACAGACAGAAATTACTGGCAGGCAACTTACTTCACCATGAGGACCAATCATAGGAAATGCTGTCTGTGCTATGGCCATCCATTCAGAGAACATGCAGCGTCATCCAATCAGAAAACATGCAGAGACTCCTCTGATTGGTCCAGTGGGCTGCCCCAATAGGAGTTCATTGTGGAGTCAAAAAGATGTTGAACAGGAGTAAGTGTCTGCTGTAAACTCACTGGACAGCGGTCAGCAGGGGATATGTCAGTGTGGAGGAGCAGGAGGTAAGCAGAGAACCAGGGACGGGGTGAGAAAAGGAGAGGTGGGGGTTGGGGGGACATAGAAAGAGGTGGGTTAGGAAAAGAGAGCTTGCATTGGGGGACAGAGCACTGGGAATAGACCATAAAATCTTGGGGAAAGCAAATAAAGAACCAGGTCAATGAAAAGGGATGTAAAGAATGTGGGGAGATCTACATGGAGATAACAAATAAGAAATAGTGTTTGAAAATAAAAAGCTGGATGGAGGGGAAAAGTGTTATGGGGGAAGAAGATATATATTTAAGGGAGGAAAAATCTGATGGTAGAAAAGAAAGACCTGAGTGAGAACACAGATTATATAACTTGTGAACACTATTACTTACTTTATTATATATTGGTAGAACTAGATTGCATCAGATTACACGTTTCTAGCACTGGGTAGGACCCCCCTTTGCCAGCAGAACAGCTTGAATTTTTCATAGCATGGATTAACCAAGATGCTAGAAACATTCCTTAGAGATTCTGGTTTATATTAATTGCCTAATGCAGATGCTGCAGATTTGTCCACTGTACATTCATGCTGGTGACCGTGGAGGCCACTGGAGTGCACTGAAATCATTGCAATGCTCTTGGAACCAGTTTGAGATGACGTGTGATGTGTGACATGGTGTGTTATCCTGCTGGAAGTAGCCATTAGATGGGTAGACTGTGGCCATACAGGGATGCACATAGTCAGCAATAATACTCAGCCTGTGGCATTTTAATGAAGCTCAATTGCTATTATGAGGCTTAATGTGTGTCAAGAAAATGTTCCCCATACCATTACACCACCACCAGTCTGCACTGTTGACACAAGGCATGATGGATCTAAGGACTCATGTTGTTTACGTCTAATTCTGACCCTACCATCTGCATGTGGCAGCAGAAATCAAGATTCATCAGACGAGGTGTCGTTTTTCCTATCTTCAGCTGTCCAGTTTTGGTGAGCCTGTGCCCTCTGTAGCCTCAGTTTCCTGTTCTTAGCTGACAGAAGTGGAACCCAGGGTGGTCATCTGCTGCTGTAGTCCATATACTTAAAGGTTCAATGTGCTGTGCATTCAAAGATGCTCTCCTGCATACCACTGCTGTAACGCCTTCCTGTTACCAGTCTGGCTTCTGACCTTTCTCATTAACAAGGCATTTTTGCCCACAGAACTGCTCCTCATTGGATGTTTTTGGTTTTCTGCACCATTCTCTGTAAACACTAGAGACTGTTGTGCATGAAAATCCCAGGAGATCAGCAGTTTCTGAGATACTCCAACCAGCCCATCTGACACCAACAGTCATTCCACAGTCAAAGTAACTTGGATCACACGTCTTTCCCATTCTGGGGTTTGTTCTGAACAACAACTGAACCTCTTGACCATATATGCATGCTTTTATGCATGGAGTTGCTGAAACACAATTGGCTTCTAAGATATTTTCATTCACAAGCATTTTTCTAGAGTCACAAATAACTGGTTATGGCAAGCTGGTTATTTTTGTTTTAAATGTAGTTTATGTGCTTTATTTGTTTTTCACTTTTATCTCATTATTATTCAAATTTCTCACAGTCTTGACACAGATTATGTTCTATATTATGTAATATTCTCGGAACTAGTTAGTCATGTTAGGTAATGTTGGGCATTACTGGTGATCACATTCTGACATCTATAGGTTAATAAGATAAACCCAGCTACTATTGTGGATGGTATTCTGAGAACTGTTGAATAATGCTGAGTATTACTGTGGATAATATTCGGACCAATATAGGGTAATAAGCTAATGTTTGACACTATTATTGTTTCAGTTGTGCCCTCTTCCACTTAGAATGTAAGCTCTCTAATGAGTAGGGTCCTCCATACCCTTTGTTTTCATGTCTGCGTTTATATTGTCTGCCTTGTCTGTTCTTGTTTAATGTCTGTCCGGTTTCACCTACTGTTGCGGTGCTGCGGAGCATTGTGGCGCCTTACAAATCTACAATAATAATAATAATAATAATAATAATAGTAATATTGTAGGTTATGCAAGGGGCAATGTGGGATATATTGGGAATCATTTAAATTTAAATGCAAGTTGTGTTCTATCTCTTAAAGTTTATTCATCTATTGTATCTAAGTCCATGTTAGATGTTCATTTTCTCTATATGTTTTATATTTATTTTCAAAATAATTAAAACATACTGTTTAAAGGTCCTAAGTCTGTTGCTGATAAAGCCAATCAAGCATTTTACTACGTTTTATGATGCTGCTGACATTCACAAACACAGATGCAATGTCATGTAATGCAATACAGATGTATTTTCTGTGGTTTAAAAGTTTAAAGTTCATTTATTTTTAATTTATTTATTTATTTTGCATTAGAACATTTTTTTTATGTAGGTATATTTTCTTCTTTCATAAAAACGAGGATTAGATTTAATAGAAGCTGCCTCGGCATTGACCAGACGCCGAGAAATGGATCAAGCTTCACCTTATGCTGATGCCACCAGCTTCTGTGGCTGCTGTGAGTTCACTGCACTTATCAATATCACTGTCAGTCTATCCATCCCCTCTAAGTCCTTATTGTATTGGGAAGAACCAAATTTAGAAATATTGATCTTAAATTTGTAGCAATTGAGTGAATATAATTTTTGGGGCTTCATACAACCCCAGTAACAGCATTTTTTTGAATCTATTCAACCACATGTATCTTCAGGTTTCAATGCTGAAGGTCTACCATGTTCTTCATTGCAAGCTCGGGAAACTTTAGATAAGGGACCCCCTTGTTGATTTACAGGCACTGCATTTGCCAAACTTCCTTCTGACATATTTTGCCCCTGACTGTTTTTATTAGACTGTAGGTTTAATTTTAATAGTAGATAATAGTAACAATGTATCAGTTTGTTGATTGGTTACTTTAATGTTGGTTGGCTAAATGGATTAGTGTAAAGTCTTGTACATTTGTAGAAGGATAGGGCCAGAGACATCGTGCATCTGTCTACCAGCTTTATGATAGGTTAGGTGGGCGCTGGGCAGTGATCCATTGGTAGAGAGTTTCCTGTTGTCCCATATTCCAGATACTTATGCTCAACCTGTCTTTCTCCACGTGAGTTACTTAACTGAGGTCTGATACACTTAGTACTGCCAAGAGAGGGAGCAATGCACACAGGCCTCACTTAGAGGCCTGACAGTGGCGGACTATGGTAGGGGGTAACCTCCTTGGGCCTTAGGGACCCATGATTCTGGCCTCATGTACCCATCCACAGCCCCATCTGATCCCGGGTCATAGGCAGGGGAAAAGCAATTGGACAGATTAATGATTTCTTGTTTGGTCCATGCGGTCGTACCACATTAACCTGCGATGTTAGCGTCACTAGACCTGCGGGCACATCCTCAGGTTGTCAGCACAGTCACATCCCCTTAGGCTGTGTGTGGTTTTTGTCAATCATATTGGGTACCGTTTGCACTTGGAACACACTTTCCATACGTTCAAAAAAGTGTCCAAGTTAACATATCTCAAGAGGTTTGTGCTGGAAGTTTAATCAATTACGACATAAAAAATTGTATTTGCAAGTTAATGTGTTTTTCTTAATTGAGTTTCTATTCATTGCAGAATATTAGGTTATTACTATTCAATGTAATGTTACCCAAAGGGTAACTTTTTTACGTACTGTTCCTCTTGCACAGGAGAGGTGAATTTCGTGGTTATCCATTCTTGGTTCAATTTTATGGATGTCAGAATTTCCATATATTTGGAGACAACTGACTGTCCTTCTCAGTTACACTTCCACCCAAGCACTGAATACACTTACAGACAAAACTCCAGAACAAAGGGAAGAAACAAATTTGCATAACTCTAAACACTTAAAATTTCTCCTGCCAATATTCCAGCGGATCAGGTGGAAATACAACAGGGCATTTACAGTATGGTTCACCATTCCTTTTCCATATGTTGATTTACCAAGCATGTGCCGGATCCCGTAGAGCACAGCGTGGCCTTTTCTGAGCATGTGCTGGATCTTGAACCGTACCCCTGGTAGATCCACCACTGGGCAAGAAACTCTAAGCTCCTTTTATAATGCTATGAACGGGAGATTTTGATGCTTGCTGATTGGCTACCTTATATTGCATGCCCTGTGATTGGACTTCTGCTCCAGTGGGCGTTGAATATTTCCTTAATTTTTTGGGTGAAACATGATTGATTTCAAATTAATTAGCTGGCAAATCTCTGAAATTAGGCTGCATTTCAGAATCGGGCAAATCAGTTTGCTCCAAAGTGCTTAGAAGAAACATAGGGACATTTGCGCTTTATAAATATTAAAATAAATACATTCAATCCATGGGAATGATGTGAAATATGCAGAGTTCTGTTAAACTATAGGTATATTCAGCGCTGCGAAATTAGTGGCGCTATATAAATAAATGATGATGATGATGATTTTAAGACCCCTTATCGCTATATATTTCTCTACACCATCTCTACGGCATCACGGGGGCGTCAGTACACACACTTGTACATGTGGTGTATGTCTGGCTCACATACTACTATTCTTGCACCTTGATACATTCAACTCAACATATTTACATGAGTACATTTTTTATTACAATTCTCTTTTCCTACGTTCACTCGGTGCGCAAATGCATCCTCCCTAAGGACCTGAGTCATTAAGGAGAGCAAAGCAAAAAAAAGAGTAAATTTGCTCCTGGACAAACCATGTTACAATGCAAGGGGTGCAAATTAGTTTATTATTTTGAACATAAGGAAAATACTGGCTGTTCTTTCATGTAGCACACAAATACTTGATAGCTTTATTTCTATATTAAAATGTAAAGTTGATCTAGGACATGCCCTACCCCAACTATTAATCTGCCCTCACATTTTAAATTTACCTCCCCCTCTAATGCAACATGGTTTTGCCAAGGTGCAAAGTTACTCCTTTTATTTTGCTTAACTTGAGAAACTTCTTATTTCAGTCTCCTGGACAAAACCATGTTACAATGCAAGGGGTGCAAATTAGTATTTTGTTTTGCACATAAGTTAAATACTGACTGTTTTTTCATGTAGCACACATATATCAACTTTAAATTTCAGTGTACAAATAAGCTATCAAGTATTTGTGTGCTACTTGAAAAAACAGTTAAGATCCTTTATGAATCAGGCCCTAAGTCCCTAAACATTTTATATGAGTATATTTGTTGATTAAATTTCATTATTCGCAAATCTGAGAGGTACTCTGTCTAAAATATATATTTTTTGATAAATTGATCAGAGAGGAAACTCCATCATTGAATACTGTAGATAATATTTTATTTGATATTGGATGGGCAACCATTATAAAGAATTGCAACTATAAAGAGATACACAATTGTATATTTGCAAAACAGACTACATCTATTTGCTTTACTGAACATTATAGAATATAAAGTGAAAATAAATAGGTAACATTTTTACTTTAAGTGTAAAAAAACAACGTGGGTTCATAAAAACTACATGCCTATTACTAATACAATGTCATATTTATTATACCCAGCAAGGAGTCTATATAGTTTTGCAGCTACATTTTTTTTTTTTATTGAATTACATTTTCAAACAGCTCTAATAAGGACAGGCTATAATGTGCTAGACCCATGGTCTGTGAACACTATCAGACTCCTTTATAATTGAAGTTCATCCCTTGCTAGGATTCGTGTTAATGGGTCCCTGAGACCGGCTGACTGGCTCGGAAATAGATAAATCAGGGCAAGCATAGGCCTGGAGAGCTAGCGAGAGATCCTATTCTCAGTCAGCACTACACACAGCTGGGACGCGACAGTCATGCTCAAGTATAATTCCTATTTTAAAAAAAAAGTAGAAGGGGGGAAAATAGAGACAAGGCAGAGAAAGATGATGGTGCTGAAGGAGATTCCAAGTGCACCTACTGAATATAGTAACTGCTAATTAGAGACAGAAGTGCCTTGTATAGGAGTGTGTCCTTCATAGTAATATGTTACTGCAGTGGAATGTCCGCATAGTGCTGCAGTGTGTTAACTCTTTCCATGGCAACCAGTTGTAAATAGGTATCCACTTATTATTATTGCCCGTGATCTGTAAGGCGCCACAGTGCTCCGCGGCGTTGGACGGCGGGGAAACCATGGCGCATATAAAACAGGGACATACAAAGTGGACAGCATAGCTACAGACATGAAAACAAAGGGTAGGGATGGCCCTGCAGGTGAGGGAGCTTACAATCTAATCTTACAATTTACCTCTTTTAAGGGTTAAAACACCCCATCATAATGTAGCAAAATTTGAATCTCGTAAGATTATCCTCTTGTCACGCTGTCATTTTCGAAGGGCTAATTATCACCTTAATTAAAGATAAGGGAATTGATACATTGTAATTTCAATTTCATGAGAATTTTACCGTCTACTAGATACAATTACGGGAAACTACGCAGTTCTTTGTAACCATATGAAATGGGAGCTTTACCAACATAGCCTTACTGTGATCTGCCTCACCTGCCTGATATTCTTATTAACCTTGGTTTCACCTCCTGCTGCCCCATTTCTGTCACTCAGATCATATATTTTACTATTCCCATAGCCCCTCTTACCTCATTTATATTCATCCGCTTGTTCTCACTCCCACCCACCTGTAGCCAAGACAGACTATTTGTATTACTCCTTGCATGCATCCTGTTCTGTAATGGGGATTTTCCGGCTGGTCCAGTAGCCTCTTGTGTTTCTTTCTCTTTGTCTTGCATTTCCCTATTTGCTCATTGTGGAAACCTTCTTGTGTGGTACAAGCTTGTGTCTGCCTCTTCCATAGCCTCCTTTCCCCTTTTTTTTTTTTAGTTTTTAAGATCTATTTTAGGTGAGGGGATAGTTACATGGCGGGTGGGTAGTTGGCTTGTTGGAGGCCATATTAGTAGTTTACTGGAAGATGGGTGAGTTGTTAGTTTGTTGGAGGCCGCATGTCAGGCAGGAGAGTGAGCTGTTGAGTTTGTTTATTGAGGAGTATTTTGTTTGGAGAAAAATTAAGGAAGTGTGAGTTTTCAACCTATAGTTTTTCCACTATCTTGACCTTGATGAGTGCAAACTGTTAATACGTCACATCATACCTGTAGCCATCATCATAGGAAATCAGTCCCCATACCACACGCAATGTCATCTCATCTATGTCTGTCATTCAGAGCTATTTTTCCAATATTATTGATAGACACCCATATGAGCACACTTATGAGGGGGGGGTTTCCTTTTCCCAGAAACCACACACACTCGAAACACAACAGTTATATGGGTTGTAAGTAGGAAAAGGTTGCTATAAACCTCACAGTTAGTGCCTGCATTAAATAAACAAATCTTGGGACTCATTTTTGTGGGACTTGGGCTTCAACAAAATGTCTGCCGTTATTGTTCTTACTTATTTTTTTAACTCTAGTGTATTTTGCTTTAGCGCTAATGTTTTTCTGTGACTAGAAAAAAAGAAAATGCAGACAGTAAGTTACCAGTAGGACTCTATTAATTGGATGTGATGTATTAAGTTTGTAGGCATGTATAAATATACCATATTAAAAGTATTATATTAAATTGGTAAGATGGTCAAAATTGATCATTTAAAGGAGGTTACT
This sequence comes from Mixophyes fleayi, assembly GCF_038048845.1. Taxonomy (NCBI): domain Eukaryota; kingdom Metazoa; phylum Chordata; class Amphibia; order Anura; family Limnodynastidae; genus Mixophyes; species Mixophyes fleayi. The sequence goes on from NC_134412.1 coordinate 75,157,612, forward strand.
ATTAATGTGGGTTCTTTACATTAATGCCTCATTGATTTATTTTGTTTTTTATTTATGGGTAAGGATCAGATTGCAGGATACAGGTGAGGAGGGAGGCCAATTAGTATCCATTGTTCTCAACATGACTAGTTCAGAAATTTTGTCTCATCCCCACTCCCCTTCCAACCCCATGATACAGCACCCAATGGTTAATAAGGATAGACCCAGGGGTTTGCCCAGGGAGGGGAAAACACTGTGTAAATTAGACCCTAGATATAAGGAGCCACTCTGGAGAGGGGGGGGGGGGGGGGTGGATATATATTCATTCTGGGACTGGAAGCTGCAGGGTGGCTGGTTTTAGAGTTGCCGTTCTCTATCACTGAAATACATCTGCAGATCCACAGGTCATCAAGTCTGGACAGCCAGGTGACTGTAACTCCTTAAGCTAGTGGGGTAAGGGACAGATAATGTGGTAAACCTGCCTGGTATTTATTTACTGTGTGTACATAATATTCTTGTGTTGTTTTTATTACAATAAATGTACTTTTCTAACTGCATTTGCCCGAGTGACCAATAAGACCCTTAGAAGGTACTGGGTAAGCTTCCCTGTGGGCGACCAGCCAGAGTGAAGTGTGTAGAATTGCACCAGAAAACCCGGTATCTTCACAGTATTGTATTGTATACATGTATTGTATACATACTATACATGTATAGATGATAAAACTAATAACACTTATTTTTTATAAAAATTAACAATAAAGAAAAAGAAATCAATATAATTTAAGGAAAATTTAAAAAAAAACTGTGCCTAGTTTCTGTAACATAAAAAAAATGTGGCATAGCGCAAAATTTTATGGCTGCTGCTGTGCATCTCGATTTGTTCAAATGCGCCTAGATTTACTCTACAAGGCGGTACAGAGTAACCGCAAAAGCGATGGTTTCACATTGAGGAGCAAGATCATTGAAGTGAACGGCAGAGTTGGTCCATTTTTAGGGGTGTTCCTTGAATTGCTGGTGGGTTCATGGAGGGACCTACAAGCATCTCCACTCCACAATTGGCACTTGGTTTTTGTACAGTCTCTGAGGTGGCAGAAATGAGTCTCTCAATATTGAACGCTAATAGGTATTTGGTTTTACTGGCGATACTCACTACTACAATGTAGTTTAGCACTTTGTTGTGCAAGAATGGAATAGTATTGTTAGAAAGGTATGCTGACTGAGGCTAGCCACTGACTCTCCTTAAAGCAAAACCCCAACAATAGGCAGATAGCTATTTTCCTAATTATTACCATTATGCAATTTGACACTTTTTCAGCTGCCTGGAAATGCACAATTGTTGGTCTTATCGGTTGCTTGCTAAAGATCGCACAGACTGATAAATAAAATGCATTTCATGACCTTTGACCTCTGCCTGTCCATACAGACAGAGGTCAAATGGCTTTTTCAGCAAAGTCTTTTTTGCATCAACATGTAGCTTCACTATATTCCTAACTGCTTTAATTCTTCTTTGTAAATGAAGCCCTGCAGCCCTGTCTAGAGCACCATGGCTTTGACCTCTGAGCATCGCATGCCTATTTATTAGAACATACTGAAGTAAAGATGAATTAGTCTAAGGTTACAGCACATGTGTGAAAGCCTTTACACTATTTCCTGTACAGTATGCATTTGTATGACTTTACATCAATCACAGGAGCCAACTTTTCATCATGATTAAAATAACAAAATAGCCCCCTCAATATACTGTTATGGTCACCAGTGCGGCATAAATACATAGAACAGGTAGACGAGGTCTTCACCTTTAGCAGCCGCCTTTCCCGTAGAGACTGGTTATGCTCACAGGTACTCAGATGCCCCCAGGTCTTATGCTCAGAGTAGTATGTGTTTATGCTGACACGGTAGCGCACAGGTATAGGCAGTTGCACACGGAGTAGCGACAGGCCAGATATCAGCGGACTGGGCAGGGCACCAGAGAATGTCGGGTATAGGCAGAAAGATCAAGGTCACAGGCACAGGTTCATGATCCAGGGACAGGCGTAAGATCAGGGTCACTAGCAGAGGTTCAGAATCCGGGTTCAGGCAATAGATCAGGGTCAGAAGCACAGGTTCAGAGTCCAGGAACAGGCAAAGTTCATACACGGGTAATCAATCTCAGATTAACCACCAAACACAGGAACAAATAGCAGGCAGCAGTACTGGAGACAGGATGCTATAACCAGCAGTGAGGCCCAGATCTCACTGCCTTAAATAGTACTAAGAGCCAATCAGGACAGAGGAGGATAGGGCTGACAATCAGCCTCAAGAGGCAGCTAATTAATTACTAGCTAAAACTAGCATAGGTAATAACATAACCAGGAAGCATGTATAAAAATATAATGAACCAGTTTAAATCATATGAGAGCTCCCCCTGGTGTTGGAGGATGTCCCTACACCCTCTAACATCTATGCCACAAGGATAATAATAAAGCACAGAAACTAAAGCAACTAGTGCACGCAGCTCGTGACATATACCCTACCAGGCTGAGTATAGATTTTTATGTTATAAAACATGGGATTTTTTTCTAATAACACAGTTTTTATTAAAATAATATTATTGTAAAGGATAACATATGCACATATATACATATACACATCCCAGGAAATACACACGGTGAAATCAATGACCAGGGTTGCCATATGAAATTGTGGGGTCAAGTTCAAATGTAACTACTCAACCAGGGGCGGAACTCTGCATTGCAAAGTTTGGGTAGGGGCCTGGCAGTGTCACTGTATCCTCCCAGACACCCATCTGCTCTGTTCTACAAAAAGCAGAGAAGGGGCCTCTTCTGAGCATGCGCGACTTGACCTCCTTCAGAAGAGGACTCCGCTCTGTTATGTAGCATCGGTGGATTGTGTATTGCACCCTAGGGCTGCAGCAGGTTTCCTGCAGGAGTCTCAGAGGGGGGCATCAGAATTGCTGGAGGCCCCCTCATCCCCGGGTCCCATCGCAGCCGCATTTCCTGCACCCACGCTAGTCTTACCACTGGGCGCAACTGCTTCCTCAGTCTTTCATGGCCATCTCTTTTTTCCATGCCTTTCTTTGGGCCTGGTTTATGGTTGTAAGTACATCCGCTTGCGGTGCATAAAAATGTCCTCTGCTGCACTGGGCCTATGCAAAATAATTTAGAGTTGCAAGAATCTTGATCCCTGCAGTCCCTGATCCTGGAGATGCATATCGGGGTGTGCATGTGTACGTTCAGTACAGTAATAAGATGCGGCCTAGTTAGACTTGACTGCAACTCGAAATCCACCCCTTAGGAGATCTATTGTTTGTGCTGAGAATATAAGGACAGTTTCAGCACATAATATCTTTACTGTTAACAAAAGAATACATATATATTTTATATTTATTTATTTCAAATATCTGCGTTAAATATACGCCAGTCATCATCTCCAGCTTAATGCATACCTGGCTACATCTTCAATGTTCAACATCCTGGGGGTGTTGGATGTTGAACATTCTCCACGCCGCAATTTTCGGCTTATAGCATCGGGACCATTTCCTGTGAATCGCATCAAGATCTCCTAGAGAGTAGGCAACCATGACTTAATGATAATGTCTGGCATTTCAAAGTGACATAGGTTCAATGCATAAATATTCCCCCCACCCCAAATAATCAGATCTCTAGGTCTTCAAGACACTGTCCTATAATGGTTCTCATCCTACCTATATAATCACTCTTTCAGTGTCCATTGCTCTCGATCCACCTCTACTCAGTTTCCCTTATTAGTTTATATACCCATTGCTCAGTCCTAGGTCCTCTGCTGTTCTCTATCACTTATCTTGGAAGACTAATAAGCTCCTTTGGATTTCAGTATCATCTATATGTGGATGATTTTATCTATCCTCTCTGGATCTCTTGCCATCTGTGTCTCGCGTTACTGACTGTCTTTCTGCCACTTCATCTTGGATGTCCTCTCAACAACTCAGACTCAACCTTTCAAAACAGAGTTAATAATATTCCCCCCAACCAACAAAAGTTACCTACCTGTCATTTCTATTTCTGTTGACAACCTGACCATATATCCCACCCCTCAAGCTCGCTGCCTAGGTGTGATCTCTGACTCACAACTATCCTTTGCTCTCCACATTAAAATTCCCAGCAACCCCTGCCAGTCATTGGCTGATTGGGCATGCTGGTGGAACTACAAGCCGAAGCATGCACTGGCAGCTTTGGGACACGTAGTTCCGCATTAGTATATTATAGAAGGAACTATATCTCCAATCTCATCTCTACCTACACTCCTACCCGCCCCCTCTGCTCTGCCTCTGACCGCCGCCTCACTACTTCACTGATCATCTCCTCTCACTCTCGTCTTCAGGACTATGCCCTGGCTGCTCCCCAGCTGTGGAATGATCTTCCACGTTCCATCAGGTTAGCATCTACTCTCAAAGGCTTCAAGCGTGCCCTTAAGACTCATTTCTTCATTCAAGTCTATCAGTCCTCATACCTTTCTTGTCCTGGCTCTCTCCCCTAGTTAGTACCACCCTTTATGTGTCTCCCCCTCCCTTTAGGTTGTTAGCTCTCATGACCAGGGCCCTCTTTCCTTGTGTGCTCCTTCTACTGTTCCTTCACCCTCTGTACCTCTTGGCCTGCTTCCCTAGCCCTGTTTTCCCTGTTTTATTAATCTTCGGCCTTCCTCTTGCTGATTTCTACCATCCCTTTCACTATCTGTCAGATATAATCTGATTTGCTTTACCCTGTCACCTGTGTTTGTATATATTTGTGTATCATGTTGTGTCTTGGTTCTGTTTTCTGTATATGTAATGTACGGCGCTACGGACCCTTTGTGGCGCCTTATAAGTCAAAGATAATAATAATAATACCAAACCCCTCATTTACATTTTTATTACACTCCTAAAGCCAAAAAGAATCTCCCTTCCTGCAGTAGTCAACACTAAACAAGCATTACAGATGGACACACAAATCCCGGAGCCTCAACAAGAAAGAATGAACTCTGGAGGGGTCAATATACATTAGCCAATCAGTGCAGTTATCCCAGAAATGGTTTTAATAACTAATTTTCTGTATGCAGAAACAATTTTTTTAAAAATAATCTTTTAACTATTATAATACATGGTAAACTAGATGGCTGTCTTTTTTTCTTTTGAAATTTATTGTAATTTCTACAATGTACGCAATGATCACAGATGGCTAATAATGTTTATCCTGACCTATAAGTGTGTGTAATAATTATTTTCCCCATAGAACATGGCTGTCTACGCAAGTTGCAAAACGAAAAAAAGGTTGTACAAAACAAGCTGTATAAAGCGTTGTAGGTCACAGCAGGATTCAAGGTCGACTAGTAGTTAGTTTACTATGAACGACTCTTATAGACTCCAGTGAATCATCTCTTTTATTCATGTTCGGAAAGAGAAGCCTATTTAACATTTCTTCATTCGCATCCACTTGTTTGGTCTGTTTCATCTTGAGATAATAACCACAATATGAAAAAAATATGCTTATAAACAAAAAATGAATGGTTTAAAAGTGTTTTTGTTTTTGTTTTTTATTATGGAAAACATTCTATATACCATATACAATATTCTACATACAAAATCAATAACAATACCAAACTATAGCTATTCAAACTATAAAGTTCTATCGTATGGATAACCTTCTATAGACATACAAAATAAATAACAGCGCAAAACTGTGGCTATTCAATCTAATATATTTGTATTTAAAGGACATTGCAGCTGATAGACTGTTTCTTTTCATAAAACCAGATGATGGAAGCAGCCTCTCTATGCTTTTTTTTTCCCTGAAAAAAAGTGGTATTTTTATACAATACAATACAATGTCTAGCCCCATTTATTTTCTCAGAAATGTATCAAGTCGGGAACTAAAAAGAAGTTCTAACATAAGTGTCTGAAATAAATATCCAAATAGCCACATTATTGATGTCATAGAGAGTTCCATTATTCTCGTCGAGTACCGCACCTGTGTTGTTCTATACCAGCCCCAACCCAGTGAGATTGTGGGTGCCACGCACAGAGTGTGTAACCTATGCAGCCCGTGGCTACTCTCTTAAAAGAAGGAAAGGGAGGCTAACCATTAACAGTCTGGTAGCCCAGTCTGAGGACAATGACAGCTGGGGATAGACCTGGAAAACTGTAACAAAAGTGTCCAAAGGTGAGGTCAGGGAGGACAGAAACCTCCCATTGAATGGAAGGGCGCTTGTAAACTCCGGCGAGGCGGACCTCTTGGCAAATGCCAGTGTTGCCAGATTGACAGTACTGGCTTGGTGGAATTGCAGTGCTGTGCTGAATTTAAGTAAAAGTATTTAAGCAACCAATCAGGAAATGTATTAGAGCTTTTAATCTTACATTGTATATTATGTTACATAGTAGAAATGGTTACACGTTAGATGTACAAATTTAGTTTCTCACAGAAGCAGGTTTATATATATATTATTGTGATGGGACACAAGGGAAGCATCTAGCCCCTCACATAGGGAGTCACCCCTTTCTATCAATTGGCAGCTAGGCCACTTACGGACTGTAGTATCATAACTCCCAAATGCACAATCCTTCTACTGTTGAGGTTCCCTCCTCAGCCAGTGACTGTGGTCATTAGTTGTGGTTAAAGCTCTTCCTCTCTCCAACTGGCCACTGTAGCAGACTTGGGTTACGCTCTGACAAATGCAGGACTCCCTTGGGTTCCTCTCTGGTAAAATCCAGTACTCACGGGACAGACCTCTTGTCCATCTCCAACTAGTTCTTTGCCTTAGACCTTCTGCCACTTGCAGGATGCACACAGCTCTACACTGAGCTGTCTACTGAGCTGCAGATGGTGTGGCCACACCCCTTTTTAATTCTGATGGGGAGGGTACCAGACTCCCGGGCATGAACAGGGATAAGAAGGGAAAGCTTTCCTGGAAGAGAAAAGAAGTCCGGTACGACTGATTTTTTGTGCGTTGAGAGATAAGATACCAACACATTTTAATATGAAGAAAATCATCTTTTATGGGATTAACAATTAACAATGTACCAGCAATTAATATTGATTTGATCTAACTGGAGTAGGAATCTCCTAGACTAGATGTATAAGAAAGTCAATTAATCTAAATGCTTTGATAAGGCCAACTTTAGGCTGAATATTCATGAATCATAGTGAATTTCGCAATATCAGTGGGGTTCACAAATGAAAAAAGGAAAATAACCTTCCCTGAGTCCAGAGCAGGCCCTGGTTTCACAGGACTGCCGCTGTTCAAAAACGAAAGGATACCCCCTTCCCCAAATATCTGATTTGCTCGACTTAATATAATAGGGAGACCAACAGCAGGAAGTCTACAATATCAAATCCAACCCCTATGGAGAGAGGGCAGAAATAGCCATGTGCTGACAACATATAGGCTGTTCCCAATCCACCCAGGGCTGTGGAGGCCAGGGTGATGAATGAGATTGGATGCCCTGGAGTAGCAATCGGGGCCTTGCTTGTGTGGTCGTGCAGTGGTGATTGCCGCGTGAGTCCAGGACAGCAGGGGTGTAGTGGAAAACAACTAATTAGTGCCCTCTGCCTGAAATAGGCCAGTGCTGAATCAGATAAGTTTGACTGGTGTGCCTGCCGGGTCGGCTAGCGCACGCGGACACAGTTTGGAAGCGGATCCATTCTGTGCTCCCATATACTTAAATACTCTCTCCCGTGACAGAGGTCCCCCAGCTGGGTCCGGTGTGCTGTGTTGGCTCCGCAACTTATGCTGACTTCTCTCTGTAAACTCCTGCAGTGGTGTGGGGTGCTGTCTGTGGCTGCCGGTTCTCTCTTTTGCCGCCGGTCCGTCCCACGGATGACATATTACCCAGGATTGGTAGTGACTGCGTGCCAAGCCACAGGGTGGCCGGAGGAGTCCTGTTGCCGCTCTTTAACTCTGGATGCCTGCGGAAACACAGGTATGGCCACTTTCATTGAAACATCCATCTACCTAAAAATTACAAATTCTATCCTGACTCGAGGGTATGTGGTGCTCTCTGGGCTATTTGAAGCTGCTGAAAAATACAATATACTGATACGAATGTCCTGACGCGGCGCAGCTGAAGAGCTCTCAATACACAATAAAGATACAGGCTCTTTTGAATTCTTAAAGCTCACTACCTTGTATTTATCACTGGGAGCCCGCGCTTCACTCATGTTGGGAGGTGAATCCACCTGAATCCACCCTGCTGTGGCTTTGCAAGTTTTACAGATATAGCCCAACTCAAAGCTAATGCTGTGAGACACAGACTGTTGAATCACCTCAGGCTTGTTGCTAGGGCATATACGAGAATATAAGCTAACTATTCTTTGGCATCGCTACAGGGTGCTTTACTACTTAGTCTCTAACATCATGGGCAAACATAGCTAGTCCACATCAGCAGAAAGGCCGGAGTGTTTTGCTCGTTCCTCCACTACTACTGGTAGCTCGGAAGACGCTCTGCCTTCTTCCGCCCCGTGCTCCTCGCTGGTTGATACAGAGGTCATATTAGAACAGGTCTTGCAGGCCATTTGGACGGCTTGGCTCCCCGCTTTTGAAAAACGTGTGACTGAAAAAATTGGGGTTTGCAGGCCGACCTCTCCCTTCTCCGGCATCACATGCAGAAAATCAGGGAGAGAGTTGGGGAGGTGGAGACTCACATATCTACAGTGAAGGATGCCTCTGCACCAGTGAGGGTCCAGTTTGAGGGCCTGGAGTTACAAGTTTATCTGTTCAAGCAAAAACTCACGGATATCGAAGGGAGTCTATGCCGCAATAATATCCTCTTGGTTGGGCTGCCTGAGAAGGCGGTGGGCGCTGCCCCAGAGACCTTCCTGGAGAAATGGTTGGTTCAATTGTTTGGCATAGATTCGTTTACAACCCAATTTGCAGTAGAGCCGACCCACCGTATTACAGCCCAGGCACCTACACCTGGAGCTCCACCCTGCAATATCATAGGCAAACTCCTGAACTACCGTGACCTAGTTGCTGTGCTGCGTTTGAACAGGCAGAAGGGGCGCATGGATTACAATGGCCAATGAGTAGTGGTGTATCCTGATTTCGCTCTGGATGTACAAAAAAATAGGGCTCAATGTATCCCGGTTAAGAGAAGATTACAGGACTTACAGTTTCCTTACGCTATGATCTTCTTCGTCCGGCTGAGAGTGGTCTCTGAGGGCCGCACAACCTTTTTCGATACGCCCCAGTAGGCTGCTGCCTGGATTGACCGTCTGGTTGTTGGTGGACGCTGTCGGATGATACCTGTTGAGTACCCTCTGTTTCTCTCCCTTTTCCTCAGGACACTTTGGTGCCGAATCTTCCTTTGCATCATCGGTTGGAGTTGTCAGTCATAATGTAACTTCTAATGTCCATTTTCTTAGTGATGTTTAATATGTGTTGATAAGTTATACTGTTATTACAATGTCACTATAAGATGTAATTGGTTGGAAGGCCCATAGCTCTAAAGTCGATCTAGGTCTCAGTTTGCCCCCTTCCGTTTCCCTTCCTTCTTATTTCTTGCTTTTTCTTCCTGTTCCTTTCTTTCTGGCTTTCACTTTGAGATCTACCGGCCTTAATCCGCTGGTTGGTGGACGGCCTTCCTTGTGGACCTGGGATGTCTTGAGTAGTCAGCTGGTGGTCGTGTGCTGGCTTGTAGAGTATACGAAGTTAAGTGTAGTGGGATTAAGGTATACTTTAGTTTTGCGTGGAGTTTACAGGGCGGGGGAGTGGGCTTTAGTGTTAAGGTTAATCCTAATCAGCTTCGATTGTAGCTATTATGTTAATGCAAAAGTATGACCTATGTATATGTGTGATTAAAATGGTACTGGATGATGTATGCTCTGCAAGGTGTGGTTTTCAGGTTAGGGGGACCTGGGGGATCTGCTGCAACAATATGTGGATTATGTATGTATACTGCCGCATCAGATAGGGAGTTGTGACTTCTCTCCTGGAATGTGAAGGACTTAAATAATAGTGTGAACCGCTCTCTGATTATCCGGCAAATTAGGAAAAACGACCCTGACATTGTTAGCCTGCTTGAGACCCATGTACATGGGGAAAGAGTACTCTCCTGAAGAAAATCATGGGTGGGAAAGGCGTATCACTCCACTTACACCACCAACTCTCGAGGGGTCACTGTGGTGCATAGGCGTCTCGATTTCTCTCTTTAAAAATTTCAGGTGGACTCTGGTGGGAGGTATGTCCTAATGAAAGCTGTCATTAATTGGGCTCTGGTACTTCTCCTTGCGGTTTATATACCCTCACTGTACAATAGTGAGGTACTAAAGAAATGTGGTGAATTCATAGCAATGCTTTCAGTGGTGCCTATCAAATGTTTGGGGGATTTTAATAATATGATGACTAAAACTGTGGATAGATGACGGGAGCAGAGGACTGTAGTTAGCCAATCGGCCTCAGCTTTCTCCGTCTTGATAGACGATCTGGGCCTGGTGGATGTCTGGCGCCTTCGACATCCAGAAGCTGTCCAAATCTCCTGTTGCTCCATAGCATATAATACATTCCCAAGAATTGATCTAGCTCTATTATCCCACTCTCTGGTGTCGGCGGTGTGTGAAATAGAATAGCCAGAGGGATCTCCAACCACTCGCCTCTCTTCCTGTCAATTAATTTTGCTACTACTAGGGGTCAGTCCTTCTGAAAACAGAATCCTTTTTGGCTTTCCCTGATGGGCACGGGTGAAACATTGGTGACTCAGTGGGAGGAACTCTTTGCGGACTACTGTGAGACAGCACGGCCTCCGTAAGTCTGGGATGCCTTGAAGGCTTTTTTGAGGGGTGCACTGATTACCGGAGTGGCAGAAATCAAAAAGTCGTTTAGACATAAAGAAAAGGAATTGGAGAATACCTGTAAATTACTAGAAGGGCAATATATAAGTAGTAGAACCGAATCTACAAAGCGAGCATGGCATTTAGCACAGAGAGAGTTGGTCGACTATGTTTTTGATAAATCTGAAAGTAAGCTTCTCTCCTCAAAACATGTGCAATATGCTCAGGGTGACAGAAGTGGGAGATTTTTGGCATATCTTGCCATGGTGGAGAAGGCTGATGCGACCGTAACGGTCATTTGCGATGATAGTGGGGTTAAGCGGTTTCTGATGCCAGATATTGTTGAGGTCTTTTACAGTAATTATACTAATACATACAAGTCCCAGGTTCAGTACGACTTGGCTGTCTTGCAGGCATACTTGGATATAGCCTCTCTCCCGCTTTCTGTCTCTGGCAGGTTAAATTAGATTAGGATGGTAGTACAGATAAAAAAATTTGTATATACTCCAGCAATCACCCATATATATTCCACCTTTCATCTTTCGTAGTACTGACCAATACTTGGTCTCTCTAGTTTGGGTAGGGGGAGAACTAAGGTCAAGCTTAGCTCGCTGTGAAGGTCTAGATTCTTTGGTGGCCTTGCGCTTCTTGACCTGAAATTATATTATATTGCCAATCAGTTAGCCCACCTCAAAACATGAGTCTCTGATGTTACCTATTCAATAGTTCCTTTTATTGTATTTTGGTATGGTACCTACCTGTTTTAGATATACGAAGGGATGCATAACGAAATGATGTGATCAGGATGTTACTATGGCAATGAACTCTCAAATCCTGACATCCAATCGTGAATTGTTTTTGTGATCACGTGACAGGAGAATCGGCGCTGCAGTTTAATCCATCCTTATTCATAGTGTATGAATGAGAATGTGGAGATACTTACCTTTTAATTATATCTATGTCTGTGTATCAATATTGACACTCATCTGTTTTAGACATACAAATAGATATATAACGTAATGACGCGATCTAGACATTACCATGGCAACAAACCTCAAGATCGTGACATCCAATCATGAGTTGTGCTTTGGTCATGTGACCGGAGAATCGGTGTTGTAGTTTAAATTTATCCTTATTCATAGTTTATGAATAAAAATGAGGAAACACGTATTTTCTAGTTATGTTCATGTTTATGTATTAATATTGTTGAACTACTGTTTATCAATAGAATCGATTTAGTTATGCTTTTCTTGCCAGCTTCCTGATTGGCCGGCTGGAGTATAAAGATCGGGGCCGGATACATGGATTAGCTATTACCTTGATAAAGACCCAAGAGTTCAGGTCGAAACGCGTCAGTAGTGAGGAGTGGAGTGTATACAAGTCATTCCATGTCATTGGATAAGGGAAAAGCCGGCTGTTTCTAACCCGGGACTGACAACATCTTATACTCTGACTTTCCCATATAATTTTGGTAGGAGTGAACTTGCTTTCAGCTGAAAAGAATTCACTTTTTTGTTATAAGTATTGATATGTTTTTATGTTTTTATGTTTTATTTTTTGAAATAAATTGCCTGTAAGGTATTATGCCAGAGACTGGCATGTTCATTGTTTTTTATATCACTGTATATTATCCATGAGGACATAAGAAGACTTTGAAAGAACGGGAATATATTTGAGGATTTACAAGTGTTCAGACATAAGTCTTTAAGTAAGTGCACTGGAAAGGGCGAAAGTCCTGTCAATACAATTTTCCCACTATTCACGTGGTTTATAATTTCTATAATTCCATTATTTCACCCATATCCACTAATTATATTTTTATGGGTATTATGTAGTGGGAATGAAATATGTCCTTTTAGATATACTACACATATATTTGTCAATTTTTTTCTTATATGATGATCGCATGGCTATGTGGAAGTACAACAGAATTGTGAATGAGTATTGAAATATCGGCAAACTACAAGAACCATCAATAACTTTGGTGTCTCCTAATCCATCTGGTTTTTATCAATACATCTCACCAATTTTGCAATCTTTCCATTACAAAAGAATTTGATGACTTTTAGATATAAGAACATACACTTTGTCTATTAGTGTGGGTTTGCGCCTATTGGTATAATTTTTTTGAGTGTGTACCGTATGCTTAAGTTTGCTGGTCTCCGGGTAAAATGTCAAATGTTCAATGTCAAATGTCACATACTCTGTAACACACATGCATTGCCTAGTTGCGCCATTATGGCTCATGGGTAAACTATGCAGACCCTCCGCTTGAATGGATATATATGCATGGGCATATTTGGTTCATGCTCCTTAACGTGTTTAGCACATATGATGTAATTTTGCGATGTACTTACATAGACTATTCTCCTGACTCTGATTGAGTTATACTTGCAATTGCTTTTCTTTGTATGTTTTGTATTTTCTCTTGCATGTTTGTGTTTTTGAAATACCAATTAAAATAAGTGAATTGAAAAAAAACGTTAATAAAGCCAGGAGCAGGGGTGGACCTACATTTTTTCATGGGAGGGGAAGGGGGGGTTACTGTCCCCTTTTTCTTAGCTATCAGGTGCGTCCTGTATATACAATATATACATGTCCCTGTCAGCAGAGACCTGGCAGAGTATGCTGCCCGCTCTGACTGGGTTTAAATAACAATCAGAGCGGCCGTGCAGGGTTCTCTAAGGTGGTGTTTCAAAAACAAATGCTCCCTTATCTCTACACCTGTTAAACCTCAACCGCCCCCCCCCCCTCTACTCTCCCACACAGGAAAGTACCAGAAACACCAAAACCATCTGCACAGCCAAATGACTATTGATCAGTACCAAGGACACAACATAAAACAAAGAAATGTAAGCCCCCCGTAATTAACCAATATCAAGTTGTTCTGCTCTCTCTCCCATCCCACCCCTTCCCTTGGAAAACAGTACCCACGAAATCTGTAAAGGCAGCATCCACCACACCAACACAAGACAAGCGTAGACATCCAAGGTGATCCCCCAAAAGGATCCCCTCTACCCCTATTGGGCAGGATTCTCTGTCTGCTTCTCAGACAATGGGGACATGTATATAGTTTGCGGCTGCAGGCAGCCCGCACCTGCTAGGTGTGTAGTATGATATAATGATACTGACTACCCCGACAGTATTATGTTAGGGTTAGGGGTTAGGGGCTAACCTTAACCCCTAACCCTACACCTAACACCTAACCCTAACCCCTAACCATAACATAATACTTACATGAGATGAATGTCAACCGGGTCCCTGCATCGCCACTTTAAGAGGAGTCGCGCTTTGAAGTGACGTAATTTTCAACAGTCGCCAACACATCGGGTCATGAAATGACAGCATCTGGGTAATGATAAGTCGATCTTTCTTTCAGGTCGTGGTATCAGTGTTCGGATTTCATTCTAATCATTCTAATCACTGTCAAGGTAGTCAGTATCGTTAAGCTGACTACCACCGCATGCTAGCGGGGTTTACCCAATTTCCCCAGTGTGGGAAAACATTGTCAAGAGACGTCCCGGGGTGCGGCGTGCCTGACCACTTTTAGAAACTCTTTACATTATAGACATCTCAAAACATGCCATTTTTGGAAGTCTCATTAAACAGTAGTTTACTTTTTGCTGTGACTTGAAACATATCTCCACAAGCATATCTAGTAAATACTATTGTTTAATTTGTGCAGAATGCAATGTAAAAGACAATGCTCATTATTTTACATTCAGACTCCCAGAGAAAATGTTCCTTATAGGATAAGGTAAACAATGAGCGTGTGATGAGCAGATTAATGTGTAACAGCTGCCTGCAAGTTGCTAGTGTTTTAGGGAGATACAGTGTGAGTGACACCTACACGCTAGCAGCGAACGTGAAGCAATTAGTCCTGAGCTGAACATGTCTGTTATGTCACGTGGTGTTATTGGGAAAACTGTTATTATTTAAAGCACTGACTGATCCCAGGCTCTTGACTAGAACACAAGACGCTGCTATTCCAGATAGCCCTTGGGAATTCAGAGGCTTGGGGTACTTTATAATAAGGCCTATTACCAGAGGTGAGGTGGATGGTGCTAGAAGCGAGCTGGCGGTGGGGTTAAATAATTGATTTCATTGAAGACCAACAGCCTTATGATCTGGCTCCCTGGAGACGGCTACCGCGGCTAGCTGATAATTAGGGAAAATGATTTCCTACTTGGACAGCCTTCAGTAGAGCTCCAGACTCCCATACTTAGTCCGCTCTTCTCACGGTGTGAGGCAGAGGGAAGAATCTGACACAATGACAGCACATCTCAATAGATAGAGACATCGATATCAGGAAGCAGGACATCCCATGACACTGGGCAATGAATATAATTATAAATGACTTGTGGATTTCCCTGTTAAACAGATTTATCACAGATAGGATGTAGTTTGTGCTTCTGCAGCAGTTACTGAACTATATGTGCGAGTAGGTCCTATTAGCCACATCTGAAGAGCCATTTGACTAATAACATATCTTTGCAGCAGACTTACGTAAAACATGGCTCTCCAGTTGTGGAACTACAATTACCAGTTTGTTTTCCCCATGTTTGATTCTAGATGGTCTTTCTGGATATCCTGCCAACTGTATTAGCCACAGCAAGCATGTAAAGGGAAAATTATTTGTTTCCATGCATATCTATTCATCTCAAACAGTCAATTTTGGCAGAACTTTCAAATTTTTTGGGGACCGAAAAGGAGAGAGCGTGTTAAATTGGAGTTGTGTTCTACTTCTACAAAACATGTGTATGGTTGGTTGGTTGGACTGGGGGCATGGTCGCGCAGATGGGCTTGAAGCTGGGTGGTTCACGGGTGTGATAAAACGAGTTTGATATCACCTTAACCAGCCTGTCCCTCATTTCTCATAAAATGTGTAGCATAACAACAATTACATTTTATAGTCCTGTTAATGTTCCCCAGCTCACCAGAGTGCAAGTGCAGTGTCTAATTACATGTGGATCAGTGGACATTGTAGTCATGCCTGTATAGTAGACTTTTTCACTATATGTTACTCATTGTAAAAATGTATAGTTTATTGTATATTGTTGATATTGCAGTGATGCTGTTATACATTGTTCTTAAATTGAAAACAGGTGGATTATGGGTAAGGATCAGGTGGGGTAAAGTTCCAAGATACAGGTGAGGGGTCTGTAGCAGCATTCATTCTCCCCTGCTTTCTCTACAGGAAGTCCTGATCAGCTGGAAGCTAGTTCTGGCTGAAAAAGCTTGTAAGGGGTTAACACTGGGAGTGCCATTTAATCAGCTTGGACTTACTCCTTAATTAACCCAAGTATGTCCCAATTGTCTCAGATTGTATTTCACCAGACTTCCTGGTGTCTGGTGGAATACAATGAGAAGGGAGACAGTCCTGTAACAGCCCATCTTTGACAGACAGCCACTCTCAGAGGATCCCACTATCTAAGGCCACTGGAGCATGGAAAACCTTCAGGTAGAGAGGAAGAGTAAGAGCGAGAGATTCTGGTTGTTTTCTTTTTTATCTTAACCTTGGAAGAACTCCAGCATTGAAGTCTAGGCTTCTGCTGGACTGAGCATCCTATTGGTACATATGCAGCTCAGAAGAACTCCATGGGTCTTGTTACTTGGTGGGCCTGATCTAATAGGGAGACCAAGGGCTTGACTCCTACCACACTGGTATAGGAGGAAATGGACGGCATTCTGCAAGTCAGGAAGCTCCTTAAGTTTGTGAGATAAGAGACAGATAATGGGGAAAATCTGTCTGGCATTTATGTACTGTGTGTATCTAGTATTCTAGTGATTGTTTTTATTACAATTAATGTACTTTTGTACTTTTCTAACTGCTTCTGCCTGAGTGACTATAAGAATCCCTAGAAAGTATTGGGTAGGCTTCTCTGGCATAGTAAGGCACCCCTGGGTGGCCAACCAGTGTGAATTAGGTATAATGGATGATGATGAAACACAAACAATATCTCAATAATCTCTAGCGCTCCTCTACCCGCAGCCTAAATTGTAACAATCTGGTCCACACCAGGAAAACACAAAGGAAATTACAAACAAAGTAAGTACCAGAATTATTTTATTATTGCCAAGTGCATGATACCAGTGCCCTATTACTATTATATATACTTTGTTTGAAGTTATAAAGTGAGGTAATGATCATTTTTGAATAGTATATACATTCTAAAAAATGTCACCAAGGCAGCTGTGCATTGCTCAGCTCCCGAAAGATACTGGCCGGCAGGGGTAGGACTCTTCTTACTTCTTGCCAAGCCAGCCCTGGGATCCTGCCCACAAGCTTGAGCCGCGCCGGCTCAGGACACGTGAACTAGAACTGTAAGCCCCGACTTCCAGATTATACAAAAAGAAAAAAATATCAAGGTTTAAAATAGAAAAATAAAATGAAAAGTTAGATAAAAAGAAAAAAAAAAGAAAAAAGAAAAAAACTAAGCTTTATTTTAATAATAAAGCATTTTTTGCATGTGGGCACTCCCTGAAAACACCATACAGAGACAGCATTAGAAAAAAGAGGACAGCAGCGGTACTTGTACCACTGCTGTCCTTGGTAAATAGACTTCTCCGGTGATGGCTACCTGCCTGCGATAGCATATCTCCCAACCGTCCCGATTTAGGTGGGATAGTCCTGATTTGAGGACTCTGTCCCACCATCCTGATCGGGACAGCTCTGTCCTGATTGGTAGGAAATTACGCAGGTATTGTCTGTTCTCTGCTCCTCTGCTTGGCAAGGGAGTTAGAGGGGAGGAAAGAACAGGGCAGCCTAGCACTTTAAAAGCACCAAGCATGCCCTCGTGTGTCGCCAGCCCCTTTGTGATGTGACCGCGCCTCCATCTTGCCATAGTCACGCCCCCTGTCCCGAGGCTACCTACCTAAATGTTGAGAGGTATGCAAAAGCCTTTATCAGCTGGGGTCTTTGGTAAATAGGGAGGACTCCTAAATCCTGTGAAAAATCCCATTTTAATAAATAGACCCCTTAGTGTAGCCCACCCATTGTCAGCTAGTATGGGTTTTTCCATTCTGCAGGTAACCCATTAAAGGAGTTTATTGTTGTAAGTGTCGACACAGCTACTTTTAGCTAGAAGTGTTCATGATACACCCTGTGTTTGCTAAAAAAAAATACCATGTGTGTTGTTGACGCCTTTATCATAATGATCTGTTGATTCCTATATTTAAAAGTATTCAAGCTGTGGACGTGACTCGCTGAATTCAATGCACAGACGGTTAATAAACCACACACGGTGTGCCATAGTAACGCCCCCCCCTTGCATGAAATACGGCAGGAGAAGCAACTTGTGCTGTATAATGTGGTGAAAAGTGTATTATTTATAACAGGCTGAATGAGCCTACAACATTCTATAAAGAGGTGTAAGAGTGGAAATGCTTCTTTTTTGTGAGAAAATGCTAAAAATAATTGTCTATCATTCTCACCTCTCCCGGAGACAATTTATAAGCTTGATTTACTGCTGACTTTTGAGAAAATAAACTTGTTTTGCTTTTTCTTTTTTCATTTCCATTCACAGAGCCGAAGCCAACTGTCCCTGAGGATTACACAGAACACTAAACAGATCAAATTTGGGGTGGAGAAAGGTATTTCAATGTTAACAAGCTAATGTTACCTCAGACATGTTTCTACTGGGATGGAAATCAACGTTAAACTCCAAGTTTGAGCCTGCCCAGGTGCACAATATTCATTTTCCCCAAGCTACAAAAAAAATAAAAAATATATGACAGTTATAGATCCCTGGGGGGCTTTTCATAATCATCTCACATCTCTCCTTGTACTCATTTCATGAAAAACCAAACTTTGGGGGTTTTTTTGCTTTCGGTTCCCATGATGCTGCTGGTTAAAATTGGAAATGATGGATGATTTGTAGGCACATGGAAGGACTGTATTTAAGTAGCATTCCAGTTTTTAATTTGAGAAAATCTCCGTCTTCTGAAAAGTGAAGCGAATTACCTGAAGGTATCTATAGTGAAGTAACCAGACATACTTTCTCCCTCATCTTCTCATCCCATCACCACCTCAACTATCTTCATAAACTCTTGTTTGGAATGTTTTTATTAGGTAGGATAAGGTTCCAAAGACAGGTTTAGAAAGTGGTGCCTAAAATATCTACTTGAAACACTTCCCAAAACAGTTACTAGCAGGAGTTTGTTACCGCAAACCCTGGACTACGGGTTGCCTCTCTCGGGAACTGTTGTTCTGTGGTTTTCTGATATGCACACTTGTCTGCTAGGAATCAACCATAGAACAAAACCTAATTTTAGATTACACAGCTGTCAGCATATAGTGATTATTGACACTGTACTATTTATATGTACATTTGCTGAGTATCTGTATAATTCCTCTTTATTTCATATAAATACTCAACATCCCTAGCCATAAACTGTAGGTTTTATATTGGACCTACATGTAGTGGTCTGATATTTTGGTAACAGAATATTATGACATCCCTCTTAAATGAAGTCTGCTCAGAGAATGACAACCATTCCTTGAATGCATTGTTGTTCAAAATGCAGGAAAATAGTATTGTTTGGGCATGGTAACAAGGGCCACTATCTGCCCAGGGCTTCAAAGACCTCATTCAAGTTTTATTTATTCATATTTATGGTATTTTTTTTTCATTAATAACACTGCTGCCATTTAGGTTAGGTACTAGGCAGAGTAGCTGGTAAGTGACCTACAAATCATGTTGTCAATTAAAACGGAATTCCTCCAACTAGTAAAATTTTAAGGGTACTACAATGGGAACCCTGCAGGTCACCTCCTCCACTGGATACTACAATGGAAGCCCTGCCTCTTTCACTGGGCACTACAATGAGACCACTGCAGTTCACTTTCTGTATTAGGTACTATAATGGGATCCCTGCAATTCACTTCCTGCCCTAGTTACTACAATGGAATCCTTGCTGTTGACCTCTTGTACTGGGTACTACAATGGAATCCCTGCTATTCACCTCTTGCACTAGGTACTACAATGGGACCCCAGCGATTCACATCTTAAACAACTGCAGCAAATTTTGACATTAGGCCAGATAGTCTGCAGCCAATGTATCAGAGAAACTTATTGTTCTAGGTGTTCTAGCTTATCTGTTAAAGGGTAAGGAGTCGCCTAAAATGCGCAATAATTAAACTAACCAGGTGGGTTAACCTAGATCAACTTGTCTTATGTTGAGAGAGTCATATAAATGTACGAGGCTTGTGACAAATATCACTGAATGCAAGTGCAACTTGTATATTTTCTTAATCATGAAAAGTTTCACTTGTTCTATTGGATGCCCTCTGTATTACCTATCCAGCGCACAACATTATTACCTACTGATCTTCTTCCACCCCTGCAGTTGTGGGATTGTCCACTTCCCATGAAGCTGAATTTGGTCATTGTGGGGACTTGACTGTTAACTAAAGAAGCTGATTGGACAAACAGTATAAGTTCAGCAAATCATCTTTCATGCCACACCCCAATAGCAGCCCTGCTCTACACCAAAATACCCTATAGGATAGGCAAAACACATGTGGACCTCCCCCCAGGGCTATGTTAAACAGCACTGGGGTTCTTCTAAGCACCCTTATCAAGGTGAGTGTCAAGGTAATACTACAAGGCCTGGCAGAAATGTACTGCTTGCCCTTGCCCACCTTGTAGCCACTCAAGTTCCAATGTAGGGGAATTGCACACTGTCTTGGGATTCCAGGAGGTCCCCCCCTAATTTGAGAGTCTCCGGACATTCTGAGAGAGTAGTCAACTACGATATACCATTGTTGGACATACTTTGTGGTTCTAGCTAGCACTGCATTTGCTCTAACCTCACACTATTAAAAGGAATGTAGCCCAAGTTCAGACTGACAGAGGAGGCCTAGAAGAACCATTGGAAACCAAAACCTACAGTTGTCACAGGGTTAATGGAAAATGAAAGTACAAGCGATTCATTCCAAGACCAACATCACCACACCTGGACTATAGAGAACAGAGGTTACTAGGATTTTAAAATCCCTCGCGTTTTTGTCTATTTTGGCAGCTGTGGGTGAATGGGTTTTTGCTTTCACATGTAAAATCCTGCTGTCGTATGAGCAAAGTGTGAGATACTTTCACTAAATGAGCTCACTTACAAGAGAGAAGAAATGTATTAGTCATCGGCTCACACATGTCTGAAATTGCTCCAGATCATTTACAATAAATTGTTTCAATCTATCACTCCTCCTTTAAGGAAGCTGAAAAAAAAGAAAATAAAAATCTACACAAGCATAAGAAAACAGAGAACTAGTCACATAGGCCCTGATGCTGAGATAGGAGCAATGCAAAAACAAGGAGCAAATTTGCACCTGGACAAACCATGTTGCAATGCAAGGGGTACAAATTGATTTCTTTTTTTGCATGCAAGGAAAAAACTGGCTGTTTTTTCATGCAGCGCACAAATGCTTGATAGCTTTATTTTTACACTGAAATTAAAGTTGATCTATAACATGCCATATCCCAACTATCCCTGCATTTTTAAATGCCCCTCCCCGCAATGCAACATGGTTTTGCCAAAGTGCAAAGTTACTGCTTTTCTTTGCTCCTCAGCATCAGACCCATAGCATCTAAAATGAACATTCTATCAGATAGGCAACTTTAAAGGGTTTTTCCACTTTTAGGTGAAGGAGGGTTTATACAAAACCCCCTTCATTGGTCCACTCACACAATCACCACAGTATAAAAAGTCCATGGCATATTTTAATATGGATAAGGACAATAGAGCAATATGGCAAATATTTTGAAAAAATAATAAAATTATTGTCCTGCTTAATCAAGCGAAAATATTTCAACAATAGCTCTCAGGTGTGTGACTATTTTTGTACTAGTGATCCTGTTCTTTAACCATAGTTTCCCAGACTCCCAGAATGTCCAGGAGATTCCCGAATTCCGGGTAGAGCAGGCAATTCTCCCGCATCCTGTCCAATAGGAGCCTCAATGATGCCATTTGCAGTGATTCACGACATTTTGGCCCCGCCTCCACTACAAAATGAGTATTTCATCACAGGGGCGGGGTCAAAATGACACGGTCTGCCCGCCCCACCCCCTTTTGAGTTTGCAGTGCAAGATGAGATATGTAAATGAGCTCTAAGGGCCCCGGAGCGCTCATTTAATGGCATGTTTCCATTTAGCAGCTGTGGAGGATATAGGGCGTCGCTCTATACATTCTATGAGATGAGATGCTATTAGGGTGAGTGCATTTACAGATTAAAATCTACCTAAGTAAAAAATAAAAATACAGATGTCCCACATGAAAAAAAATTGTCAAGTTCCCCTTATTTTCATGATTATTAAGACATAATTAATCAATAGGGCGGTCGAAAAGTGATAGTAGGCAGGACCTCAATGTGACTTTTTTCACTTAAAAAAGCAAGCATCAGCATTGTTCACTTACGTAAATACCATAGATTGTAAGCTTGTGAGCAGAGCCCTCGTACCTCTTTGTATGTATTACTCAGTATTGTTTTATTACTGCTTGTTCCCAATTGTAGAGCGCTATGGAATTTGCTGGCGCTATATAAATTAATGTTGTTGATGATGATGATGATGATATAAAGACTAATTCATTTTGGTGCAATAGGTGGAATTTGTGGACACGTGAAAATTGCAGTCTATTTTTCTCTCCAAAATTTCAATGTATCTTGACCAAATTACTCCCCAATTCAGAGGAAGTGTCTGCTCGAGTTTGGCCGAAGTGCAAGGTTTGAATAGCAGGAAAGTTGAACAAGCAACTTAATGTTTTGTATGCAACTTTGAGCCATAGGGCACTCATTAATTTCAATGGGCCCATTCATTTCAAATACATACTGGAATTCCACTTTAATGAATAGGCAATTGAAATGAAAGCTCTGCTAATAGATATATTAAAAAAGGGGGGTCCCCCCCACTTCACCTACCCAAATCCTCAATCAGCCCCAGCAGCAGACATACTGGGCTGGATTCCACTATAAAGGGGAGATCATAAGCATAGGGGCCCCTCTCTCATAAGCATAGGGACCCCTCTCGTACTGAGAACCAGATAATCAACACAGAGCTTGTGCCTCTAAGGGGGGTAAGAGACACAGAAAACAGTGTGCCCCCTCCCAGTGACTACTGGTCCTGTACTGAAAAGTGCTGGGCTCTTCCAACCCCCCGTTGGGGTTTGGGGGGGGTGGGGGGGTAAGAAAAAAATTGTGACAACTGTGCATAATGATGCATAAGGGAAATTGGAGAAAAAATATAATGTACCACTATATTACACTATTCCATTTATTCCATTACAGGGGCACCATCTCTCATTTATTTTATTATTTACTCCCTAAAGTGTTTTGTTCTGTTACTTTTTAATTTAATAACATAGCTTAGTGATTTGTTATTTCCTTTTGCTATGTACCCAATATGTCTGCATTTGGAAATAAACATGTGGTCCATGTATCAAGCAACAAGACGATCTATGCGTTGCCAAGAAAGTACTTTAATATTTCAAAAATCACAATAGCAGCATTTACAGAACAGATTTCAATTAATATCTGCCAATTATAGAATGAATAATGTCTTCAAAATATCAGATATGTGGAGGAAGTTAGGAGCAAGCAGAAAAAAATGAACATATTTATGGAGATTTATGAATACATATTTTATTTTTAATATTATATATGTTGGTCTATGCAAAACGCTAAGCAGTTTTCTGACTATTAATAAAGACACAGCAATCTCCTTCTACTGTTCAGCTTTTTTTGTGTGCTTTCTTTTTACCCTGATGCCCCTGTTCCTCCCCACTAGTGCTCCGGTGGTGTGGCTCTGCAAATGTCTGTCATTTGTTTTAGTACAGAGGAATTCATTACTTTAGTGAGGACCTCTGCTGGTCAGTTTCTGCAACTACCGGACTCTCCCACTGAAGTACTAATGTTGGGATTTTGACTGTAAGCTCCAATGGGGCAGGGACTGATGTGAGCGAGTTCTCTGTACAGCGCTGCGGAATCAGTGGCGCTATATAAATAGATGATGATGATGATAGATGATAACGGAGGAGAGGACAAAGCTAACACATGCATAACATCTTTAATTGTGAAATTGGGTGTCTGTTCAACTTGCTCACTATAGGGTTGATGCTGAGTTAGATGCATGTTGGGCGTCATTTAATCTAAAAAAAAAAGGTGCCCGTAAAAATAGTATATTTGCGCCCATATGATTAGCCGAAGCATCTCAAGATGCATCCAGCTCTGCCCCTGTAGAATATACGGCAGGTTTACATCCACATATACATACACACAACCAGATCATAAGCACAAGAAAATGTTTGTAAATATTTGTTTTGATAGCAAAAAACACATTCGCTATCAGGCTTGTTATAATACAGCGGATATAGTATTCCTTCTCCCGTACAAATAAAAGTAGCAAAAAAATTAGTTTGAAAATAGGACCACAAAATCCTATAATATATGCAAAAATGCAGAAAGAAACTATCCGCTTCAGAGTTGAATTCGCAATCAGCCAATCAGAAGCAGCGAGCTAGTGCTGGTGAATGACATCATCGTCAGAGTGAATTTACACCAGTCCTCCAGCAGGTGCAAAAGATACGTCTCCTGACAAACTGATCTGCGCTCCTATCTGGTGCGCAAATAACCAGCTGCATTTGCAATAACAAGGCCGTATTGTTCTCGGCCTATGTTAGACCGCCCCCATTTCTAGTCACAAGGAGGCGTAAGCGTTAGATGTACGCCCTCTACATGTGTGCATATACTTGTACTCTCGTTGTGGGCACACACAGTGCAAATGTTACGGAGTTTACACTAAGCAAATGGGCGTACAATAAACCCATGGTTGATGCAAATCCAACAATCATCAATCCTTAGTGAGATTTATCTTTAAACAACTGAGTGTATAATTTCCAGAAAGATATTTGTTAAATATGTTTTTTTGCTTTACAAATCTGCAAATAAAGAATGGAAAATATTCAAAATAAAAAATACTCCCAGACAATTTCTTTTATTTCACTTTCCGACATCGAACCTCCTGCCCTGACACTCTCCTAATGTCACTTTTTACATACCTGCCATCTGGGGGACTACACTGTACGGCTGCACTGGACTGTAGTGTGAGTGATTGTGCGGTATCCTGGCAGGTAGACATCAGGGTGAAGTGAACTGTTGGTACCTTATCCTGACTATTGTTCCTCAAAATTCTACAGTTGTAAAGTAACCGACTGTCCAGTGCATAAAAAATAGTAACATATATTAAATGGTGCAAATATTCTTCCTGCACTGCTGCCTCCTCCCCTCCACCAATCACAACTCATATTTGCAATATGCCCAATGTTATTAAACATACATGCCAACTCTCCCAGAAATGTCAGGGAGACTCCCGGATTCCAGGTAGGTCTCCCGGACTCCCGGGAGAGTATGGCAGCCTCCCGCATCTGCCCACTTAATTAGGAAGTGGGCAGAAGTAGAGCCAAAATGCCGTGATTCTCAGGGAATTGCGGCGTTTGGCCCACGTCCAAAATGGGTGGTTTGCATAGCCCAACCCACAAAACGCCCACCTCTCCCAGGCAGCTCCAGGACGTCGTCTTATTAAAGTCGGCAAGTATGTTATTAAATAATCCTTTAGCCTCGTACAGAGACGTGTACAAATCAGGCGATCAACGTGCATCCTTAAAGCCTGATAAATGCATGTCCAAAAATTAAGCAAGTTGACATGTACGCACAACTTCTGACAAGTGTTCACTTTGCTTTGCATCACTTTTGACATTCACAAGCATTAACAAGCGGTGGCATTCTATAGGAGCACTGATTGAGTACATAGTATTCTATGCTGCAGGGAGGCTTTCTGAACAAAGAACTCGAGGTGTCTCCTTTATTAACCATTGTTTTCCTATGCCCGTGTGTACGAGCCCTTAAATTCCTTGGCAAAATAAAAGAGGACACTATTGCTGACTGATACCTACTATAGGCTGTCAAGGTCGCTTACAAGCTTCGCGTTTAATATGTATTAATCCTTTCCAGTTTGATACAGAAATAATTATACTACTGGAATAAGACAGATGGAGGCTCTAGACGGAATTAAATGCATCTTTCAATAGGAAAAAAAAATCTGGAGCATAACCAAAGTAATTTATGACTTAGAATATCTGGCAGACACCTCCCTCCTCCACAGTGTGCATAAACACCGGCTCCTATTTACTTATACCTGTTATGAAAAAGCAATTCCCACCAGGGGTACGCAAGATGATGAGTTATCAGCAAGTACTTCTGTCAGGAAGTGACCTGACTTTGATGTGTTAAACGACAGGAGTCCACAGCACTGAGCCTCAGTGAGGCAGCGCACAATCCATCACTGTGATAGATATTTATATAAGGACAGGCCCTTCTGCTTGTCAAACACTGCATGAAGCATTGTAACTCTATGCTAGAACTGTCTCTTATCTTTATGGAGCTGATCATAAGAAGCGCAGCTAAACACTTACAGTTCTGGCTTCTGCAGTATGTATAGTATGCTGAATGCTTCGCTTTAAAATGTCACATGTGGAATACGGTGC
Organism: Mixophyes fleayi; assembly: GCF_038048845.1. Classification (NCBI taxonomy): domain Eukaryota; kingdom Metazoa; phylum Chordata; class Amphibia; order Anura; family Limnodynastidae; genus Mixophyes; species Mixophyes fleayi. The sequence continues at coordinate 75,183,900 of NC_134412.1, forward strand.
AAGCAAGAGGGGACATGTAGGAACGGTAGGAGTTTCGGTGTGGAATTATTGACAGGAACAGTGATCACATAGGGCCAAAGGCAATTTGAACGTAAGTTGCCTTTTAAAAGGGAGCGCGGAATGTGAGCATGGTTCCGACCATGTTCAAATTCAAGCAGATCTCAAGATACGTCATACTTGCCTACTCTCCCAAAATTTTCGGGTGGCTCCCAAATTTCAGGGAATCCTCCTGGACTCCTGGAAGAGCGGGGAACCTCCCGGACACTTGTGGAGGTGGGGGTTTAGTAGCGCGATTGCGTCAATAAGCCATGCCCACCGCTATTTGATCACGTGAATTTTGGTTTTTTAACAGTAGGGGGTGTGGCTATAGTGACACAACACCCCCCCTACACTTGCCACATGACCTTTTAAAATTTGTCAAGTATGAGATACGTTTCTACATACTTGCCAACTTTGTGACTCTGTCCTCAAGGAGATCCTAGAGGACATTAATTACATAAATAAAGATGATTTCAATGTGTACTGCAAATACAATGAGTTTTTACACCCAGTTTCTTATGTTTCTTGAATTGGGAACTTTCTTGTACTTGTTTGCAAGGTTGTAGGTTGTAGCAAACTAGCAGCCATTTTATTGTCTAGTATTGTGTTATCAGTTTCACATTAAACTTTTCTTTGCAGTATAATAGTTTTTTTGGGGTCTGGACTTGTGCTTCTGAGATGTGGTTGCTGGGGCAGGCAATTTTGTTTAATGTTTTTTTCTGTGCCTTTTGAATAGCAGATGCACCTAGTTGCATGACTGTTTCCTCTTCATCATCATTGCTTGATATAATTCCTTAAGCAGTTTCTGCAAATCGGTTGTCTAATATCACTTCATCTTTTGAGGCGACATCATCAGAATCTGCAACATGGAGTGTTTGCATTGCACGTAACTGGCAAACGTTTGCAACCCCTTATATTCGAATTAACTTGGATGAGGATTCATCAGGAGTACTTTTTTTTGTTTCATTACCACTGTGTTATGCTGTTGTTGTCTCTTTTTTTTTTTTCAAAATGATTCCTACAGGTTGGGACTTGAAGAATCAGCGTCAGGCTGGAAAGTAGTCTGTTCTCTCAGATTTTATATATAGATAGAACAGGTGATTAGCCTAATCAGATTTAATCACAGGAATCGGCAAAACAACATGTAGTTCCGGAATTGCAGGAATTGCTCGACAACTGTGGTGAAAGAAGCAATTATTAGAGGCTAGATATGATTCTTGTGAAACAAACCCAGAGTCTTTAACCCCTTCTTAACAAATACCTACACCCACCCCCAAAAGCGACCAGTGGGTGCACAGGTCCAGGTTTGGAAGGGAACAGTATCAGTGGCGGATCCAGGGGAAGGCGATCGGGGCGATCGCCCTCCCTGGCTTGCTGCCGGCGGCTGCACACTATGTGCAGGTCCGTTCGGCAGCGACAGGCAGGGACAGTGTGCTGCCCGGCTGCTCTGATTGTGTTTTAAACACAATCAGAGCATCCGGGCAGCACACTGTCCCTACCTGTCACTGCTGAACGGACCTGCACATAGTATGCAGCTGCCGGCAGCCTCAGATGTAAAAAAGGGGGTGGGGCCTAAATCGCCCCCCCCTAAATCGCCCTGGGTAGAAGAATTCTCTAGATCCGCCCGTGAACAGTATCCAAGGAACTCTCTTCAAGAGCATATCCCTTACAGCAAGTCAAGTATTGTAATTGGCCTCACTGTAAATGATAGAGTCTACAACACTGGCTATTTGATTTTCTTTTCTACTGTCAACAACAATGTGCTTTGGAGAACAATGATGATGAAATCGATGAGCTGGACAAAAATGTGTCGAAAGTGACTCATGAAAAACTGGAAAAATGTGAAGTGATCTTGGTAATTGGAGCAAAAAAGCCACAGGATGTCTTTAGTTTGCAATGGTGACAGTTCCAATGAATTGTTGACCCTATTTGCAGAGGGGACCCATAATTGTTCTGTCTTGAAAGCTATACTTTACCTCCAACCTGAAACTGGCATTGTCTGTTAGTCATAGATATCTAATGCTTCTGGGCCATCCAAAGGTTTCTGGATGGTCGGCTCTAAGCTTCATAAATCTTTTGAACCATCTCAGAAAAGCCAACAGAAAGTACTGATTTCTTTTGTGGTTCAGCTAAACATCTTGGAGAAAACATACATAGCAACATAAGCATTGTTTGAGTGTATGATTAGTGAAGTGAGTTGTATTTTAATGATCAAGGGTTTCCAAAAATGCCACCATTATCTAGAGGTGAATAGAAGCCCTCGATCTGATATAATGTCATCTGGTATGCCATGTAGACGGGATATTTCCTGTATGAGAATGATAGGAAACATCAAATTAGAGGACAATTTTTTGGAGAAGGATGAAATTAACAGGGAGTTCCACAGCAAAATCCAGAACGATGGAACTCGTCATGAGGGAATCAGCAAAGATAGGTTATTGCAAAGCAAGAAGGTGTCTTCTTAGCTAGGTACATGTCTTGCAGGTAGATACATATTAAATATATCCTGGTGCCACAAAACTATTGATTAATAAGATCTGGGGGTAAATGTATCAAGCTGAGAGTTTTCCGGCAGGTCTAAACAACCAATCAGATTCTAGCTATCATTTATTTAGTGCATTCTACAAAATGACAGCTAGAATCTGATTGGTTGCTATAGGCAACATCTCCACTTTTCAAACCCGCCGGAAAACTCTCACCTTGATACATTTACCCCCTGTAGTCTTTTGTACTCCAAAATGTCCAGTTCTACCAGCATCATGATGTTCTTGAAGAATCTTTAATTGAGCTCAGAAGGGACAATATTATATATTTATGTAATTAAGTGAACAGAAAGGAAACTTGGGGTAAGATGGATCCTTGATTGGAGGGATTAACAGAATTGTAAGTTCCTAGACGGGAGATAGTCTCCAATTTCGTGTTTCTGGAGATGGCAGCGAGAAATGACAAACTTAAGTCCAGCAGCATATTGAGACCATCTATTCTGTCAAGGAGAAAATTTCTAGTGGAAACTAATATAGGATACGTCCACGTAAGAAGTGTCATTAGGTTGACTCTTCATTGCCAATGTCAGAATATTTGCAGCCGGAGACATCTTCTGAAGAGAGTCAGGACTGTCATTCCTTATGAGAGGATGACTTCATCAGTAGTATCGGGAGCATCAACTTCGAGAGCGAAGGAGTGAACCAATAAAAGAGCAGATGTAAATGTCTGTTCCAATGTAGGGAAGTCTTGGCAGACTTGGACTGGAGTGGCTGTTTATTGCTGGTAAGTTTGGTTGAAAGAGCTAGAATAGTGGAAAGTCCTTGACAAGACGACTATAGAAAATTAAAAAGCCAATTAATTTCTGAATATCTGTTTTAGAATCCGGGGCTGGTCAATCCAGTATGACCTTAATGTTTTGAGGAACCATTTAAAGACATGCAGCTCAAGCAATAACGTAAGAACGGAACTGACTTTTTTTAAATAATATTTTTTTCCAATCCAGCATAAAGATGTTTTTTAAGTGAAGATGATGTTCCTGTAAGGTATTCACATATGTGTCCAAAGTTGTAAGGTCCCATCCTGCAAAGTCGATTAAGCAATTCAGGAGTTAGAGGCAGAGGATATCTGTTCTTTATGGTAATCATCTTAAGTTCACAACTATCCACGCAAGGTCGTAAAAAAACAGTCTAGATTTTTTGATGAGCCATTAGTGTTGTTGACATGGAACCGTTGTAATATGTTGCAGATAAACAAGCTTGGTGCCCAAGAAATTTCCTTTGACCTTGGAATCAGTAAGTGCCCTGGATAGGATCTTGAATTCTCCCCCCTGGAAAGATATAGAGACCATTGTGTTACTAAGTTCTAGGCTGGGTACACACTACAGAAAATTTCTCCCCATGCAATATCGTTAACGATTTTACCAACGACTGAAAAAAAGCCCCAATCAGCATGTTGATTCCTGTGTACACACTAAACACGTTTTACATGATTTACCTTCAGATCTGTGCTCTTCATCTGTCATAACCATCGACTGAAAAGATGGTGACTCTGCACACTCCATAGAGCTCTATGGACACTGCCGGTCGTGAGTGCATACACACTGCAGAATTGGAACGACATTGTTCCATCGTTGAACGACATTTTTAGTCCGGTTTAAAAATCAAATGAAACGATATGATGAGCTTTGGAATGATAATCGTTCATCTTTGAAGCGTACACACTAATGCAATATCGGTCCGAAATGTTGTTTATCGTTTGATTGGCCTGATAATTGGCTCAACAACCTGCAGTGTGATCTATAGAAGTTGATGTATTTTTGCCAGACAATGATTGTCCTCTTTACTGTTATACAGTATGAGTACCATTGAACAAGGCCATTTTCATTACAAATGTATATGGCAAGATTCATCATAATGAATATAGTGTCCCATGCATATTGTACATATACACTCAAATACAAAGATGGCATTTTTACAGTTTACTATTATGATTAATGTGAGCCATTTTCTTCAATTAAGGCTAATCCATTTATATGTTTGTGCATATACCTTTACCAGTAATCTGTCTGGAAAATTTCAATTTGTTTGCTGAAATGGAATTTTCCTAGCAACGAAAGATGTTTGGAGAGCTGTGTGTCAAATCAGGTTTAGAGCCATTTCCCATTAATTTGGCATTATTTCATTTTATTGCACGTATCAGCAACAGGTAAAGCAAATAAGATTGTGTCATTGAGACCAAAAGTAATTACAGAGAAACAAGCTGTAGAATGGATCTTCCCCTGCAAAGTTCACTTTAAAATTTGGAATGTAAGTCCCCGGAAGTAGGGTCTGGCATGAAGGTGTTTGAATCTTGTATTGCATATAGCACCCATCATCTTGAAGTAATGCAGATCTTATGCAAATTCGTTCAACTCTAAATGAGGCCCAGTATGCATAGTTGCCAGCATTTTAACATTTCCAGGGACGTTATGCTCACAAACCAGGGCATCCAAGCACAAGATAACGTCTCGGCAGGCCTTGGAACACTACAATGCCAATCAAGACAAGTCTACTGAATGGTAGACTTGATTGAGCAACTTCCACTTCTGTATTGTTTGTCTGGGAGGCATGTTGGTGTCAGTAGCTGAGGGGGAGTGCAGATGCTGTATTGCCATTTGGAGGCTTTTAGGGTACCTCTTGGTAAGTTAGTTCTCAATTTAAAAACACATATATGTATGGCCCAAATATATGGGACTCTCACTGTTTAGAGTTAGGACCACCCTATTAGCAAATGCACCGTGGAGTGGGGGGTGGCTTAATATACATTTGCAAATGTGTGCAACTGAGACTTTTGCATTTTTATGTACAAGTAGAAATGGCAGGTCTTTTGCTGGTTATAGCAGTGTGTTGGGGGAATTTTCTCTGTGGTAGTCTAGGGTGCCAGTGTGCACGGGGCACCTAAAATTATGAATTAGTGACACAATGTTATTCATTCCGTGTCGTTATTCACATCAAGACACCCCACACTGAGCGCCGGCTAACATGAAGGGGCAATAGATTATTACCTGCGAAGCTGCTGGCTGCTGTTCCTCCATGTTATGATGTCACAGCCCATCTCCTATAACTAAAAGATGCAGCGTGCCCCTTCCCCACACTAGGTAAGACGCCGGGGTGGGACAGTGCCGAAGAGGGGCGGTCGTTGATCTTTGGGCTACATAGAGTGCCCTACAAGGACGCTCAAGCCTGGTAGAAGTGGGCCCTGTCTGCTATTTGCAAGAAAGGGGCCCTGGGAGGCTACAGCGGCATAGCTGTTCCACCACAGTTTTTTGCCCCTGAACTGTTATCTGCCCCTATACAGGTCTCTACACAATACTCCTCGCTCTCAGAGGTTCTACGGAACTAAATAAACGGTGGAGTTAAATAAATAACATAACTCTTAGCAGCCACTTAACTTCCCCACACATCAGAAAGAAAGGAGACTAATATATTCCTATCTCTGACTGTGATGCTTCTTCCTTGCACTAGAGAAATAATCAGTAACTTTTAAATGAATTGATCTCTGGTGTATAATCCAGTTTATCATCTACATCACACGCTGCTATCTTCAACAATGTCTAATTGAATAACTGATACATTTGTTTCGAGTCTCAGTATAACTTCGTATAAGATAATCATAATCCAGCACACTTTAATTACTGCAGTTTATAGCCAGTTAATAGTGTTTTTAATAAATTGAGTCTTGTTGCCTAGCAGCTAAACTCCGCATCAATATTTACATATAGAGTATGTGCAGTATTTTTTTACTTGTTCATCCATCAAATTCTACCTCTATACATCACTATAAGACATATTTAAAAGTAGAAAAACCCTTTATATAACTAAGATTAAATACTGTATCATTTCCGTTGCCAGGTCAATGGAAAATAGTTGCCAAAAACACCAATTATTCAGGACATTAGCACCCATGTAAGAACATACATTTTTACCAAATCAATATAACCTTTCAAATCTTTCAGATGCACTTATATTAAAAAAGAATATTCATTCATATTTTTTGGTTGGATAACGTCCAAAATTTCTGAATAAATGCCCTTGCAAAGAGTGTCTGTGCGTTAAATTAGACAAATATTATTTATATTGGGCAAAGTATTAGACTACGGAACTGGCTTAGGCAACTTGCATCTCGTCAGCTGTTGTGGAGCTACAAGTTCCAGAATGCCCAGGTTGATTCTTAAAGGGTTAAGATTTGTTGTCAGAAAGAATTCTGATTTTCTACATGTGAATCAAGCAGAAATAGAGAGCGCTATTGTGGTTACAATGCACGGGGAAATAAAATAAAGAGATTACTCTACTGGATGCAATGCTGCATAATTATGGATAATTAAAAAGTTATTAGACATTATAATTACTGTCATTTATTTATAAAACATCAATATGTTGCAGAAAGTAGCACAATAAGGCCAATATATAAAATCCAATTAGAAAATGCCAATAAGGTAATAGGTTTGACACCAGCATGTACAAAATAGAGCATGATATCTCTTGAACATTGTAATAAATTCAGTCAATTCAAAAGCATGACGTACTCAATAATTTATATTATACAGGCAGCAAAAATATGCAGCTGCTTAATCCTGGGCATAACAATAGATGAGGCCATTTACTAAGCACAAACTTCCACTGTGTAGTGCATAAAACAGTTTGGACCTGCGATGCTCCATAATTTGTCTAAGTGCACCGATTTCTAAAGCTAGGTACACACTACAGAATTTTCCACCAACTTTTTATGCAGAGCGATTTTACATGCGATCGATGTTCCGATCGCTCGGTCCATGGACTGCATACACACTAGCCTTGTTTAGGACGATAAAGGGAAGAGCGGACGTCCCTTTAGCGACTTTTTACAGACATGTTGTCGTGAGCAATGACTGTAATTTCGTACTCACTGTTGTGGATCAGTCGAAAGTTTATACACACTACACAACGGAAACGAGATTGGAACGAAAATATTTAACGGTACGACCAACCAAATGAGGCGACAATCGTCCATTTGGGCAGACTTTCGACCATCGTGTCACTGCACACACTGACCTGACTTTTGAACGAGCGGTCGTATGTCGGCTGATTGAGCCGATTATTGGATGAAAACTGTGTAGTGTGTACCTAGCTTAACAAGGAATGTGGATTTATGGTAGCTCAGAGGTTAGCGTTGCTAACTAACAGTGCTGGGGTAATTCAAAAGGGGGGAATTCAATTGACTGTTGTATTTATTTATTTTTGCAGCGTTAAAAAATTAAAATTATCCGTGCAGGTTTTGACTTGCGGACGCAACCGTTTTTAGGTACCGCAACATAAAAAATTGTGCTATTCAAATTAAAAACAGGTAGCGCCGCCCCCGTGCATTAACCATTGGATTGGTGCTTGCAAATTTTTAGGGGAGTGAAGGAAAGGGTTTAACTTGTCATCTATAATAAAAAAAAAATGCATTGGCATACACTTGTATTGCATTACACAACCTTCTATTTTATAATATCATTATTATTATTATTATCATTTATTTGTATCTACATACAGCACTTTTTTTTACTATACTTTTTTTTACTTTTATATTATCTATACCATGACAAAACACATTAGTAAATACATATTAGTACATACATACATATATTAATTAGTGATTATTGTGTATTAATTTTATTTTTATTTTTTTACATGCTTTTTGTAAAAAAAAAACATCTTTTCCTTGTTAATCCATGTTATGCATTACTGAGAAACATCATTTTTCTTTTTTCTTTACATTATTACATGATTCCAATAGTTTTCTTATGTTTTTAATTATTTGCACAGCCATGAGAGTAGCCAGATAAAACTGGAGATTTTACAGTTTACCACGTGGCGTTAAAAAAGGATTGAATAGCTTTTAATGCCTCTCACTCCCTCCCTCCCTATACTTTCAATGGATCATCTACGATGGTACGGTTTTCGCTAACAAAACGGTGCGTTAAAAATAGATTTGAATAAGGGGTAAAGTTAACGCCCTCCAGAATAAGTGAAAACCGAGTTAAAATCACTTACCGTGAGTGTTAAAAAAATTGCAGCTGAGAATTGAATTCCCCCCCTAGGATCCTATATGTGTGGAGTGTTATAAACTCTTCAATAACCGACTGGCAACCCCTATACAGAACTTATGGTGCTGGATGTTTTTCACCATGTTCACTAGTACTCGGATGCCCCCTGGACTTGATCCCAGTATTCTGTAGTTGTTATCAGCTGTGAGTGAGGTAGAGTCAGGGAAACTAGCAGCTATGTAGACAAAACAAGACAGACAGGACACAAAAGAGAATGGTCAACGTGTGGGTCAGGTCAGAGGGCAGGAGAGGTACACAAGGTCAATAAACAGCCAGAAAAGGAAATTTAGGCTGTAAGCTCCAATGGGGCAGGAACTGATGTGAGCGAGTTCTCTGTACAGCGCTGCATAACATTATTGTTGCTATATAAATAAATGATAATAATAGTTTATGAAGAAAGATGGAGGTGTTTGCAGAGGATCTAAAGTTTGTAGAGCGTGGAGTGAGAGGTAGACGCCCCTAGTTTTAGAGTCTCCTTTATCTTTTATGGGAATAATTTTGCACTTCCAAGTTGACCTTCGGGGAAGAAGCACATTTTCAGGCGCTCTCCAAGCATATAATAATCAGATTAACGATTGTCATATGTAATTAATGGCAGTCCCAATGTCCCCTCACTTTCATGGTTCATTTAAATCAGGCTAAAACAACCACATTTTTTAAGGAGAAAAAGGAAAACATTTATTTTATTAAATAGGGTGATACTAAAGTGGTAGTGGTTAGTTTGACGTATGCAGCTTTGCACAGCATCAGCACATAAAGTATCTTTACAATATCTTTTAGACACATGAAATAGATACACCACCTAAACGGCATATCTGGAGATTCTGCCAAGCAGGGGCTGGCTGGTAAATTTTAGCCCGGGGGGCAAGACTTGACTCAGCAGCCTACTAGGAACATTTTAGAGGGGAAAAAAATGCAGGTGGCCCAGTGACCAAGCCTAAGGTAGCCCACTATGGGACCGGCCCCCCCAGCCCAGCCTGGCCCTGCAGTCGGGTTGGGTATGTATTAACGATCCTGAAAATTCCGACAGGCTATAGTCCTACAAAAAAAGCCTAATTCTGACAAAAAAACTAAAACAAAATAAGCAGAGTTACCTGAACACCGAAGCTCCAGATCTCCGATGGAAGCGGCATGCTGATAGCCAGTCATTGCGAAGACACAGGACTCTGGCAATTCAGTTTGATGACAATGTTAATTTAAAGCAGCAATGTCTGACCCCACAGGCTAAGTGTTTTAACAGCCTGCGGGGTCCAGACATTGCCGCTTTAAATTAACATTGATGTAAGTCGCGCTGACGTCAAACTGAAGTGGTGGAGTCCTGTGTCTTCGCAATGACTGCCTATCAGCATGCCGGTTTCATCGGAGATCTGGAGCTTTGGTGTTCAGGTAAGTCTGCTTATATTGTATTCATTTTTGGCAGAATTCATTTATTTTGTATGAGTAAAGCCTGTCGGAATTTTCAGGATCGTTAATACGATTACCACCGCTGCTGCCAAGTGTAACTAGGTTGAATCTCTATTGGGCATGCTACACTTACATGTATGTACAGTAGGAAAAAGCAGAAACAGGGAATGTGAATGCTTATTATCATTATCCTTTATATATAAGGCGCCACAAAATTTCCACAGCACCGTACAGAAAACAGACAATGGACCATGCAGGGTAAACAGTATCGATCATTAAACTAAAAATACCAGGGGGTAAATGTACCAATTAGCGATTTTTGCAAGTCGCCGATATCTGGCGACTTTGCAGCGGTAATGACTTTAAAGGGAGAACTTGCCTTTAAAGATATTGCCGCTTTAAATTTACCATGAAAGTTGCCGGCAATTTCGATTTGAAAAAAAAAGTTATTTGATGCCTTTGTCTTAAGGACTTCAAACATAGATTGCACAGAAAAGTTGGAGCAGAAGTATAAGAGAGACAAAAGGGAAGAGGGCCCTGCTCCTAAGAGCTTACATCCTAAAGGGAAGACAAACAGACAGGAGGCACAAAGGGAGTCAGAGCATAGGTTCAAGTGCAAGAGTAGCGAGTAGGGGGGATGAGAGAGGGTGAGGTCGTCAAGCATGAAGAGAAGGGTAGGTGGATGGCCAGTTGGCTTGGAGGAACAGATGAAATTTCAGAGCTTGTTTAAAGGAGCACAAATTAGGGGACAGTTGGATGGAGTGTTGGAGGTCGTTCCAGTGGAGGTGGGCAGCCCAGGGGAAGTCTTAGATTCTAGAGTGGGATAAAGTGATCAAGGTGGAGGAGAGGCGACGTTCATTGGGCTAACGCAGGTAACGGGAGGGATTGTGAATGGAGAGGAGGTTGGAGATATAAGGGGCTGTAGAGTGGGAGAGAGCCTTTCCGGTGATGGTGAAGCATTTGAAAAGGATTCTGCAGGGGGAAGGGGAGCCAGTGTAAGGCAAGACAGAGAGGGGAGGCAGAAGAGGAGCGGCGAAAGAGCAAGATGAGTCTGCAGATGCGTTGAGCATAGACCTAAGGAGGGTGAGGTGGGAGAGGGGGAGGCCGATGACGAGAAGGTTACAGTAGTCAATGTGGGAAATGATAAGTGCATGAACAATGGTTTTGGTGGCATCCTGGGATAGGAAAGGCCAGATGCAGGCGATGTTCCGGAGTTGGAAATGACAGGACTGGGCGAGAGATTGAATGTGGGGGTAAAAGAGAGGGAGGAGTCAGGGGTGATGTCGGGGCAGCGGAGTTGGGAAACGGAAGAGATAGTGATTGATGATTTCAGACTGAAGGAGGAATTCCCCTGCACACAACTAGCAGATGACAGCGATCCAATGTTCAGAACCATTACTGATTAGAAAATGCTTACCAGCAACACTGTAGCGGCTTTTTCTCTTACCGTGCCTGGCAGGAGAATTTCACATTACAGCGCTTCACCTGAACGTATGCCAGCTGCAGCAGCCATCCTGTGCTCTTGACACAAGATAAGGCCAATGTGTCAGAGGCATTGCTTCAAAACACGCAGCCACAGATAAATTAGCTGTAAGGAAGGTGCTGTGTAGGCAAAAGCAAATTAACAGGTAATGAGATTAAACAGTCAACTATTAACTGGTTAAGATGGTGGTAGAATTGTAATACACCCTCAGATTTTCATGCAGAAGAAGGCATCCTGGATTGCATTTTGCGATAATTGATCAAAGTCATTACAAACTGTGAATAATTCTGCCCGTCTCTAATGATACTTTACTGATGAAGTTTCAAATCAAGAAAAAAACCATGTACACATGGGTTTATTGTCACCCAAAGGAACATATAATGACGTTCGGGTATGAGATTCATTATTGGGAGTAATCTAAGAATTTCTGGATATAGTGGTTTTTTTTCTGTAATTTGAAACATCGTACCTAAAATATATTCAATTAGATTTGAAAATGACCCCTGTGTGTAACCACACTGTCATTAGATTGCTTAGCAGTGCTCCATACAGTGACTTCAAGACGAGATATTCCATGATCGTGTCTGTGGGGGTGATATTACCATCAAGCAGCAGTAATAATTTATTTTTTGCTTTCTGAACTAATGGTTTTTAGATGAATCATTCAGTACATGTATTTCCATTTAATTACTTTAATACTGACTACAAGTTAAATATATTCTTTTTTATTAAAATATAACTATTAGAAAATGTACTTACGATATAATAAAAAATATTATTAGTAATTATTTTTACGTTGGTTTTTCACAGGAATTTTACAAAAGTGGGATCATGAGGATAAACTCTAAATGCCATATAGTCTCATGTTTTTAATTCTCAACCCACAAGTAAAGATGAAACATTTTGGCATTTGTTTGAATTTGAGCATTTTCTCAATTCAACTTGAAAGCAAAAAACAGAAAGTTCTAAACATGTCTTAAAATGTAGTTTTTGAAAACAAGTCGCACATTAAAATGTCATTGATTTATCAACAAATTCAAAAAACAGAAGTTAAAATATCAAATTGAACACATTTACATTACAAGAGATGTCAACCCTTAAAATATATTTCTGAACAACGTTTTGTCTTTGCAGCAGTACTCGAAGATTCATGGAATGATTTGTCAAAAATAATAGTAAATTCCTTGTTTTTGTATTTTGATTTGGCTGTTAACTTCTAAACACTGAAGAGCATTATTTCTACAGTAAGATGTAAACCATGAACCCAGACTTGCTTATACAGTATAGTTGAATATTAAGTTAGACCTTCAGGCTGTGATTGTTCAAAAATTGCCAGATATATTATAAGCAAATACTATTACTGGAAGTGAAGGTGTTACATGACTGAATGCTTTCATTTGATTCTGTATGTAGATAAGTGAATGCTGGTACATTTGAAAACATGTTTAGCATTTCCAACTTAATAACATGTTTAATGACATGCCCTATTCGACAGAACACAGAAGTGTCATTGTATCTGTACTAAATACATACTTACCAACTTTCTGAGGTTGGCTTCCAGGAGCCTGTCGGGGAAGGTGGGTGTGATGGGGGGCGGGGCTCCAAAATTCACGTCATTTTGGACCTGCCCCTGTGACGAAATTTTAAGCAGGGTGAATCGCTGCATTTTGGACCTAATTTTGCCCACTTCACTAGGAAGTGGGCAGATGCGGGAGATTGCCACACTCTCCCGGGAGTCCATGAGACTCTCGCGAAATGCGGGAGTCTCCTGGACATTCCGGGAGAGTTTGCAAGTATGACTAAATACCAGCAGTGTATATTTTCCACAGTGCTGATTGGTCCAAAGACATTTCTGGTATTGATCCTTCCAACTTCCTGGTTTGTGGTGTCTGAGGTTAATGGTGAATTAGGTCTTCCTGGTCCAAAATCTTTCCTAGCTCCCTGTAAACTCTGCTGGCCTATGGCCCTACACTATGCTATCTCTCTGATACTGTCATTAAATCCTTTATCTCTGCTTTATATGCACTTTATTCCTCAGACTATCCCCCTATCTTGGCTGTTACTCTCCTTCTTAAACTCCTCTCTCTTTAATCACTTTGTTTCCCCCTCTCTTAATCCTGCTTCCTGCTTGCTGCTCCACTCTCAACCCTCCGTTTTATTGCATTCTCTCATTGTCTTTAGCCTGTTTGCTGCTCTCCTTCTTTAACTTCCCTGACCGTCCTGTAACTGTATCACTATCTCTTACTTCCTCTTTTTAACTACTGTTAAACCTCCATCTCTATCCTTTCCTCATATCCCTCATTATCCTGTTTCCCGCTCCCTGTTTCTCTGAAGCTTCTCTTCTTTTCCTCATTCCTCACTTTCCTAACCAACGTTCCTCACACTCTAAATCACTTCAATTATCCCTCTCTTTACCTTATCAATGGCTTTTTATTTCCCATTCATTGCATGTCCACTTTCTTTCACCATTACTTTTCCCTAATTTGTCCCTGTCTTCTCATCCTCCTTGTGATGACTCAGCTCTCTGACCATAGCACTAGCTGTTACGTCTCTCACTTCAGCTTCCAGTCAGCTTTGAGATAAGAGACTTACATTTGTATGTCCATACAGTCTTTCCACTTTCCAAATCTCCTGGTCATGACCTGTCCCCCTCTCAAGGTGCTACACCTGGTCATTATAGGTAGGCTTTGGATGGGAGATGTTGAGTTTTTTTCTACTGAGTGAGTCAAGTTCAGTGTTGAGTTGAATCAGAATTCCAAAGTCTGAGAATACCTAGATAGAGTTATAGGGAGATGATAGGTCCCCAAGCCAGAGATAAAGCACGAAACAGAGAGTTAAGAACAGTCATGTAAATTTCAATAACGAGAAGAGAGCTTAGTGTGCAACTGATCCCGGTAGGTTTGAGAATTGGAATCGGAGAGAGTGGTTGCACGTTACTGTGAGCTATATCTGCGTAGAGTTTGGAGATCCTGAGCACTGAACATACACTATACGGACAAAAGTATTCGGATGCTAGACCCTTACACCAACAATGACTGTAATAAGATTGTATTGAAATACATATACTTTAATATGGAGTTGGTCCCCCTTTTGCAGCGATAGCAGCTTCCACTCTTCTTGGAAGGCTTTCCACAAGATGTTGGAGTGTTTTTGTGGAAATTTGTGCCCATTCATTCTGTAGAGCATTTATGAGGTCAGGCACTGATGTTGGACAAGAAGGCCTGGCTCACAATCTCCATTCCAGTTTATCCCAAAGGTGTTTGATAAGGTTTAGGTCAGGGCTCTGTGGGGGCCAGTCAAGTTCTTCCACACGAAACTCATCAAACCATGTCTCTGTAGTCCTTGCTTTGTGCACTGGAGCACAGTCATGTTGGAATAGCAAAGGGTCTTCCCCAAACTGCTGCCAAAAAGTTGGAAGCATAGCATTGGCCAAAAAGACTTGATATGTTGAAGCATTAAAATTGCCCTTTATTCGAGATAAGGGGCCTAGCCCAAACCCTGAAAAACGGCCCCATACCATTATCCCTCCTCCACCAAACTTCACAGTTGGCATAATGCAGTCAGGCAGGTCACGTTCTCCTGGCATCCGCCAAACCCAGACTCACCCATCTAACTGCCAAACAGAGAAGCGTGATTCGTCACTCCACAGAACGTGTTTCCACTGCTCCACAGTCCAATGTCAGTGTGCTTTACACCAGTCCATCCGACACTTGGCATTGGTCTTGGTGATGTGAGGCTTATATGCAGCTGCTCAAGCCATGGAAACCCATTCCATTAAGCTCCTGCCACACAGTTTTTGTGCTTCCATTAATGTCATTGGAAGTTCGGATCTCTTCAGCTATGGAATCAGCAGAGCGTTGGCGACTTTTACGCACTATGCGCCTTAGCAGTTGTTGACCCCGCTCTGTGATTTTACATGGTCTTTCACTTCATGGCTGAGTTGCTGTTGTTCCTAAACGCTCCACTCTCTAATAACATCACTTACAGTTGACCGTGGAATATCCAGCAGGGATGAAATTTCACAAACCATCTTATTACAAAGGTGGCATCCTATCACAGTACCACGCTTTAAGTCACTGAGCTGAAATAGCCCTGGAATATACAGTGTTTCCCCGATAATAAGACACTGTCTTATTTTTTTTCGGTCCAAAAAACACCATAGGGCTTGTTTTCGGGGTAGGTCTTATTTTAATTAACATAGACAGCAATGTTAGCAGACGCTGCAGCTGTGATTGGATGCCGCTGTTAAATCTTTAACAGCGGGGGGGGGGGGGGGGGGGGCAAGCTGGGGCATTGTAGTGTAGCGCAGGGACCGGGGAAAATGGGGATTTAGCTAGGTCTTATTTTCAGGTAGGGTTTATTTGGACCGTTCTGCAGAAGTAAGGGTAGGTCTTATTATCAGTGAAACACGGTAGGTACACTATTTATATCGAAACATTTATGAAAACTGTGTATTAAAAGGGGTGTTTCACATAGCAACCAATCAGATTATGTCTGTCATTTTTTTTTGGGTACCATTTACAAATTGCAAGCAAGCATCTTATCGGTTGCCGGGGAAAAGTTCTCATACGTGTCCTTCGCGGAGCTCCTGCACATAAACAATATAATCATACATTTACATTTTTACTGCTCATCAGACTGGCAACAATGTATGTTTCATGCAAGCACTTCAATTAACAATGGCATTGTTCTAATGTTATGTTATGAGTGGAAGCTACGTTGAGCACCAGGCACCACAACATTGTCTGCAATGCTTCAGTAACCCAGGTGTGTGTTGTCATTCAAATAGCAGGCTAGGATCGTGTTTGAAATCTGTGTGCTTCAGAGAGACATATCATTACCATCTGCAGAAGTACTTATTCATCTGTAATCCTCTTCAAACCACTTGACACAAAACCCCAGACGCCAAAATCAAAAGAACTTTATTTCTATGGAAGCACTGAATAATGTGCTGTATATGTGTGTTTTGATTTATTTTTTGGTATCATGTTTGTATAATTCTCTGTTACATACACATATTTAGGAAAAACTAAAGAAAAAACACATTTACAGGGCCCTAGAAAATGAAACATTTCAAAATATTACAATAATCCTTTTACTGTTTTCAGCAGACCTGACCAACCGGTGTTGTGAAACCACATGTCCCAGAATACCTTGCTAGCTATCGGCTGATTATCTGGTGACAAATCATGCTGGGACTTGTAGTTTCACAACACCTGGAGAGTCACAGGTTGGTTGAGGGAAAAACTTATATATTCAATTGAACATAAAATATGATATTTATAAAATGCGCAATTTTTGTGTTTTATCTATACATGCCTATTTTCCAACCTCGCTCCTGGAAGAACCAGAGGTGAGATAGAAAAAGGTGGTGGGTAGAACTTGATGATGAGACTCATATGCTCAAGTGTGTGGGGAAATCACATCATTGTTTGCAAACAAAAAAGCCAAGTACCAGCCAGAGTCGGCACTAGCGCTCTGTGGGCCCTGGTGCAGAGAAGTGGAGAGGAGGGAACCGGGGGCCACAGCTCGCTAGTTCCCTGTGCAGCTCCCTATTAGCTCCATGGGCCCTGGTCCACCGCATCTGGGGCCTGATTCATTAAGGATTTTAACTTGAGAAACTTCTTATTTCAATTTCCTGGACAAAACCATGTTACAATGCAAGGGGTGCAAATTAGTATTCTGCTTTGCACATAAGTTAAATATTATTATTATTATTATTATTATTATTATTATCCTTTATTTGTTAGGCGCCACAAGGTTTCCGCGGCGCCGTACACAGTACAAAACAGTCGACTATACAGGGTGAAACAGTACAAAACAATAAACAAAAATACCAATACTTCAGAAACTCCAGGCAGGCTGATGCAAAAAACGGAGCAGAAGAACAGGTAGGGAGACATGAGGGAAGAGGGCCCTGCTCAAGTGAGCTTACATCCTAAGGGAGGGAGAACAGAACAGGCACAGGGGGAGCCAGATAAGGTAAGGGGGAGAGCGAGTTGAGAGTGAGAGGCGGGGTCATGTGGATGGTTGGTATGCTTTGAGGAAGAGGTGGGTTTTCAGCGCACGTTTGAAGGAGCACAGAGTAGGAGAGAGGCGGATGGAACGAGGGAGTTCATTTCAGTGAATGGGGGCAGCGCGGGAAAAGTCTTGGATTCTGGAGTGGTAAGAGGTGATAAGAGTTGAGGAGAGGCGTCGATCGTTGGCCGAGCGCAGGGAGCGGGCAGGCGTGTCAATGGAGAGGAGGCTAGAGATATAAGGGGCAGTAGAGTTGGAGAGAGCCTTGTAAGTGGTGGTGAGGAGTTTGAAAAGGATTCTGTAGGGGAAGGGGAGCCAGTGTAAGGTAAGGCAGAGAGGGGAGGCAGAGGAGGAGCGGCGTGAGAGGAAGATGAGTCTCGCGGCCGCATTGAGTATAGAGCGGAGGGGGGAGAGATGGGAGTGGGGGAGGCCGGTGAGGAGGAGGTTGCAGTAATCCAGGCGGGAGATGATGAGTGCGTGGATGATAGTCTTAGTGGCATCCTGAGAGAGAAAGGGACGGAATGCGGGCGATGTTGCGTAGTTGGAAGCGACAGGCTTGGGCAAGGGCTTGAATATGGGGGGCAAAAGAGAGAGAGGAGTCAAGGATGACACCCAGGCAGCAGAGTTGGGTGACAGAGGAGATGGTGGTGTTGTTGACGACAATAGAGCGGTCGTGGCGGGATGGGAGTCTGGACGGAGGAAAGACAATGAGTTCCGTCTTAGAGATATTGATTTTGAGAAAACTCTCGGATATCCAGGAGGAGATGGCGGAGAGGCAGTCAGATATACGAGAGAGGAGGGTAGAAGAAAGATCAGGAGAAGAGGTGTAGAGTTGAATGTCGTCAGCATAAAGGTGATATTGAAGACCGAAGGAGGAGATGAGAGCACCAAGGGAGGAAGTGTAGAGCGAGATGAGAAGAGGGCTGACTGTTTTTTCATGTAGCACACAAATACCAACTTTAAATTCCAGTGTACAAATAAGCTATCAAGTATTTATGTGCTACATGAAAAAACAGTCAGTATTTAACTTATGTGCAAAACAGAAAACTAATTTGCACCCCTTGCATTGTAACATGGATTTGTCCAGGAGACTGAAATAAGAAGTTTCTCAAGTTAAAATCCTTAATGAATCAGGCCCCTGCTGCACCAATGGTAGTTCCGCCACTGGTACCAACTTTCCAGCATTGCAGAGCACAATACAGTTTATTTATGAACATGAAATATTGCAAATGCACATGGCCTTTCTATTTGCGGAAATGCAACTAACTGTCCACCCAGCGCATTCGTGAATGCTGTTTCATGTACAGTTGTGTGGGTTACAGTTCTGCATTAAAGCTCCATATTTTAATATGTAAGTTAAAATAAGATCTACTTAACAGTAAGGAGTAGATGTATCAAGCTGCGGGTTTGAAAAGTAGAGATGTTGCCTATAGCAACCAATCAAATTCTAGCTAGATTATTTTGTAGAATGTGCTGATAAATGACAGCTAGAATCTGATTGGTTTCTATAGTCAAATTCTCCACTTTTCAAACCAGCCGGAAACTCGCAGTTTGATACATGTACCCCTAGATCTAAAACTGTTGGTGTCAAGGGAGATATAATAGTATTTCCCCAAGTTTCCTACACTTAACGGGCGAGTGCATTGAGCGCTGTGTTCTGGCGATGACCGATCAGGTTTCTGCCCGCTCACTCCAACCTTCCGCTGTGACTAACCGCTGGATGCAGCTTTAGCATGCGAACGCTTTTGCCACCTGCCATTTATGTAATTATATGGCCAATGAGCCAACCACTGGACAGTACACTGCGTTCGGTCACAAATCAACAACCATCTCCCACTGTATATGGAACGGTTATTGGTGTCAGTAATTTGTATTGGATGAGAATTTAGCTCCCATAAGAAAGGCAGAAGGGGAAAAAATATATCTAATTCCTTGGCTATACCCAGCATAAACATACGTCTGTTATTGAACATCTGTAGCAGAGCAATGGTCTGCGGAACTCTAGAGACGTTTTGGAATGTAGAAGTTTAAGAGTGCAGCAGGTGCGTTTTCACTTCAAATACGTATTACCATCACTGTTGTTGTCATTGCTTTTATTATTATTATTACACAGTCCAAGAAATAAAAGCCTCTTTGTAGCGCGGCCATTTACAGAAGTGTGTAATCGGGGGCCTGCTTGGGGTCTTCTTAGCGATCCGAGAATAAACAGCCTCACAGTCAGCAGCCATGCAAAAAAAGTCAAAGCTGCCCCTGCCTATTTTGTAATTGATTAATACACCATGAATAAAATCACTTTATTATTTAATTATCCCAGCAGCCAGGGTACTCTGTCCGCATTCTTTACCCCAACACATTGGCTGTAACCAAGGCAGTGCTGGGGACATAGGAATTTGCAGGAGCGGAGGGGCCTCTGCTCGGGATTCCTGCCCTCATTGTGGAAGAACAGTCAGCAATCATCATCATTAGCCCCATACTGGGTTTAGAAATGGGGATCACGTAGATAGCTCATCATTCACTTGTGTATTATACAGTGTACATCCTTTTGTGCCTCCGTTTATGTGGTTACAGCTAGATAGACAATCCCACTGTGTATAATTGACGCCCAGCAAGTCAATTACAAGCATTAGTTGCCTGCAACCAGCTTGCCTTGGGCAACCTAGTAAATGTGGATTGCTTTCCCTTAACGGAGCCTGACCACAACATCTCTAACACAACAAGGTACACTCCAGAAGCCTAATGACCTAGTTTATTATGGTTTTTTTCTTGATATTTTTCTAGGTTGAAATAAAAAAAACTGTTAGAAATAAAAATGCTCTTAATCACTTGACTCAACAGTACATAACTATGGAAGTAAGACACATTATCGGAGTCCTTTCTTATTTATTGCTTTCTGTTTACCCATGCAACCACCTACAAATCTGCAATAGAAAGCTAGTCAGCAGTTCAATTTTTGCATAATGGTTTTTTTTTTGCGCACAGCAGAATGTAGTTGAAATAAAGGTTACCTTTCTCCGAAAGATTAATGAAATGTCTGCTCGTTTTGATGCTGCCATTTTTCTGAACAAGTTTACCCCGCAGCTTAAGTCACTGACTTGGAAGCAGCGTTGGCAAATAAGATACACGATGCCACTCCAAACTGGATTATATGCAGCTGTTTTGGGGGGACACTCACGCATACTGATATCAACAACTTTGGTTCCTCCTTGTTTTCTTTACAGTGCAGCCTATACTTAAACGTACCCACACACTACTATACTCTGGATCTCTCAATTTGTCTTCAGCTACGCCTAGGGTACAATTAAATGCAGTATTGAAATATCTCATATGCATCCATGCTCACAACAGAGGCGCAGAGTCTAACGCACCCCCGGTATTCACAAGGGATCCCCGCAAGGGAGTTTGAACTTTGCTGCAAAGGGTGTGCAGGTCGCGGTTCTCTTCCAAGACAGTCGCCAGCGCAGTGACAGGAGTAGACAGGCGTAGTCAAACAATCCGGGTCAGAACTAGCCAGGCAGGACAATAGACAGGGGAGATCCAGAGAAAAGTCAGAACAAAAAAAACATTTGCTGCTCAGACTGACTGCATGCGTCAATGTGCCAGGAGCTGACCAGTGTTTGTGCATGCGTTTCTCGCTGTGTAAGTTCAGGTCTTAACTAATTAATCATTGTCCCAGTACAGTTTCTGTTACTTGTCCCTAAGTGCTATATGAATTTCTGTATTTTATTTCTGAAACTTTCTGAGAGTCATTGACAAACAAAAATGTAAAAGAACACATGTGCACTAATCAGTAGTAACCAATCAGAGTTTAACTTTCATTGTCTGCATTGTCTTAGGTCAATCAGAGGTCATTGCTGATGCACGATGAGATGAGAAGCCAACATTCTCCATGACTTTCCTGGACTCTTGTCTGCGCAGCCGTCACATCCACGCAGGTTATTTGCCATGTTGTCTCACTGGACGTTGAATTGGGCTGCTGCAAACCTGGGGGCAACATAGGTGGTGGCTCAGCGTTCTCTCATAAGTGGCCCCTCTATTGGCCTAATTGCTTTCCATAGCAGGTAGAGGGTGGGGGCAGCATCATCTCCTCCTGGGACTGGTGGCATTTGGCTGTGACATCATAGCCAAGAGCCACACACCCAGCTTCACGTGTGGAGGTGCTGTGAAGGCCAGAAAAACACATTATGTCACTTATCCAGTGTTTTAAATGTGGATCCTGGTACATGAACCTCTTGTGGCCCCTTCCATGACCACACCAGGTTGGTGACTCCACCCACTACTCAGATAGACCTGGGCCCGATACTTTGTACCTACCCCACTCCCACCCCCTCTCTCGGTTCCTTTGATCATACCTGTGTGGTCATTGGCTCCTGGTGAATAGATAAGCTGCTTACTGGTTAAGCCCAAACACATGGCTCCTGGACATTCAGTAGGCAACAGGTATACTTTATTTATTTGTATTCATTTATTTCAGCCACCTTGTCCTACACAACCTTGTGCAGTGGTAGAACTACCGCCACTGCAGGGGGTGTGGTGACTTTGAGGTCCAGAGTTGACAGGGGGCCCAACGATGCTGGTCCATCTGCTACTGTCACCCAAATCGGGTCTTCTGACCAAGCAGCACAGTCAGCCCTGTTTGGGCTTTCATGTACAGAACTTAAAGCCCAAACAGGGCTTCACCCTACCATGAATAAAATCACTGTGCATGTGTCGGCCCTCACGCAAGCTCAGAATAGCAAAGAGGGGGCCCCTGGAGGGCAAAAAAAATATTGCCCTAGGGCTCGGCATTGTGTTATGTATCTACCCTTGTGCCTGTTTTGGACAAGATGAACCAACAACCCAAAGCCTAAGCGGTAGTTATAGTCATGGGAAAGACACACGGGTGTATATTTACTATGCAGCTGTTCCCTAGAACCGCCGATATCCGGCGCTTTGAAGCTATTTTTTTAAAACGGCACTTTTATTAAAAACAAAGTCCATCGGGATTGGTCTTTAATAAAATTGCCGTTTGAAGAAAATGCCTTGAAATCGCCAGGAATCAGCTGTTCTACAGAACCAACGCACAGTAACTATATCCCCTTGTCTACAGACCGTACAATCTATAGGAAGAAATGAAAACTATAAATAGAATAATCAACAATAATAAAGGAAAGCTAAAAGAATATATAAAATAATATTGTTGGAGTGAGACAGTAGAGGAAAAAAAATTTATATTGTTTTATAAACACAGATAATTTTGGGAGTCCAGAAATGTAAAAAGAATTATTTGCTGTCCTCTTTATGTGAACATATTAAAATAATACTTTGATAAAGGTCTTTATCTAGGTTGTGCCAACATTTTTGGCTCCGTCTACAAGGCTTCTTGGATGGCGATGGCACACTGATTCACACCTCCTCAGACTTGAGCGAGTGACTAATTACAGGCAAGACATAAGAAGAAGCCACAGACACAGGCTCATTATATACATTCATATAGAAAAATATGTGGGCATATATAACCTTCCTAACAGCGATACATCTCATTTCTCTCATTATGTCCTGTCTGGAATATTTACGCTAGCAAACTATTCAGTTTTTCCTGGCAGCCGTCTCCATGGTTGTTTCACACAGGAATACAATTAATTATAACTTGTGTTCGTCTGAGGCGGGTTCTTGAGTTTCTGTATTATTAGCATGGTGATTTTTCAGGCTGGGTAAAGAATGTAATTGTGACTTGTTACGTAAAATGTGCAGCCTGACTGACAGGAGGAAGCCCTCGCAACGGCTCACAAGTGATATTATTTGGATATTTTTACATAGCCGTTGTTTTAACTCGTTCATGGGTGGAACAGAATGCAGTGCATCTGGGGGTGAAAAATGCAAAAAAACTCAAAAATCCCAGGAAATGATACACAGGTCTAACAAGAAAAAATGTAAACATAAAAAAATAAAAATTTGTTCTTTCAGTTTTCTCAGATTGTGTTTATCTCATTTCTTAAACTGTCTGTTTTGGGAATAACAATATTGGGCCTGATTCTTAAAGGCTCGTATATGATGATATTGGGCGTATTGTATGCAAACTCTCTCTGCGCATCTGCGCAGTTGTAATTGTCCGCTCCGTCTTCGAGTGCAAAGGACACTTATTACAGCAGGGGCAAACGCAGGATTTGTAGAGGGGGGTTTCCACACCACGCCGCCAGTGGGCGTTACCAGCATGCATGGGGGCGTGGCTATGATTTTAGACAGAGCTTGGCTGCTCTCCAACTCTTCCTATCCTCATAATATACATGGGCAATGCTGCGTGCACTACTGTTAGGTGCACACAGCTCTCCCTTTTCAAGCAGAGCTGTGTGAAGCGGGAGCAGGTTCCATCCACCTCAATTATACAGTGCCCCAGGCTTGGAGGGGGGTTTCCAGGCACTAGGACCCCCTTCCCCCCTCGGTTTGCCTATGTACAGCCTATAATGTCAAGGAGTGAGCAGGGTGGGGAAGGGGCGTTTGGCCGTAGTCACCGTACAGTACGGACATGCCAAACTCAAGTGCAAACAGCCACGTCCACATCAAGATTTGGGCATCGCAAAAGTTACTTGTTTTTCTACCAATCTCTTGCTCCAGCTACAGGGCTAGTCTAAGTCCTGATCACTAGTGATGAGTATCGTATGCATGCTGTAACATGTGTTTGCAATCAGGAGCAACTGTAGAAATGTATTTTATGTTCAGTGGACATTAAGAACATCCTAATAAATGTATTTCATGGGGGGGGGGACACTTTTATTTTCTTTTTTTGCTGTTTTATCATTAATGCCTATATTATTAACAAGTGACATTACTTCAATATTTTATTTTATTTTTATGTGAGTTCTTTTGCGAATATATAATCCACATAGGTATTACACGTATCCTGCGGTGTGTTGTGTAGTAGAGCATAGCAGACCTACACCTAAATTCATCAGCGCATGTATCTTCACATCTGTTCCTTGTTGAATTCGGGAATAGACCCAATATACGTACGTTTTTAAGCAAACACACATTGCACTCAGAATGTGCACCCTGATCAGTCTGGCCCATTGTGTTTTAAAATTTTGTTGTAAATAAATATGTCTGCTTACATTAATAACATTGTTTTATTATGTTTAAATTCCATTGTACTTCTACAAAATGACATATTACATATACACCTACATTTACACATACACATTAACTTGCACATATGCTTACTCATACACTTACACATACATTTGCACATACAGTTATTTAATCACTTATATTTAAATATTTACTTCCACATACTCTTATATGTACCGTTGAAACCAGTGCTCGAAAGGGGAGCAGTATGTAAAGGAATGACATGCCAGCACTTCTCCGCCCCACTTTACGAGCATCCAGGGCCGGCGGTTAACGGGGAAAGCAAGGTGGTGGAGCGCCATGCCGAAGAGGCGCTCCATTCTGCCTTCCTTCCCTGTTTGCCCATCGGAGCTGCATCCGACTGCCGCTTCCTGCTCCTCTCTGGTCCATTCTCACTGAGAGTGTGACGTCATCACATCCTGACACTGTCAGTGAGGAGCGATGCAGAGAAGAGCCAGAAGACAGAAGAAAGGAAGAAAAGAAGATAGAAGAAAGAAGTTCATAGAAAAGTAAGGTGAAACGGAGGGGCACAGTGTGATGAATGAGGGCACAGTGTGATAATGAGAACACAGTGTGATGGAGGGGGTGAAGAATGAGGGCACAGTGTGATGAATGAGGGCAACGTGTGATAATGAGAATACAGTGTGATGGAGGGGGCACAGGGTGAAGAATGAGGGCACAGTGTGATGAAGGAGGATGCATTGTGATGATTGAGGGACAAAAGTGGGAATTCACTAGTGAGAGGGAATATATAGGAGCAGGACCAGGGATAGATGGAGAGTGTCAAGAAATAAGGGAGGTGTGAGAGATGCAGGATGTGAGGCATAAGGGAGAGCACCTAGTGAAGGAGAGAGGGGGATACCTGCAATGAAGATAGCGGCACATAGGAACAAAGAAAGGAAACGTAAAGGAAAGATAAAGAGTAACATGAAAGATATAAGGGAGATATTTTGGAACGTTTTATCAGAATATTATGGAGACATGAGGGAGAGGTGGAAGCTCCACACCAGCACTTCTAAAATTTCCACTTCGACCACAGGTTAAAATTATGAAATTGTATACTAAAATTAGTACACATTTCTAGGCTGTCTCCCTAAGGCTGTTTAATGCAAGGGGTAGCTAAGCTACTTGAAATTATGAAGATCACTAGGTCAGTATAATTAGCATAGTCTGTGCACAGAGCTGGACATAACTATCAAGAATTGAAGTTGGAAGGAGCATTTTGTCCTGCTTCTCAGTACAGGGACATATTTATCAAAGGGCAAATAGTCCAACTGAAAAAAGGATGCCTTTGCTGGCAATAGGACTCATTTTCGTATTGCTCAATACATGAGAATGGTTTCTGCTGGCGATAGCAGTGCTAAGCTTAAGATCTCCTAGCCCACCCATGGTCTGCCAATCCTCCGCTTGCGGCCCCCCAGCCAGCTGCTCCCGATCTGATTAGAACGGGGACGGCAACCAAGTTACACATCATGTGACCTCATCTGCATAGGTCAGGGAGGTCACTCGGCATACCCAGAGGAGAAAGGAGTACATTTGTGCTCTCCCTCCTTCCTCTATACGGCCCCATTGAAAGCTGGAGGGCCGCTCCTGTGGCTCTCCAACTACTTCATGATGCCATCACGTAGCCTATTAAATAGTATTGTGGAGGCACTTGTATCGATGCAATACCTGTTCTGTTAATGTCATCTCAAGACATTGATAATAGATCAAATCATTTAAAATATACTTTATTCTGCGTTAATTGCATTTTTTTAATTCAATATTTTTTTTATAAATTTAAAATAAATTATTAGACTATTTTTATACTTTTTTCATTAATGGAATTGAAGCCCATATATGTAAATCTTAAATTAGTGCCTAGTGGTTAGCGCTTCTGCCTCACAGCACTGGGGTCTTGAGTTCGATTCCCGACCATGGCCTTATCTGTGTGGAGTTTGTATGTTCTCCCCGTGTTTGCCTGGGTTTTCTCCGGGTGCTTCGGTTTCCTCCCATACTACAAAAACATACTGGTAGGTTAATTGGCTGCTATCAAAATGACCCTAGTCTGTCTGTGTGTGTGTTAGGGAATTTAGGGGTATATTTACTAAACTGCAGGTTTGAAAAAGTGGAGATGTTGCCTATAGCAACCAATCAGATTCTAGCTGTCATTTTGTAGAATGCACTCACTAAATGAAAGCTAGAATCTGATTGATTGCTATAGGCAACATCTCCACTTTTCCAAACCCGCAGTTTAGTAAATCTAGCCCATAGACTGTAAGCTCCAATGGGGCAGGGACTGATGTGAATGAGTTCTCTGTACAGCGCTGCGGAATCAGTGGCGCTATATCAATAACTGATGATGATGATGATAATGATGATGAAATGAAGCTTATCTGACGCATGCACACATTTGCAGAGACTGAGCCGACAGAGCAGCGAGTGAAATCTTACCCGGCCCATATGGCGGAGGTAACTGATTAAAGCACAGCTCCCCCCGCAATATTTGGGGAAATTGTGGCAATAAATTACTTTTTTACAAATAAAAAAGAAGACTCATCTCTTCAATAGTAAATAAGCCCCACAGTCTTCCTCGAGCTGCATACGCTTTTTCCATTTTGCAGAAATATCAGGAAAGCGTTACTTTTGTTAACTAAACCCCAGCACGCTGTGACTTCATCTACACGCTACATGCAATCCAGCGATGAAAAAAGAAAAGGAAAAATTATTATTGGGGTCTATGTCCTGACTGCAGGGAGAAATAATGTATTAAAGTCACAGCCCCCGACTGCAGCAAATTATTTTTGTGACTTGTGAAGAGCAGCATTGTCACTAAGAAGCATGACATCCTCAGTTCATTTCCGGCATCATTCCTACTTTAGGGCTTGCTTTAAATCCGGAATAGCAGCAACATGCGGCTCTCTGGTTATTTCCAGCTTCGTGAGATCTTTCGCCTGTTTGAGCACAATTGCTTTTATGGAGTCGCACAGAGATTAGAGTGGCAAAATAACACTAATTGCTAGAGCTGAACAAACATGGACAGATTGGGGTATTTTATATGGAATGCAGGATGTCTGCCATAAAATGCCGGATTAAGATACCTGATTAGATACAAGTCCAAAAATTAGATTGCATTTTGCTGGATGATATATGTGTAATCAGTTTCACAGGGTGAATACTGTGCAAATTCGAAGGCACTTCCATGTTAAAAGGACTGTAACCTCACTAAGGGGTAGTTTTACTAAAGCTTTTAGGAAACAGGAAAAGCGGAGGTGTTGCCCATAGCAACCAATCAGATTCTAGCTATCATAGAATGTAGTAGATCAGTGATGGGCAACCTGAAACATTTCAGGGGGCACATGGGCGGCCATCTAACCATCAAAAGAGCCTCAGATTACCCTTAATCTGAGTAATAAATTAAAACAATAGATTTAATCAAAGAAAGAGACGCCTATCTATAATAACATATCAGTAGGTATTTTAAGCAAGTGTTACAAGGTATAACAAACAAATCTGCCGATAAACCAGGAAAAGAGTTGGGGGCCACAGGCAGGGGAGGGCTGGCAAATTATAGCCAAATACAGGTGGCCAAGTGACCCAGCTTGAGGAGTTGAATCTTGCCCCCAGTGCTAAAATTTGCCAGACCTCCCTTGTGTGGCAGAATTAGATAATATTTTAGTTAGTATTTTAGCAGACAAATTGAAAAGATCAGATTAATTAAAGGGGTTAATAGTAATCAGCACTTTGAGGTGATATTTTTACTTTTGCAGGCATGCCCATTTCAACCAAGGCTGCCAAGAGGAATTTTGGGTCCCGGTACAGAAACTTCATGGGGCCCCCTATAGAGGATTAGCATGTAAACTCATGCGCCGCCGGCAGCAGTGGAGTGCCTTCAAAGGGTGAGTGGCCATACCATTGAGGGCGTGGCTGAGCATCATTGGGGGCGTGTCTAGCAGGTGCGCAGTACAGAAACAGGAAGATTTCCAGCAGCCCACCCGCACTCTGCACCATGTGACTGCTGCTCTGATGAGATGAGGTCGCAGTTGCCATACTGTCTGCACTCTTAGGGTAGGCGATTGCCCCCCTCTAGATCTGCCCATTCTCCCTGCTGGTACCTGGTCCGGCTCTGCACACAGCTTTCCCCCCCCCCCCCCTTCTTACGGGTGCGCACGCCTGACACCTGCAAGCAAAATAAAAATAATCCTTTCTTTCAACTATAGAGCTCCAGTAGAGCCCCGGCCCCCCCAGGCAGGTCTGGGCTCATGTAAATTGTACTCGCTATCCCCCCCCCTCTTTCAGCCACAGCCCTGCCTGAAAGTAGACGATGGAGATACGCACCAATTTATGCAGTAAAATAGGTGCAATTCCGCATAACAAAATGCACTTTATTTTTTTGTAGTTTAAATTACCTCCACTCTGCTGGCATCTGTACGGTGTGTTGCAACAGCCACTGTAATATTACCATTAAGACTAATATTCAGAGTTTAATCCAGTATATTGTTATTCCTTATATATAGCCTCTACAGTA
This sequence comes from Mixophyes fleayi, assembly GCF_038048845.1. Lineage (NCBI taxonomy): Eukaryota > Metazoa > Chordata > Amphibia > Anura > Limnodynastidae > Mixophyes > Mixophyes fleayi. Next base: position 75,213,042 of record NC_134412.1, read on the forward strand.
CAACGTCATATAAGCATTTCCTCCAGGGGTTTAAGCAGAATCTCCTGAGTAGTGCAAGGGTTGAATCCATTGTGTTTTGAAATGACATGACTGACTGCTGAACGCAGACACAAGGCCTAGCAACCACAGAGCTTATGCCTAAGTCGCTCTTTGTGACCATTTGGATAAGTGTTTGATCGGGTCTGAGTAGCTGACACTTCGACTGTGACAATGATTGAGTAAGCGGCTATGGGTCTAAAGTTCCAAGAGGGAGATTCCTGGACAGTAGTGTATGCAGGGAGAATGTAAGAACTGTCACACATTTATCTAGTAATATGAGCGTATTATTACCTCCGAGAGACACCTGTAGTTTTGAGATAACTGCAACCAAACCAGACATGTTAGACAGGATGACAGACCCATCATGCGAGATTGCCAGCTCCTATCCCTAGAAAGCAAAGAACTTTTATTATGTAACATAGGGGACCTATGCTGGGGGTGGATGTAGAGTGATGTAATAAAGCTACCATGCTTATTCCATCAAAGAGAGAGATGGATTGGTACTCATTAATGTGACACTTGTTCACCACTAGCATTGGTGCATCTACCACGCTTGGACTTTGCTGTTCTGAAACCTGCATGTGCAGGGGCTGCATAATTGCCCATAAGGACCTGAGGATACAGAGACTGAGCTAGCACAAGGTGGGAATCCACAGGGTAATACAGAGGGTAAGTGCTGTTGGGACATTGTATCTCTATACCCTAAACAAAGGTACCCTAGGAGTGATTCGCCACTAAAATTCCATACTGTGTTTTAGTGATCTCTGAAGAGGTGCTATAAGGAGAGTACTGTGTAATAAAATTAAACAGTGAAAGAAAGGCTGGGGGTGAACTGTGCTTCACTGTACCCTAGTATGTGGATGGCGGAATACCCCAGGAGTGTACTAGTGACTACGTCACCTATTCCTGTTATCAAAGGGGGAGCAAAAGAGACGGTTACTGTGAACTGTGCCGCAGAACCGCTTACCTTTGAGGACTCAATGAGTAGCACAGAGAGGCAGACACTGCGTGAGAGTCCTGTCACCTGGAGCCCAAGTCACGGCCAGGTTAAATTGGAAGATTTATGTGCGCCACGTCCACAATGTACACGTGCAGTGAAATGTAGGTGGAAAGTTACTCCAAGGAAGACTCTGTGCTGCTCCCCAGAGAGTTTATGGGGAGTGAAGGCTCACAATGAGGTCACATCCAACTGGGCCCTGAACCCTGTCCAGTTACGATGGAGGCTATCCTGCCCTAATGATAATGAGGCAGGAAAGAGAGGTAATGAAAGGCCAAAGTAAGTGAGAAACCAACCAAGAGTCTACATTACGGAGAGCAAAGGGAAGTGAACCCCACCGAACACCAAAACAAGAGCCAGACCGGCAAATGTGAAGAGGAACCTTTGAAACACAGGTGTAGTACGAGTTATCGGTGCTGTAAAGACCGACACTATTTACTCCTACATAATTATTCTGATAATGAACAGAGCGACATAGAAATAATAACTCCTTACCAGTAAAAAGACACAGAGGAAATCCGATGAAAGGAGATTGCGATACTTCTAAATTACGTCAGTTGCAGTTTTGGATCTGGATTAACTTCGTATTTTGGTTTTGGTTTTGGCATAACTGCCCAAGCGTGTTTTGATTTTGGATCCCTATTTTTTTTCTAAAATCCCTATTTTATTTCTAAAATAAAAAAAAATGTGGCTCTTTTTTTGTTCCTACATTATTATTAACCCCAATAACATTAATTTCCAGTTATTTCCAGTCAATTTATATCAAGTTATAAGAACACTGCTACCCCTCCTGTTTCTGTGTGAGCAACGGCACTGAGCAATGGCACTGGAGAGTGACAAGAACACTGCTACCCCTCCTGTTTCTGTATGAGCAATGGCACTGAGCAATGTCACTGGAGACTGGAGAGTGACAAGAACAATGCTACCCATGATTCTGTATGAGCAATGGCGCTGGATCTCCTGGGAAGGGAGGTACTTATGGAATCTAAAACCTGCGAGATCCGACAACGCAACAATGATGTTTTGCCTCGATTCATATCCGAGGACATGCTAAAGTACCGAGCCGGCTCGCAACCCTACTCGAATCCCCTAAGTTCGGGTGGGTTCGGCTTTCAGAAAACCGAGCCCGAGCATCTCTAATACCAACCAATCAGATCCTAGTTATCATTTATTTAGTACAGTCTACAAAATAATAGCTAGATTCTGATTGGTTGCTGGAGGCAACATCTCCACTTTTTCAAACCAGCAGTTTAGTAAATATACCCCTAAAGGTGGAAAAAGTCTGACATGATGTATCAGACTCTACGTGGCAAGCACCTGTAATTTCAGTGAGGGTATGTAGACTTTTTTGTATCCACTGTATGATTTCGGTACTGTATTTTAAAGCTATTTCTGATTTTCCAGATTATTTTTTTTTAATCAGTTTAGGGTGACAAATATTTGTAGTCTACATATATGAGTTAAATAATGTAAATAAGCATAAGCAGGAAACTAAGCTTTTATTACATTTGGGGAAAAAAATAACAAGTCTACAAGTGTTCAGCTTTAGTCAATTGGCCATATTGTAAGATATATTGTGACTGGAACACCCAAATTAGATAGAGCTTATCATAGAAGATTTATTTTTGTACTTTTATAGAAAACATATACTCCATACATAGCTCTCATTATGTTTCATGAAATTTGCGGTAAAATGTACGATAATGAACTTAATGTCTGTAGGAAATATGAGTTTTCAGCATATTTTCAGCATGAAACTATAATAACACAGTTCCGCCAACAGGTTCCGGACACGTTTCACAGATTTTTGCCCCAATGAAGCATGCGTTGGTCACGCATTTTGTTTAACTTCCAGAAAACTGATTTGCTTTTAAAGATTTTTTCCTCACATGCACAAACACTCCAATGAAATGAATGTATGAAAAGAAATGAATGCGTGGAATATGATGATAATAAAAAAAAATATTTAAAAAGAGGATTTCATATGGACGTGATCCTATCGCACTACCAAATCAGGAATAATAAAATAAATTTTGAAGCAAGCTCTGATTTAATCCATGGCAACTCTTTCTTGTCTTACTCAGTGCCATGGATACTTACGGCTAGATTTACTAAGCTGCGCCTTTCAAAAAGTGGGGATGTTGCCTATAGCAACCAATCAGATTCTAGCTTTCATTTATTTAGTACTTTCTACAAAATCACAGCTAGAATCTGATTGGTTGCTATAGGCAACATCCCCACTTTTTCAAACCCGCAGCTTAGTAAATCTAGCCCTTAAAGTGGACCTGTCAGTTAGTTAGTGATGTTAGTGAATGGGATTTGATAGTTTTTCAATGAAGGCAGTAGGAGAAGTGACAGTATGACATACCACCATCTACCAGTCCGCTTCAACCACTGGAAGCAGTACTTCATGAATATGTCAGACCTTATGACTATCAGTCAGGCAGTGCCTTGGTGATGTCACTGGTTCCTAGCAATTTCATAGGCTGCAAACTACTTCAGCCCACAATATGGACGCCTCCACTGGGTAAAAGTGACAAGTCCACTTTAATAAGAAATCATTTTCTAACTTTTTTTAATTAAAATTATAGACTGAAAATGCTTCTCAATATATATTTTCGCATTACAATGAAAACCCTACAATTATTGACATTTATGATGAATTTTGATTGAAAGAAATTTCAACATGGTTTTAGCGGTATATTTACTAAACCGGGTTTGAAAAAGTGGAGATGTTGCCTATAGCAACCAATCAGATTCTAACTATCTACAAAGCATATTTATTTAGTACATTCTACAAAATGATAGCTAGAATTTGATTGGTTGCTATAGGCAACATCTCCACTTTTCAACCCCACATTATTAAATATACTCCTAAGTCTCTACCAAAATATGAACAAATAATCCTATATTTATCATAGATAAATTGTTGAGATGTCGATAGTGATACCGGTATAAAAATAAATATAAAAATAACATAAATGTCATATAGTCATGAATGTTAAATTCAGTGTATAAATGTATAATGTAAATAGTATTACAATATTCATTAACATACTTATATTAACATGCTTCATTTTAGACAAACATATGAAAATGTTACTTTGATCAATCTCACAGAAAAACAAAACAGTCTTTTATATGTCTGGCATGCACTAATTAGAAGGCATGTTGTCACTTTCTTTTTGCTCTCTCTAGAGAACTAGACAACATTGCTTAAAGACACGCATAATTATTGATATGTTGTTGTTGTTGTTGTTGTTGTTGTGGCTGTTGATTTTCTTTCTTTTGGTTTGTAGTATACAAATCTGTAGTTTCTCAAAATTATTATTGTTTGCTGTTATACCACAGTAACTTTTATACAAGCTAGTAATGTGTAATATTTACTATAAATATATATATATATATATATATATATATATATATATATATATAATATAAATGCCTAGTGGCGTGTGTTAGTCTGTCTGTGTGTGTGTGTGTGGAAAAAATAAAACCAAGCTGCAGCGCCACCTGCTGGGCGGAGTTATACACTGACCTACTAAATTCTTAGTGTGTGTGGGAAAAAAAATAAAGAAAGAGCTGAAATTTGGTATACTAAGATGTTTTTAATTTGTTAATTTAATTTGTTAATTGTTAAAAGTGTTTATAAAGATTTAAAAAATATATATATATATTTCTTGAAGGAGAAGTGACAGTTGGGAGTGGTTGGTGGTTGCCGGGGGTGACAGTGGGGAGTGGTTGGTGGTTGCCGGGGGTGACAGTGGGGAGTGGTTGGTGGTTGAGGCCTGGGCTATGGCCCAAATGCATGACAAGAACCTTTTTAACTCCTTAAGTAGCTTGATTTGACTAGAATGCATGAGTATCATGCACGGGTTAACTTGTATATATATATGTGTGTTGTCTTTGGTGCTAGTATAGCCTTGTATAAAGAATATACTATAAACATGCGTCTTGCAATATATATGTCAATATATTCAAGATACAAATTTTATCTATCTATCTATCTATCTATCCCTATATAGATATATTTTTTTATTTTATTATTATTTTTTTATTGTTTCTGTAACGACTCTCTAAGTGTGAGAAGTCCATCCCAGTAAGTCATATGGTGACGGCGCTGTAAGGGTTAAAAGGTGACCTTTAACATTTGGGTTTATTAGTCGGCCATGCCCTGTAGTGAGTTTAGAGCAGAACGAGTGGTCACTTTTGAACAGAGTCCGCTTATTATCATACAGTGATTTTTTTTTTTGCACACTTAGTACATGACACAGCACAGTCATTGTCAAGCCAAAGATGTTATCGACAACCAAAGAGTATGAAAATTCAGATTTAACCTTAACCATGCGCTGTTCTATAAATGTCGTATGATGATTAATTGTTAATAGTAACAACGTACAATGTATGAGTTTTGTCTGACAAAGCAACATTTGAAACCGGAACTTGAAAATACCTCACAAGAGTTCTGGTGGGTGGATGTTAATACAAATTGGATAGCCACGTAGACACTTTTTGACCAAATTAATAAATGTACTTATCTAGGTCTCATACTTGCCAACTTTCCCAGAAATATCCGGGAGACTCCCGAATTCCGGGTAGGTCTCCCAGGAGAGCAGGCAATTCTTCAGTGTCTTGTCCTCTTCCTAGAGAAGCAGGCAGGATGGGGGCCTCAATGACGCGTTTCACGGTGAATTGCATCATTTTGACTGTTCCCCCGTAACAAATGTTGATTATGTCAAAGGGCGGGGCCAAAATGACATGATTTACCATGCCCCACCCCCGACTGCTCTCCCACCTATCCGGCATCTCCCGGAAGGTCCCAACTAAAAGTAGGCAGGTAAGCTAGGTCTATACAACAGACTCAAAACACGGACAAAGTGGGAGAAAAAAGGGGAATAGGGAGGGGAACATGGGGGCCCAAAGAAGGATAGTTGGGACAAATGATTACAACACATTACCACATATATTGTCATTAAAGGATGGGCTGTTTGTTATTTAAGTTCTTCCTGTAGACATCATCATCACCATTTATTTATATAGCGCCACTGATTCTGCAGCGCTGTACAGGGAACTCATTCACATCAGTCCCTGTCCCATTGGAGCATACAGTCTAAATTCCCTAATATACACATACAGAGAGAGAGAGACTAGGGTCAATTTTGATAGCAGCCAATTAATCTACTAGTATCTTTTTGGAGTGTGGAGGAAACTGGAGCACCCGGAGGAAATCCACGCAAACACGAGGAGAACATACAAACTCCACACAGATAAGGCCATGGTCGGGAATTGAACTCATGACCCCAGCGCTTTGAGGCAGAAGTGCTAACCACTTGGCCACCGTGATGCCCAAGACATGTGTTTTATGTTGGCAAACTATTTATTGCAATTGCCATCTACAAGATTCTTCTCCATCAGTTTATCCAAGTACCAACCAGCAACATTTTCCATCCCATCCATTGGATTTCTAGACTGACTTTAATGCTAATAAACAATCGTTTGCTAACCATACCCAACACAATATCTGGAAAGGTATTGTAAATCGGACATATCATTTGCAAAACTTTCTCTAGGTATTACGTAAACTAATAAAACCAAACACAACTCTTTGAAAATGATCTCTTAACATTAATGAAAAAGCTGAAGCCAAATTAACATAGAGAATTTTTTTATAAAGAAGAAGATTTTGAATAAAACAGTTCTTAGACGTCTATCTAATTATTCAGATTTATTTATACAACGCCAGTTATAGTCCACACTCTGCACACATTTTAAACCACAAAAGCAAGACGAAATATTTTACTTTATCAGTTGCTCCTGATTGCAAACACATGTTACAACATGCATACGATACTCATCACTAGTGATCAGGACTTAGACTAGCCCTGTAGCTGGAACAAGAGATTCGGTAGAAAAATAAGTAACTTTTGCGATGCCCAAATCCTGATGTGGACGTGGCTGTGTGCACTTGAGTTTGGCATGTCCGTACTGTACGGTGACTACAGCCAAACGCCCCTTCCCCACCCCGCTCACTCCTTGACATTATAGGCTGTACATAGGCAAACCGAGGGGGGGGGGGGTTCTAGTGCCGGGAAACCCCCCTCCAAGTCTGGGGCACTGTATAATTGAGGTGGCTGGACCCTGCCCCCGCTTCACACGGCTCTGCTCGAAAAGAGAGAGCTGCATGTACCTAACAGTAGTGCACGCAGCATTGCCAATTTATATTAGGCGGATAGGGTGAGCTCGAGAACAGCCAAGCACTCTCTAAAATTATAGCTACGCTCTGGCGGCGTGGTGTGAAAACTCCCCTCTGCAAATCCTACATTTGCCCCTGCATTTAGAGAATACATGCAAGTTTTTGTGCAGGTCACAATATAGCTCCACTTTTGTGTTGGCAACAATTATGCTTTAATAATTATGAGTAGCTGTGTAACACAGTGGGATCTCACATTGCAACATACAACAAAAACAAGGAACGAGTAACAGGCAATACAAAGGGTCAGTCCTAAATTCATATAATAATCATAATGGAATATATTAATAATTACGCTCTTATGAATCTTCTTCTATGGCCTTGTGTTATATTGGTAATATCATGATATTGAAAAAGTATACAGAGTTACACAATAAAGGCCAGCCAATTATAAGTGGACATAAGAGCATTAGGAACAAAGTATAGATAAAACACATATTCTACTCACCAGATCAATAGCAGGTATTAAAAGATAATGCCATTAAGCCACGATATTATCATCTTACAATAACATAACAAATAACAGCAATATACTGTAATGTAATGTAACCTTCTATTCAATATAAATGGTAATCACATAACACACAGCATGAGAACCAAAGGTCAACTTGTAGTATTTCTATTTTCTCATGTATTTATATTTTTATTTTTAATGAAGTCGTATAGAAAAGTTACAGGAGAAATCAGTCACAGTTTTCTTTAAAGACAATTATTGCAGCCAAGGAATAGTTGTATTTTTCTAAAACAGAAATGAAAAGAAGTTACAAGTGTTGTCTACTTTTTGATAGCCACCCTTTATATTACCCCAACATACTCTGCACAATGTTGGAACTCCCACAGTACCTGTTGCTGGGAGATGCATTGTGCTGTATATGTACAGGCAGTTGGAGTAAAAATGGGCAATTCAATTCTCCCAATTGTAAAATTATTCACAATATAAGAAATTTGCTCTTTGTTAATAGATACAGATTTCCCCAAAATTGACTAAAAAATGTTTTACTGATCAACTTTTTCTGTTAGCCCTCTGGGAGATCACGAAGGAGAGATGAAGTGTGTCAACAAACTTCACATGTTTGTGGCCAGTGGTCAAAGTGGAAATTTAGAAGTGGTGGTATGGAAAATATGAGTAAATGTGGCAGCAGGGCAGCATGGTGGCTTAGTGGTTAGCACTTCTGCCTCACAGCACTGGGATCATAAATTCTATTTCCGACCATGACCTTATCTATGTGGAGTTTGTATGTTCTCCCCGTGTTTGTGCGGGTTTCCTCCGGATGCTTCTGTTTCCTCCCATAACCCCAAAACATACTAGTAGGTTAATTGGCTGCTATCAAATTGACCTTAGTCTGTGTGTGTATGTGTAAGTGTGTGTTAGTGAATTTAGACTGCAAGCTCCAATGGGGCAGGGACTGATGTGAGTGAGTTCTCTGTACAACGCTGCGGAATTAGTGGCGCTATATAAATAAATGATGAAGATGTGAATGTAATTTCATGAAGGTATCCTTATGGCATACCACTGTACACCACTTCCACCATTGTCTATAGATATATAGAAGGAGCTTCTTCAATTTTTATCAAAGTTTGTGGATGCTCTGTACAACTCCTGATTTAGCTGTGATTATTATTTATTAATATTTGTTTATAATAGGGAACAAACAAAGTAATACAATAAGGCTGTGTATTAACAAACTGACAAAAGGCCCTGCTTACAAGTTTAAAACCTATAGGAAATAGTTATTTCATACATGAGGTTAAGTGTCAAAGGTTGCATACTTGTCGAGCCAGATTGCAATGGGAGAAGTGGCTAGTGGGCTATGTGATCCAGGCGCACAGCAATGTTGGTCTGCGGTTCAGTAGGTTGCTTGAATATATATATAGTTGGAGGATTTGTGTGAACTGTGTAGAAGGTTGGTAATGAGGTAGAATAGTCTATGTTGGTTAAGGAACTGCAACTTTGATAAGCTTGCCTGAGATGGTGAGTTTTCAGGGAAAGCTTCAAGGTTTGGCGGGTAGTGGAAAGTTTTCAAGGTTTGGCGGCTAGTGGAAAGTCTTCAAGGTTTGGCGGCTAGTGGAAAGTCTTCAAGGTTTGGCGGCTAGTGAAAAGTCTTCAAGGTTTGGCGGCTAGTGCAAAGTCTTGTTGTCCTAGGGAGAGAATTCCACAGCGTAGGGACAGTCTGAAAACAGTTCTGTAGCCAGGAATAAGAACAGGTATTAAATGTGGATGAGAGGCACAGATCCAGGGCAGACAGAGTGGTCAACTTTGGAGAAAGTTTCAGAGAAGACAATCAGTGGCCCACTGGATTTTCTGCTCATTGGTTATAATAAACATAACATCCTGTTTGGGCAGCACAGTGGCCTAGTGGTTAGCACATCTGCCTCACAGCACTGGGGTCATGAGTTCGATTCCCGACCATGGCCTTATCTGTGTGGAGTTTGTATGTTCTCCCTGTGTTTGCGTGGGTTTCCTCCGGGTGCTCCGGTTTCCTCCCACACTCCAAAAACATACTGGTAGGTTAATTGGCTGCAATCAAAAAAAAATTGACCCTAGTCTCTGTCTGTCTCCCTCTCTGTCTGTCTTTGTGTGAGTGTGTGTATATATTAGGGAATTTAGACTGTAAGCTCCAATGGGGCAGGGACTGATGTGAATGAGTTCTCTGTACAGCGCTGCGGAATTAGTGGCGCTATATAAATAAATGATGATGATGATGATGATGATGCTTAGCCCTATTTTTAATCAAAATCTACTGGAGTCTAATAGATTTGTCTAGATTTGTCCATTGTACAAATTGCACAAACTTTTAATGTTCTTCTTATTATCTCAGTTCCGGTGGAACACAAAATACGCCCGGTAAGCACAACAGGAGGGCACTACACTTACCGAGGAATTCCGCCAGCCCACCTGCCCCCCGAAAAAATATCTTTCACCCCTTCACGCCCCCATCTGCATTGGATTGTCAGCAAGGGGAATTGACTGCGTAGACCAATAGCTTCCTAGGCTGAGGTTGTGTGCGCACCTTAGGGACGGGTCCACGTGGTCACGCCATCTAGGCTATGAATGCAGGATCTTCTTTTCTTACCTTGCCTCTGGCAATGCCCAGAATAGAGGTATTAAAAGCAGGCAAGCATGGTCAAAACACATTTTGCGCTCCAGCAATTTCTAGCCAGTCTGTTCATCCTCACCTATTAAATGCTCTTTCCATTGCAAAGTCACAATATACAATTGAACTGCTTGACTGTCAGTTACAGTGAGTCAGACATGCACTTTTAATACTAGTGCTTTTCCAGCTATAACAATGCTAACAGTAAAGAGCTTTATTGCTCCTGTGTTCGCACACTGAAGGGTCAATTTGTTAGCAGCCAATTAAACTACCAGTATGTTTTTGGCGTGTGGGAGGAAACCGGAGGACCCGGAGGAAACCCTCACAAACACGGGTAGAACATACAAAGTCCTCACAGATAAGGCCATGGTTGGGAATTGAACTCATGACCCCAGTGATGTAAGGCAGAAGTGCTAACCACTACGCCACCGCGCTGCTAGCGCTTTTCCAGATGCACAAAGACATCATCAGCCACTATCCTTACTTCCAAAATCTCAGTTACTCGCTGCTGTGAACTGGGCAGTGCAAATCACAAATTGCTAATTCAGTGGTAGGATTTTAACATATTTCACAGCAAATAGAATTTCTTGGGTATTGTACACTTCCACACAGGAGGACTCAATCCATCTAGTCGCATTCAACAGATCTGAAAAATAGTGTTTTATTAGTTTCTACTGAGTAGGACTGATCTGATTGAATTATCCTGCACAATGTCAGCCTTCACATATACAATACAGTGTACCCCCTCCTCCATTTGCTATTTGGAAAGTCATGACATACAAAAGTCCAAAACTAAACAACCACTGTAAACATACCTCTCAATATCATCCTGGTGCAAAACGGGACAAAGTGTGCACATCGCCATTCCTCAATTGCGGGCACACCAAAAGGGGGCCAAGTTGGGGGCATGAACAGGGTATGACAGGAGCTTCTGAAGAACTAGACCACCCGAACCCCACTTCCCTAAAACCCTTGCATTGGTTGACAGAACCTACATCCAACTTTTCTGTCAGTCGGGACAAAGGTCTTAACATTCGGGAAGTTGGGACAATAGGGACTCTTCCAACTAACTAGGACAGTTTGGATGTATACGTCAAATGTGTCTTTTGGTACTTTGGTAATATAGGATTTAGTACATATATTGTACTGTTTAGTTCTGTACTTGTAACCAGTGGTCAATTCCAAATACATTAAACATGAAACATACTAGAAAAGAAAATGGGGTCGTAGCTAAATTGTGAGGAGAAACCATTGTTTATCAAGTTGTTTGCAGCTGTGGGGTTTTCTGTAGGTAACTTATTTTAGTCTGGAGGGTTATTTTAGATGGTGAAAGGCTAAAGTGTAAGTAAGTAGCTTACGAAGATATTAGTATGAGTAATTTGTGTGCGCTTAAGTGGAAGTAAATTAGTGAGTAGTTATTATATATAGGTGAGTACTATATATCTTGTGTATATCTTATGTTTAGGCATAATGCAGTAGAAGCCGGGAAAGATACTTTTATACTTCTTATAAAAATACTCTTCCAGTAAGTGCTAATGATCAGAGACCTCTCCTGTGAGGAAACTTATTTCCCCTTACTTCTTGCACTTAAAAATAGCACTGGTCTGCAACAAAATGGTGCTGCACATTGACTTCAACAAAATGGTGGCACCAAGTTTAATGGTCTGTCTGTGTATCCCAGCAGCGTAGGCTGCTGGGGGGGGGAGAAAACCAAGGAGAATGCAGAACGATGAGGCCATCGGAGCCAATCAGAAGAGATGGGAGCACAAATATGAGCTTGGCCAGAGAGAGGGGGACGCAGCCATTTTGGAGGAGTGTGGAACAGTAGAGCCTAAAAGAGAGAGGGAGGAGCCTGAGAAAGCATAGGAGCTAGTCTGAGTCCAGAGAGAGAGATAAGTGATTTATATAAATTGGCAACTTATTTTGCCATTTCAATCCAAAATTCTTAGGTGCAACTTGGCTTTGTCTGGAAATGCTGATTATTTATTCTGCATGTTTCATGAGAACCCCATACTGGTAGGCAACATAAGCTCTTAATTACTTTTTGGCCTACTGCAGCCTAATTTTGTGTTCTCTCCCTGAAGGGAATCCTCCTTTACTTTGTAGGTTTGAAGGGCGTTCCTGTTTTCTCTTTCATAATACTTTACTTGTAGACATGAATAAGTGACTTGCTTGTAAGCGATTATGTCTAGAGCAATTGTATACTTGTTTGTGTTGTCTTATGATTCTGTTTACAATCGTACCAGATGGCATCCTTTTCACTCAGTTTGCAACTTCACATAGTTTTTCATCAGCCATCTGCAATGAGATTTACAACAGTATCTAGTTCGAGTTCTAAGCAGTCTGAATATTAGCGCTATAAAGACTCGTACAAAGCATATCGCATACAGTAAAGAGTCGGCTGTATATAGAGTTGATATTACCCTAGGCATTGTGGGTAATATATGGGCAACATTAGTTACTATGCACCACACACACTCATGTCCTTCCTTTCATGGGGAAAAATAGGCGATTGGTAATATAAATAACTAAAAATGAAAAACAAAACAATAAATACAATTTATATTTGTATGATAAATATAGCAATGCTGAAAAATAAATACAAACGTCTTGAAATAAGACAGTATAATATTGTTACATTTTATTTATAAGGCTCTACTAATAAAAACAATGTACTGTGTGGGTATATATTTAGCTCCAGCAGAGTTATGGAGTGCCTTACAACTCCCCTACCCCCCACAAAAAAATATAATGGGAAAACAAATTATTATACGTGAACATAATTAAAGACATCCTTGCCCCACAGAGCTTACAATCTTACTTTATTGATGCATTCAGTGTGTGCTCGTAGACTGAAAATTTAAAGACTATGTTGATCATTACAGAAATATTATAATATTTGAATATATGTATACATATACATATAGCTATATGGTTATATTATAACACAAAGCCTAGGAAAGCCAGCAATCTATACAGTTTATCCCCATGGGGGATGTGCTGTCGTTACCTAATCTTTAAAAAAAGGAATTACAATGTGTAGCTCCAAAAACAAAACAAGCAAACAAATAAAACATCTACATGTAATGATGTAAAACACATTGCACTAAACACAGTAAGAGAGGTGTTAAAACCCATTACGGGAATCGTCAATAGTATTGTTTTGTATATGGTTTGTCCCACATTGTGCACCACAATGCGTTACCCCAGGACCTACTTTGAAAACAGGAATAAATGCTGATAAAACATTTCAGAACTAAACATTGTGCATTGTTGTTTATAAAAGTCAACAATTTACCCTTTCACCTGTTTGTGGCAGTAAGAAACCATTTGTATAATTTAAAGGTTGTCACAATGCAGAATGGCAAAATCATATATGAGAAGATTACAAGACTGTTAAATTTACAATTTAACTAGTTTATTCCAAAAGGCAGCATACTTCAACAGAAATCAAAGCATGAATCTACATACGGAATACAAGGAACTAATTAATTGCAAGTAAACCATGGTGTTACAGCACAATTAAGACAACACCAATACACCATATTTTATTTACAAGAAGTGCATAGGATGGAGTAGGAGAATGTTTAGATTTATTATGCAAGTCCAAAATGTTTTTTACACCCAGACATGTACCTATCATACAGTATCATCATCATCACCATTTATTTATATAGCGCCACTAATTCCGCAGCGCTGTACAGCGAACTCACTCACATCAGTCCCTGCCCCATTGGAGCTTACACTCAAAATTCCCTAACACACACAGACAGACAGACCGAGAGAGAGAGACTAGGGTCAATTTTGTTAGCAGCCAATGAACCTACCAGTATGTTTTTGGAGTGTGGGAGGAAACCGGAGCACCCGGAGGAAACCAAAGCAAACACAGGGAGAACATACAAACTCCTCACAGATAAGGACATAGTCGGGAATTGAACTCATGAACCCAGTGCTGTAAGGCAGAAGTGCTAACCACTAGGCCACCGGCAAAACTCTTTAAAACACATTTTATGCAAGGGGGATAGCAACCAAGTGCAATGTTCTGGCTCCAGTCCAGGGGTCAGGAATCCGTTTATTTGGTCCATTACCAAGCTACTATTATGATGAGTCATTAGAACAAAAAATAGAGACTGTCTCAAGTGCTCGATATCCAATCACTTTTCTACACAATATATCACCATTACGGATCCACCTGTCCAATAAAATGAAGTGCCCAACTGCCAGTGCTTCATTTCAACACTAATTTCCAAGGATAGAGGTTTTTTTTAAAGACTTGTCCTTGGAAACTTTTGTCCTTGGAAATATTCCTGTTTTTCAGTATTTGCTATTTGCACATAATAATAGTTTTTTATTTTGAATACTAGATGCAGTTCACACACAATCTTTATACATTAATATTTATTGAAAAGGAATATTTAAAATGCATCAAAATGCACCAATATCAAGATCAGCTTAGCACCCGGACCCGGCGCTCACCTGTACAGGGAGACCAGGCACCAAGAGTTGAGAAAGATGAAAGGAAGATCCACTGGCTGGAGGCAATGCAATGCTCCCACAGACACTGCAAATTATATCCCTCATTGTAAGGAGTCTGTTTGCCACCAATAGAGCTGCCTTTGTCATAAACAAAACTGCCAGTTTCAGAGTGAGTGCTTCCAGTTTCAGAGAGCCAGCTGCTAGTTTCAGAGTGAGAGCTGCCCGCATCAGAAAGTAAGCTGCCAGTTTTAGAGTGAGAGCTGCTAGTGCCAGAGAGGGAGCTGTCATTATAAGGAAGAAAGCTGTCAGAGAGAGAGAGAGCTGCCATTATCAGGGAGATAGCTGCCAGAAAGGAGAGTGCCATCCAGATAAAGACCAAAGTCCAAATCCTAGGAGTCCAGAACTTCTACAGGTGCCTGTCTTTGCTACTGTTTATCTACTCTTGCACTCCCTAGTGAGGAGACCCATTGTGAACCCACCAAAGCCTTGAACATACTTCAAGATCCCATCTTGCCTCCAGAACTGGTCCATGCCCATGGCATGTGTGGATAACCGTTATAACTCTACGCTGCACCATACACAGGTTTGAACTCCGTTACAGCGGCCCGCTTGAACTATCGGTCTGGAATTGAACTGCCTTAATACAGCTGGGACTACTCCTCCCCCTCGTCTTCACATACATATATCTATTGCTGTTGGGCATACTCCCTCCATCATCCTCTCCACGAGGGACATATTTTATTCTTTTTATCACAAATTATTCTCATTACCCATTTTAAGCGATATATATATATAGTGACTCATTATCCTTGTGCAACAATTGCTATAGTGATATTTAATACTACCTGCTATCTCATTTATGTGACTCATATCCATTATATAATTTCCAGAATTTATAGTTGTGTTCTTCGGTTGCTATTACTGTGTATTTACATGTTGTTTGCCAGTTTAGAGTGTGTGCCTGTAGGTCTAACTGTGAGTAATGCCAGTGTTAGGCTCATCCCCAGGTCCGAGAGATTGCATACTAAGAGTAAGGATTTTATTACTGCAGTTATAAAAGTCATATATTTATTTGCTAACTTCTCATTCACATTACTCCTGAGATGTGATATTTTACACCATTTATGCTGACCATTGTACTGTGACATCGCTTGTTGTCATCTAAATGTATTCATTTTATTTTGTATAACACTTTTTATTGTCATTTGGTGTGCAACTCTACTTTCTTCTGAAACAGTAACCTAAGCCAGTTTGAGGCATTTAATAAACATGCTTAGTGGCTTGTCTCTTTTACGAAGTGTGTGTGTGTGTGTGTGTGTGTGTGTGTGTGTGTGTGTGTGTGTGTGTGTGTGTGTGTGTGGTCAAACCGTAGTAGACATCGCTAAGAGCTACAATCACGAAGAGTAAGAGTCCGACTCAAGGGGAAGCATTGCTGAAAAATAGCTGAACCCTGTAAAGTAGTCTTGTCTTTAAAGATCATAGTAGTTTGAAGATTGGATGTGATCCAAGGGCTACATCCGTGTACAAGTCATGATGGGAACTGCAGCGCACAGAGATCCACCTAGACAGTGATGTGTATGATGTGCTTAGATTCAACTACACAGCAAAGTGTCCTAGGAAATTAATTTAAAATGTTGGGAACTATGGAATAGACCGAGAAAAAGTACAATAAAAAGCAGGAGCAGAGCAGTGTGCAGGGCTGAAAATCCAATTTTATTGCAATGTCCGTGCTGAAAAGACCTCGCAGGCAAACACAGGATATCTGTAAACAGTTTGTTGTGGTGGAAGCAAATATAAGCTTCCACTGATAAACTCTGTATCTGTTGAACTACAAGCGCCAGCATACCCATTGCTGCCAGGGCGAAACATTAGGGCCAGCATGCCCAGGGCCTTAATGAGTGTACTCTTATATTCATAACCATGGGATTTCCCATGTCGTTCCCCGTATTGCCTCTGGAATTCTCCTCTTTGTTAAATTGTTTATTATTATTATTATTATTATTATTATTATTATTATTATCATTTATTTGTTTAGCAATACTGATCTTAGTGACTATAGAAGGAAACTATAAGCTCATTCTGTTTGCGTGTACCATATTATTACCGAAATGCAAGAATAATAATGTTTGTTATCTGGTCCTTGGAACTTACTTGATAACGGGATTCTAGATGACCGATACCATGGGCCTGATTCATTAAGGAACTTAAATTAAGAAGTTTCTTATTTCAGTCTCCTGGATATGAAAAAAACATACAGTATTTAACTTATGTGCAAAACAGAAAACTAATTTGCACCCCTTGCATTGTAACATGGTTTTGTCCAGGAGACTTAAATAACTTCTTAATTTAAGATCCTTAATGAATCAGGCCCTTAGTTCCTAAATGTCATCAAATTAAAATCCCATCTCACCACCTCCTTCCTCCAACCCCCATTAGCTGATAGTTAAATTCGCTTAGGTGGAACAACATTAAAAAAGATATTTTCAGCAAAACAAATGGATTGCAAAAAGGTAAAAATTGGTGTATAGAGGAAGTTAAGAAACACTAAAATTATGGAGTTAAGGACATATAAACAAAAATATAGATATGTATGTGATCTAATTGTCAGAGCAATTGCTTGTAAATAATACAAATAATGTATCATATTAATATCATGTTATTTTTTATATCAGATTATCCAGCAATAGAACTAGAGGTCTAATCTACTGAACTGTATGTGAGATTGATGGGTATATTTACGGATAAGCTCAAAGCATGTATGCGTGTGATATAGATAAATAGTAAAGTGCATATACAGTGAATAATGTGTTAGATAAATTGATGTTCCTGAGCTAGTTCTTCAGTTCTTTATCTTCATCTGCCTTTATCCTGTCTATTATAGCTTAAGTGATTAACCAAACTGAAGTCTCTTAATAAGCACCAAGCACTCGGCACAGAGAACAGTAACACATATTAACCTTTGTGTCCTAACAGGAGTTTTATCAATTGAATAGCCAAGTGCACAGTCACGGATTGCTGAATACAGTGATAGCCTGTCATCCAAATGATACAAGGCTGGATGCTGCAATCATCAGTTATAGAGGCTGATTGGTCCAGCTCTATAGAGAAGCTATATTCTACTGCATGCCCTGCCAGACACATTTTGTAATAACATCTATTGTTCCTAGTTATCCTCAGTGACTTATACAGTATAGGATCTATTATTTAGAATGGTTGGAATGTAGGGCTTTCATGATTGTTTTTTTTTTTTTTTACATAATGCCTAATATTAACCCCACATTTCCCCTCACACTGCCCCAAGTATTTTCCTCCTCGTTAAATTGTATAGCAGTGCTCCACGCAGTGATTACAGGTGTGGATGTTTAAATCACGACATCATTACCCAGGGCAGTGGCAAACGCAGGATTTGTAGAGGGGGGTTTCCACACCACGCCACCAGTGGGCGTGACCAGCATGCATGGGGGCGGGCTATAATTTTAGACAGTGCTTGGCTGCTCTACAACTCTTCCTATCCCCATAATATACATGAGCAATGCTGCGTGCACTACTGTTAGGTGCATGCAGCTCTCCCTTTTCAAGCAGAGCTGTGCGAAGCGGGAGCAGGGTCCAGCCACCTCCAGTGCCCCAGGCTTGGAGGAGGTGTTTCCAGGCACTAGGAAACCCCCCCTCGGTTTGCCTATGCAGGGGTAACCTGGGCAAAAAAAGGGTGGAGACACGTAGGCAATGTACAGTAAGAGCAAGCCGAGGTCAAGGGCACGCACATTTGTTCAATTCGAACTCTGGGCTTCTCTAAGCTACATAATTTTTTAAGCCGTATCTCTTGCACCAACTACAGGGCAGCTGTAAGTGCCGACTGATAGTGTATGCATTGAAAACATCCTGATTTATGTATTTCATATATAAAAATATTTGGTTTGACATATATTTTTATTAATTATTAAAGATTATAGTATTGCAAATGAATTCTGCGTTCTGATGGTACTTTATATATACATATGAATGTGCGTATCCTGCAGTGTGTTTAGTCTGTCTGCTTATGGCAAGTAACGTATAGCCAGAGCGTACTTAGACCCATATTCAAGTGCAAACTTTCCAGAGATCCGCTCTTTTTGAATAAGCTCCTACCTGCGTGCAAGTTTTTTTTTTAAAACGCAATTTGCGTTCACATTGCATTGGAAGAAGAATCAGACCCTTTGTGCTGAGGTGCAGATCCATTCATTAGGACACTTCACAATGTTCTCTGTTGTGTGAGGATAGGACTTTATATTACCAGAATTTACAAAACATTTCTAGAAGGAAATATGTGTCAACGAAAAGAAAAAAAAAAGCATTTGGCCGTATCATTATTGCCAATCCTCAGCCCCTGTTATATTTATGATCCATATATAACGTCTCTGGGGAATTAGCATACCATCAGCAGTTCTAAAGCATAAAACATATTCTGTGTGGGGAAAAAAAAACCACACACTGAATGGAAACTCATCATAAATAACGTCCACATTTCTCAGTAGACAACTACTCTGTGCTCACAGGACAATGAAACACTGCATCTATACTCTCTTAAAGCGGTAGCACTGCACTTTATTAATATTTCATCGATATAAATATTTTATCCCCCTTATACAGACAAATCACACTGTCCTCATACTAAAACCATTCAGGGGACTAATACACTATAGTCAAAGTCACAATCCAAGGCTGTCGGAGGTTCCGAACACCCATAAGTCTTCCAAATTTGTGCAGGCACAATCTGGGACACAGGGTCACTTTTAGGTACAATAAGCCTTATTCTGGGTGCCGAATACAGGGAACAGCTATAATTATCAGTTCCAGCTCACCCAATAAATCAATATGCTTCGGAAGGCTCAAAATCATATTTGCCTATCTTTGGCAAGTTGTAAATGGGAGAGGGGCGTGTCTAGAGGGTAGGAGGGGGCGGGGCACAGCAAATTGCTCCATTTCCCTCACCCCCCTCCCCGCGGCAAATATGCCATTTTGTCGCAGGGGTTGGGCTAAAATGACGCAATTCACCGGCGTCATTTTAGCCCCGCAATTGCGGGATGCGGGAAATTTGCCAGCTCTCCCAGGAGTCCGTGAGACCGGCCCGAATTTCGAGAGTCTCCCGGACATTCCGGGAGAGTTGGCAAGTATGCTTAAAATAATCGTTGTCAACTAAACATTTCCAATGCCAAAAGTTGATACTGTCCCAGGAAAACCAAACACATGGGTACCTAACCATTTATACTATATTTATTATATATTACTATAAATATTAGTATATTTATACTAATATTATTATTATTAATATTATTATTATTTATTTTATATGCTGACTCGGGTATGAGGGAAAAAACAAAGGAAAAAACAAAGGGAAAAATGCTTTATTATAATAACAAAGCATTTTTTACATTGCTGACTCCCCCAGCTATCACCATCCTGAGATGGTGATAGTGATAGTTGAACAGAGGAAGTACTTGTACCATGGCTGTCTATATTACATAGACTTCCCCATGCCGCCAGTGACAACCCTTATTAGCCCGGGGCTTTGATAAATTGGGGAATCCCTGTTTTCATCAGATTTCGTGCTTACCTCCCTTTGATAAATAGACCCCAGTCTCTGCCGTAGATAGCAGACTTCTCCTTATATCTTCAGTTCTAATAAATTCCTGAAACTTTAACATATGTTCTTGTATAATCTTATTAGTAGCTCAGAAGGTCCTTTAATCCTGTGTTCTTCTAGCTTAGTTACCGTGTATGGCCTGTTTGCGTAATGCTCTCTGAGTTGTGATGTTGCAAGTTCCACTGTACTTCCAATACCCAGGGCCGTCTCTTCCATTGGGCACGATGGGCAGGTGCCCGGGGGCCCTGCAGGCAAGGGGGGCCCGTCCGAATCCTGGATGTTTTGACATTTACTTCAAAGTTTCCACCTTTCTTCCTCACACAAGCTCCGTCACTTATAGCACCTCCTTTCATAACTTCCCATTTCGTAATCTCTAGTCTCACAGTACAATTACAATGAATCTTAGTCAAATGTTTTACTCTATTACTATGATAAATTCCACATAGTTCTTTAATTGCAGGTGCTGCATGTATACGTAAGGAATAGCACTTATCTTTTGTTAGTCCACACATAGGATCTTTTTTTTTAAGTGCATGTTTGGCACATAAGTATATAGGTCATTGTAGCAGTCTCCAGGATAGCCTGATCTGTCAATCACCTGTACCGTGGTGTTCTGATTGGACGACGCATCTATGACATCAAAACAGCATGGTGTCCTCCTCTGACCTCAGATATGCTGCTGGCATTGCGTTGTATGGAGGAGGTCATGTGATGCAGAAGATGGCCGCTCTGGACAAAGAATAAGATCAAGTTCAGTCTTGTTCTCTGTTTTATGACCTGCCAAGCTTCATCCGCTGCCCTAGTTCTCTTTTTATAAAGCATAAAAAAAGGATTGACTGGTTTTTAAGTAGGAAGGAGCTGGGACTGCAGGTTAAGACTAGGAAGAAGCTGGAAAAGGTGTGTCGTACTGGAAGAGTATGTGAGTGAACTCATGTGGATATATAACAATAAACATACTCTACTATAGGATATACAGCAGGGGCAGGCTGGGCTGGGGAACAAGAGGGCATCTGCCCCCCGGGCCGGTCCCATAGTGGGCTACCTTGGGCTGGGTCACCTGCATTTTTTTTCCTTGAAAATGTTCCCAATAGGCTGCTGAGTCAAGTCTTGCCCCCTGGGTTAAAATTTGCCAGCCCTCCCCTGACATACAATAAATGAAGACGTAAAGAAGCTGATTCAGAAGAAAGTCAATTCAAATTGGTGACCTGTTCTTTGCAAAAAAGAGATTGAGGGGGGTAGAAAGGAAATATGGGGTGTTGCCCGTTGCAACCAATCAGATTCTAGCAATCATTTTCTAAAATGTACTAGATAAATGATAGTTAGAATCTGATTGGTTGCTATGGACAACACCTCCATTTTTCCTTTAGAGAAGGTTTGATAAATCTACACCTGAGTGTTGGTACAGGATAGTCATACAAGATTGAGGGAAATTCATTATCGCTGGAAATAAAAACTAAAGTAAAATAATACAGCCTTAATTGTTGAACTGTTTTATAGCATCTACTAGTTTTATAGCTGGATTGTTAACAAAAACGCTAAAAGCAAAACAAAAACCAGGTTTGAAAAAGTGCAAATGTTGCCTATAACAACCAATCAGATTCTAGCTGCCATTTATTTAGTGCATTCTATAAAATGACAGCTAGAATCTGATTGGTTGCTATAGGCAACATTTTCAAACCGGCAGCTGGATAAATTTATCCCCGGGTATCATTTTGAATCATAAAATCCAAAACATACTTTGTTCTATTGATAGATTGCGGTCATACTTACCAACTTACTACTCTTCCCCTCTGGGAGATCCCGGAGGTGAGGTGAAATGTGAGGACAGTAGGGGCCGGGTGCGGTGAATCGAGTCATTTTGGCAGAGCCTCCCATGACGCGATTACACAAAAGTGTCGTTATACCTCTTGGGTTGGGGCCAAAATGACGCAAATCAGGCAGGAGAATGACCTGGTCTCCTGGGAGTCTGAGAAGACCTACTCAGAATTCAGGAGTCTCCCAGACATTCTGGGAGAGCGGGGGAGTATTATTGCTGTGACAGGTGATTTTCTTATCGCCGAATATTATTAAATATACCCCATATATATTGTGTGACTTTATGAGAAAATGTCCTGGAAAAAACACAATCCAGGGCATGGTAGCCCCCCTTCCATCTAATACTCTCTCACTCTCTGTTCCCGATTAACTAATGAACCTATAATACTAATATTATACTTCCATAATGCCAACCCCTGCATAGGCAAACCGAGGGGGGGGGGGGTTCCTAGTGTCTGGAAACCCCTCCCAGCATGGGGCACTGTATGCTTGAGGTGGCTTGCCCCGTGTATATGATGTGGATAGGAAAAGCTGGAAAGCAGCCATTGGGGTGTGGCTAAAATTATAGCCACACCCCCATGCATGCTGGTCACACCCACTGGCGGCGTAGCGTGGGAACCCCTCTCCAGAAATCCTGCGTTTGCCCCTGCCCTGGCCACTTTCAAGCTTCAGCTTTCTGTAAAACATAATATTCTTCACTGCAAGTTACTTAGCACATACAGCCAGCTCCTCAGCCCAAACATTTTACATTAAACAGCAAAAACATGTCCCCGAAGGTAATTAGAATTCACAGCAACCCCCCGTGTTCATTTTATCACTTGCCAACAGTTTCTATTATAATCCCCAATGTACAGAATGATCACTTGGAGAAGCTTGGCCCCGAGATCTTTAACAACTGGTACTTTTGATTGCAGGACAGCAATTCTGTCTTAAAAACACACGTCTGAGATGCGTTTTGCACCCTGCCATGTTCAAACCGTACTTTACAGACATCAAGAGATCTTTAAAGAAACGTGCTAAACTGCATTCATGTGAAACATTTCTTTCTCTCCAAATCTATTGGAGATTGATAAAGCACCAATTAACATTATATAGGTCAAAGGCTTACAACTGTGACACTACGATCATGCTGCTTTAATTAAGGAGTTGTACATGGGGCTGCTATTGTTCGTGAAAAAAAAAAATCTAAATCTATTTCTTAATCCTCCAAAACTTTGTGATTGGTCCCTATGGGAGTTTAATCTGTGTTAGACACTGCACAGAGTGTATTATAGTTCATCTACTTTTAAGAGGAGATCTTTCAAGTTATAGATTATTAAAAAGTATAAATAGAGTGTTATAGATGGATGCTAGTATTATATAAATGAAATAAAATGAATGTCTTCCAGATTCTGTTATATAACACTTGGAGACAAGCAAAGGGTCAAAAAAACCTTTTATGTAGTTATGTAATTATAACGTATAAAAAAATGTAAAAGTGATTAACACGTCTTATATCTGCGCTGCATCATAGGGTAGTAAAGTGTTTTTACGGAGTCAGGTTTCCATAAAACGCCATGGGATTTTGAAAAGCAATCGGGCACTCTGTAGTCAACACCGAAGCTGACGCAACACAACTTGTAGTGCCCCAGTGTCCGAGGGTATGTAATAGGCTTTGCTGTTGCGTGTTAAGGGCCTGAGTCATCTAGCACGTAAGTCCAATTGCATGCCGTATTTTGCGTGAAATTGCTCTGCGCATGCCCAGAAACTGTCTTTACTCCGCTGAACGCAATTCAAGTTCAAACGCAAATGACACTTCTGGCAGCCTACAACCACCATCATCATCCCCGTTTATTTATATAGCGCCACTAATTCCACAGCGCTGTACAGAGAACTCACTCACATCAGTCCCTGCCCCATTGGAGCTTACAGTCTAGATTCCCTAACACACACAAAGAGAGAGAGAGACTATGATCAATTTGATAACAGCCAATTAACCTACTAGTATAGTTTTGGAGTGTGGGAGGAAACCGGAGCACCCGGAGAAAACCCACGCAAACACAGGGAGAACATACAAACTCCACACAGATAAGGCCATGGTGGGGAATCTCCTCGTGTACTTGAATACGATGGTACGTGCATGCAATTACTGTCCAATTTAAAAGAACGCAAATAGCGTCCAGTTTGCGCTCCTTGATGAATCGGGCCCTAAATGTGCATTGGACACTTGATTTTAACACTCTTCATTCATTTTAATTTTCCTGCAATAATGTGGCAATTCTCTTCCAAATATTTAACCCTTACTGCTACAGTGAAGCAGACTGACTATTGGAAATCATTTTTAATTATTATTATCATAATCCTAATCACAGGATAAAGAAACACAGGTTTTTGGATATAAAAGAATTATGTGTATATTTGTACTCCTGGCACTCCTTTAAGCTACGTCAACTGATAGAAATGGGGAACCATTCTTGTCGGGAGACCAGCAACTATTCAGAAAGTTACGTCAATCCCTCTTTTGCCCAAATTCAATTTAGCAAATAAGTGAAAAACTGGGACATTTGTCCTCTATGGCACCACCTCCTGGAAACTATTGTATATTCCAGGCAAGGATTAGAGAGATAATTGACCCCTAGTCTGATGCAGGAACTTAGAAAACACAATGCCTCTGCAACCATTAGAGTGCACAATGCCTCTGCAACCATTAGAGTGCACAATGCCTATGCAAACATTCGAGTGCACAATGCCTCTGCGGACATTCGAGTGCACAACGCCTCTGCAATCATTAGAATGCATAATGCCTCTGCAACCATTAGAATGCACAATGCCTCTGCAAACATTCGAGTGCACAATGCCTCTGCGGACATTCGAGTGCACAACGCCTCTGCAATCATTAGAATGCATAATGCCTCTGCAACCATTAGAATGCACAATGCCTCTGCAACCATTCAAGTGCACAATGCCTCTGCAACCATTCGAGTGCACAATGCGCCTCTGCAACCATTCGAGTGCACAATGCGCCTCTGCAACCATTAGAGTGCACAATGCCTCTGCAACATTTAGAGTGCATAATGCATCTGCAACCATTAGAGTGCACAATGCACCTCTGCAACCATTAGAGTGCACAATGCATCTGCAACATTTAGAGTGCATAATGCATCTGCAACCATTAGAGTGCACAATGCCTCATAATGCATCTGCAACCATTAGAGTGCACAATGCCTCTGCAACCATTGGAGTGCACAATGCACCTCTGCAACCATTAGAGTGCACAATGCCTCTGCAACATTTAGAGTGCATAATGCACCTGCAACCATTAGAGTGCACAATGCCTCTGCAACCATTAGAGTGCACAATGCTTCAGCAACCATTAGAGTGCACAATGCCTCTGCAACCTTCAGAATGCACTCAATTCATATTTGAAAAAGAAAAATATACAGAAAAAGTTATAGTACCATACGGGGTGACAGAATTACAAATATGCATATAATTCAGGTGTCATGTTTACCAAGAGACCTGCAGCCATTCAGAAAGGTATAATAAATCCTTTCTTTTCATCACGTTGCCAAATTTTCATTAGTAAATAAATGACAAAAAAATCATTAATTCTTGCTGTGCCATTTTCCAGAAACGACATAACATATACATATTACATTTATCTTACGGGTCCTATTTTGCTCCATTGGACATGCAGAGCAACAGAAGTGGTCCTGTGCAAGTAAAAGTATTCTGCGCTAACAAACTCAAGGACAACCCTGAACAGCACAAATCTGATATTATGGACAGTTGGCAATTACTGCTGACATTATTGTAGAAAGATCCAGCTGTTATCTGGGCCTGCTCAAAAAATACTGCAGCTGAATTTTAGAAAACATGTTTTCGACACATACTTGGCAATTCGTCCGACAGCAAATGGTATATCTAACAAAAATAATTATACTTGTTACAAAAACATTTAAGCTATTTTCTATATCGAGGGATGTATTTTGTCTAAGCAGCAATGTAGCGGCTTTAGCAAGTGGTGGGGGGAAGCCAAAACGTGGCTTGATTGTAGTGTGACGTTTTTTGCTCTTTATTAGAGTGCACCGGTAGTCCACACAGCGTGGAGACAGACAATATGCACGGGAATGGAGACAGTCAATTTACTAAGGGTCAGAAAGACGTACACTGTCTAATACACACCACCCGCCTGTCCCAATTAGTTGGTACAGTCCAGATTTGAAGGGAATGTCCTACTGACCTGAGGACCAGGACTTTTAGCCTGACTCCAGAACATTTGGGATATATCTACCACTGATGGGCGCCCGTTCAATGCCACATGTACCAGGACAGCTGGGCGCAGGTGATTTTAGGGATGGGGACTTTAGAAGCACTGGGCACATCCCCAAGAAGTATGTGGCACTCCCAAATGACAGAACACTCAGTTCTAATTTGGGACAACCAGAAGTTGTGAGGTATGCTAATGACTGCAGTAGCTGGACATCATGGAGATGGATGTTTGAGTGGTGTGGGATAAAAACCAGGGTGGTTGGGGAGTAGGGTTGATGAGAATGATTGTGCTATCTGCTATGGGGTACGTAAAAACATCTAATGAGAGATAAGAAATAACATAATTTAATATATGATAAAATATTTAAAAATCATGACCTCATTTAGAGTTAAAATTGAATCCAGCTAATGGGTACAAATTTGCACGAATTTGCACCTGTACAAACCAGGCAGGGGGTGCAAATGCTTTGTTTTACACTGCGAATAGTACGTGCCCACCTACCAACTCTAAATTTATTTGCAGCTTTTAAATGTATTCCCTCTGCAGTGCATGGTTTTTACTGGCAATATTGTACTTTCAAGCTGGACTTACTTGGAATGGGCGTCACAGTGGCTTACTGGTTAGCACTTCTGCTGCACAGCACTGGGGTCAAGAGTTCGATTCCTGACCATGTGTGGAGTTTGTATGTTCTCCCCTTGTTTGTGTGGGTTTCCTCTGGGTGCTCTGGTTTCCTCCCACACTCCAAAAACATTCTGATAGGTTAATAGGCTGCTTGACTGTAAGCTATATTGGGGCAGGGACTGATGTGAGTGAGTTCTCTGTACAGCGCTGCGGAATTAGTGGTGCTATATAAATAAATGGTGATAATGATGATAGTGGATGCGAGAGTGGACTGATGACATAATTTGAATGAATAGAAACAAAAATAGCACGTACAAATAAATATTTTGGTGCATAAAATCTTGCCGTTTGGGTGGACAAGAAGTTTAGGGGGTGAGAAAAATGAAAAATCAAATTGGCAGTAAGAAATAATATTAAATACTTAGTAATAATAATTTGATTATAGTTGAGAAATGAAATAATGGAAGATACAGTAATAATAGTAGGAAATAGAGATTACAGTATTTTCAATAATAGAAATGATTGAGATGAATAAATTATGTGTGAAGTGATTCTGAATTATAGGAATGTAACATGGAAGAGAGGGATTAGGTAAACTGAGGTAAAAAAAAAGGCAGAGGATTATTCAAATGTGACTGCAGATATGAAAATAATTCAATGTGAAATAAAATATAATTAAATATAGATATTAATAGGAATACTAATAAAAGAAAGACAGGAGGTACCTTTCACTTTTTATTAAATAAAAACTTTTTTCTTAAATGTATAAATCCTAGAATTTAAAAACCCATGGATGAATATTGCACTGTTATTCTGTTATTTATAACTACTAACTATATAATACTGAAATTATAAACATACTTGCTAACTCTCCCAGAATGTCCGGGAGACTCCCAAAATTCGGGTCTGTCTCCCGGACTCCCAGGAGAGCAGGCAAGTATTCCTATTCCCGGCGGCTCTGCAAATTAAACGGAAGGGGCGGGGATTAGTGTTGCCGCGTACGCGTCATTGTGGCCCCACCACCTATTTTACTTAGTTCAAACAGTGATGGCTGCTTTGGGGGCGTGGCTAATGACACAATTCTTTGAGCCCCACCCCCACACACCCACCTGCCTCCCGGGACATTGTTACCATTGTTGGCAAATATGATTATAAAGCAGAAATAAATAGGTATGTAGTCTGAACATGAATAACAACAAAATGAAGTGGGTAAACTGCATCTGTAGTCAGAGCTTACAAAAGCCCCCCCGCCCTCCTGTCAGAACTAGTAGGTCAGTCATTTGGTGTTGTTGGCCCTGCCTAATGCCTAGCACCTAAGGTGTCATTTTGGATCTACCCTGATGCAGCAATCCCACATAGGTTTTTCATTTCTTTAAATAGCATATTAAATACCTTTTAAGTGTGCATCTGTCAGTTTTCTTAGATGTCCTCCTACAAATCATTATCTACTTTTCAAAATCTCTCTGAATGGTACAGATGTCAGTCACACACAGGTAAACAGATATCAGCATCTCATGTGAAGGAAAAGGTGGAAGACAGAGGATCAGGCGCTTACATTACAGAGAATAGACAGAGCTCAGAGGGGCACTCCAAATCATCTCCGCTTTCTGCATCATATGTCATGTGACTGTGGTTACCATGGTAGTGCATGACAGTGCAGAATTATACATCACTAAGAGCAGCCTGAAGAAACAAGCCAAGGAAAAGTGGGGAATATAAAGATGCTTCATATAGCCTGCCACAGTGATTTATGTTAAACACACCTCATTTTTTTCACAGGATTGCTGCTTTAAACCCTTCATTTGCCTATTCAAGGTTGGTAATTACATACAGTCGGTGCACTAGTGCAAAGCCTGATCCTGAAGTGGAATTTGCTTACCTGTGTTTCTGTCTGTCTGACACACCTTTGATTGATAACCAATCTTATCTGGATTTCTGTACTTCCCCGATAATGATCTTGCTTGCGGCCTGAATTAGGCACTTTTGCCTGTGACCCCTGACCTCTTACCTCTCATGTGATCATTACCATTTTCAAAAAGAGGTCACCAGCAGGTTCCAATTCTGGTAAGTTCACCCCAGTCTAGTAAGTCCTTTTTCTGTTGGCAAACCAGCAGCTTGACAGTGAGGGTGAGAATGCAGGGTCATATTTTAGTGGAGTTCTCCTTTAAGCTGTCGCGGGTCCAGTTGTCCTCTGGCTACAATACTCACCATGCTCCGCTTTCCAGCACCTAGCAGAGAATGCTCCACAAGCCGAAGAGCCACTGGTTGCTCACAGTATAGAAAGCAGTGCCCGGCTTCGTGCTATATTCCGGTAATGTCTTCTCTTCCAATGAACACAAAATGAGCTCATCAATGCTATATTATTGACTAGACCAGCATGAGTCAAATTATGCTGCTAATTGGTGCTTGCTTATTGCCTTTTTATACCACTTACAGCTCATTCGGTTCCATGTTAGACAGATTACAATTAGGAGCAAGGTAATGTCTCATGGGTAATTGCAGGCCCCTTTTTATTCAATTCCTAAACCATATAATTGCTGGAAGAGTCAATATTACTGTGTGGAAATGTTCTATCTGTTTCTGTGTATAAAAATGGGTTAATCAAGGAAAAGAAATTGATTGCAAGATGTTTAATAGCACATAGCAATGAACGATTTATCTATTTCATGTCTGTCTATGTATCTCTATCTATCTATCTATCTCATATCTATCTATATCTCTCATATATATCATATATATCATATATTTCTATCTATCTATCTCATATCTATCTTAATATCTATCTTAATATCTAGCTAGCTATCTATCTCATATCTGTCTATCTATCTCATATCTATCTATCTATCTATCCAGACGCGGGCTGGCAATGTTCAGCCCGGGGGGCAGACAGGCGGCCGCATCGCGTGACATGTGATGCAGCCGCGTCATTGCCGACGCGGCCGTATCGCGTGTCACATGATGCGCCGCCTGTGCGCTGACGCGACCGTATCACGTATATTGTGATGCGGCCGCTGGTAATATTTGGAAAATATAGTATCTCCGGGGGTGCGCGGCTGGCCCGAAAAGCCGTCAGACTGACCAACCTGGGGGGCTGGTGCCCCCCGGCTCAGCCCGCCCCTTTATCTATCTATCTATCTCTATATCTATCTATCTATCCGAGTGCACCAAATTTTACACAAGTCGCATTTTTTCATGACACAAATGGACTTGCATCCAACTCTAAAAAAGGTCACAGTGTACAATACGTTTTGTTAATAACAATATAGCAAATAGTTATTAAAAAGGGATAAATGACAAATGCTTATGTTATGTACAGATTATGTGCAATATAAAGAATACACTAAAAATCAAACCAATGTAAACTAGAAGCGATACTTTAAAATTAAAATCTGAAAATGAGAACATACCTCAAATGAGATATATATATATATATATATATATATATATATATATATATATATATATATATATATACATACATATATACATACACATATATATTCTCCTATGGTTTCCAAATATTCTCAAGGTTTCTATCATAAACTATTTACTGGGAAATTCTTTTCTCACAATCAAGTAGAATGTTGAAATATTTAATTATATCTTGTCAAGATAAGTGTACTCAGCACCATTTCCCAGGTGTTTACTGACGCATGATACAATCACTTAATTAAGCCTGTTGACAAGGTGAATGTTTCTCCAGAACCCCCAAAAGAGCTCCATATGGGTTAAGATGCATATTTATATGTAGGACAATAATGACATCCTCGATCAGGTGTTGCGTCCTTTTAAACCAGGGTTGCACAATCTTTTTTGGTCTAAGGCCGCTTGGGACATTGTACTCTTTTGAAGCTGCCACAAAAATACTTAACTTGCTTATACGTGTAAAATACATAGATAGTACTACAGAAAAAAAAACAAAAACTCTTTAGTCAGTTATGTACAGAAGTGTGTTTATGGAGGGGTGAAACCAGAGTGTGTGGCCATCCCATATAGTGGATGTGGTCATACCACATAGCGTGCAAGACATAAAATGCTTAACAGTTAATAACATAACCATAGACACTTATGTTATGTAATAAAAGACACCACACCAACTTGCAATCAATTAACTCTTCTTTCTTGAAAAAAACGTCCACTGGTATGGTGGCGGAAGAA
The DNA here is from genome assembly GCF_038048845.1 of Mixophyes fleayi. NCBI lineage: Eukaryota > Metazoa > Chordata > Amphibia > Anura > Limnodynastidae > Mixophyes > Mixophyes fleayi. The sequence goes on from NC_134412.1 coordinate 75,244,365, forward strand.
CACTGTACTTGGCCTTGTCTGTAACCTAAGCGCACCCTTGTATTTTATCCATAACTGGGACGACAATCCCCAGGCATTCCGGAACCCAAACCCTTCAGGCTTAATCGTAAAGCACCACAAGCCAACCCAAAGGGGCTGTACTTACACAGAACCTAAGCTGACTTTTTAAAGGGAACTGGTTCCAAACGCCTTACCATCGATGTGTGCTTCACCAACCTTGCTTATCCTCTACAGTGCCCAAGCTAAAGGCTGAACCAACTTCAGGACCCTAGTCCTGACAGTAAGCCCATGCACAAAGTGGCTCCAAATACCTCCGGAAATCTGTTCCCTTGTTCCTGCCCCCTTATGACACTTGCCTAGACATCACCACACTTTCCCTGCTTTGTTAACCCTTAGTGATCCAAATAATTATATGCACAAACCTCAGCTTTTAATCTCCTTCGGGCTTAGTCTATCCCTCAGTTCTAATTCCCCTCCCCCTTAAAACAATTGGCCTCTCTTATTTATGTAGTAACACATTTCTCTCATTATATCTATAGTAACATATTCACCCCTAACCTCTGTAATAGACCCCTCTTCATCTCTTTAGTAACACTTATCCCCTTACCCCTGCAGTAACTCATTCCCAAACCCAACTATAGCACACACACCCCTATCACCTATATAATAACACCCCTCCCTCACCTCTATAGTAAAACAACTTCCTCCATAGCAACATCAACCCCCCTCTACCCTTGTAGCAACACATTCTGCCCTCTGACTCCATTTTAACACCCTCCTATCCAATTCTTATGTGTCCTCCTTAAATTCTCTCGGGAGACTAAGCTACACAGTTGTACAAGGACATTCTGGCATTGAAACAGAGCATAGGAGCCAACACTGTGGGTACAGTAGGTGCTTGAACACCCACTGTATTTGTGATGCTGATGCCACTAACCATGTCAATGCATGGAATTTTTCAAATGGGTGAGGGGGTGGTAGGAGCACTCCCAAGCATTTTAAATAGATGTCCTTATGAAGCTCATTTTTTTTGATTCGCTGTCTGACTGATGAACGCCAAAATCCAACAGTGCAATGCAGGACAGATACAGGCAGACCTGGGATGGTGGGACAGAAATACTACAGTAGTATTTGTGCCCTGGGTCTCTCTGAAACATAGACAAAACAAGGGGGGGGGGGTTCCTAGTGTCTGGAAACCCTCCTCCAAGCCTGGGGCACTGTATAATTGAGGTGGCTGGACTCTGCCCCCGCTTCACATGGCTTTGCTTGAAAAGGGAGAGCTGCGTTCACCTAACAGTAGTGCACACAGCATTGCCCATGTATATTATGGGGATAGGGAGAGTTGGAGAGCTGCCAAGCACTGTCTAATATTATAGCCACGCCCACATGCATGCTGGACACGCCTACTGGTGGTGTGGTGTGGAAACCACCACTCCAAATGCTGTGTTTGCCCCAGTGAAGCTATTCTGCTTACCGGTGGACACAAGTTTCTGCACCCATGTTTTAAAGTGTCATCTACAGAAGTTTAGTTAATCTGCGCACACGGCATTCTAAATGGAATGTTGTGTAGGCAGCCATATTATTGACTGAATGCGTCTCCTGCTCAGACAAAGTGCTAGAGGTCACACTGAACAGTTTACTGAGGTCACATTCCCATTGGAACTACACTACAAATTCTGACTAAACACTCATCTGGACAGACAAACCATAAGACAGGAAAGTCTGTCCTTGTTTAATTCAGCCAGGACCATTTGTTTTATAAATAAATAAAGATTCAGCATAATGATCCTTTGAATGGCCTTATTTGTTATTGCAAATGAGCTAGCGGTAAGGATCATTAGGTTAAGTACTTTTACATGTGTTTCCAAATCCCACACCTTTTATGAATATATTAAGGTGAAACCACTGTCCGTAACAATGGACTATGAGCTAATGCCAATCAGACATATATCACAGTAATTAGAGAGGCAAGAATTATACGAACAAGGTCACAATTCAATCAAATTTGGCTATTCCGAAGGACTCAAACTTTTTAGCAAAATTATCAAGACTTTTGGGACACTTAGAGAACCACTTTTTTTAAAAAAAAAAAAAAATTGAGCCATTCTAAATAGTGATGTTTCTTAGTTGGCAGTGAAGACGACTCTGGTGCCCTGGGAAAAGCCAGGGCAAGATGGATCTCCCCTAGGCTTGCGTCACTTTTGCACTTTTTTGGCCTGATTCATTAAGGAACGTAAATGACGGTTTTGTGTGTATCAGCCACAAAATAACTCTGCGTATGCCCAGAACCAGACCATACACCCACAGAACGCAACTGACGTTCAATTAATCTTCAAACGCAAAGAACAGGACCGCAAAGAGGACAGTAAGACCCCCCTTCCATAGATGAGCAGGGAAAGGGATGTGTGCCACCGCTGAAGGGAGCGTGGCCACAGTGCTGTGGGCATGGTCAACAAGGGACGTGGCTGTGTCTCTTTAAATATAACATATTGTGTATTAAGATGCTGTGGATCTCACCTACCTGTTATTGCAGCTTTCACAACCTGGTTCTGGATTCTTGTCTGGATCCTGGAATGTTGGGACCTGTTTGGAAAATGTATAGGTACATGAAATACTGAAGACTAAGCAATAAGTGGAAACCGTACAACACAGCAGCTTCTGATTCAAGCTCATAACATCATAATAAATGTATTTAATTTAAAACATTTATTTTTTTAAACTTTTTTAAAACGCATTTTGTCTATTTATGTTTATTTTTATTTTAGTGGTTTATATTCCACATATGTATTGGACGTATCCTGCAGTGTCTTGTCTAGTAAAGCAGAGTAGACCTGCACCCGAATTCATCACCACACGTATCTTCATCTCTGCTCAACATCCACCCCCACTATCATCACCAATACCAGCCTCCCAGTGAAGGCCTGGGTACTTTTTACCTCTCCTCCACCTCTTGGTGCCTCTGGTAATACATAGTGATATCAAACTGTTTGTTTATTTTTACAACACGCTGACTGCTACAGAGATTGGAAGACGGCTAAAGTGCATCGGGGAAACTCTGCATTGGGATCCAGAGAATCAAAGCGAATCGATGCAATTTGCTGATTTGCTGATAAATATAGAAAAAAATCAATGTTGGCACAATTTAGAATTTTCAGGCTGACTTTGGGCGAATTTAGTGTCTTTTGGGGGAATTATATTAATGTGCTGCGCATTGCTTGTGAGCTGCACCGTTAGGCTGGATACACACTACAGTGTGTTCAGTCAATTATTGGGCCAATCAAACAATAAACAACCCAATCTCGTATTAGTGTGAACATTGCAACCATGTACAATTATCGTTCCACAGCACATCGTATCATTTCATTTAATTTTTACACCAGACTAAAAATGTTGATCAACGATGGACCGATGTTGTTCCAATCCTGCAGTGTGTAAGCACTCAGGACCGGCAGTGTCCATAGATCTCTATGGGGTGTGCAGTGTCACAATATTTTCAGCCAATGGTTATGACAGATGAATAGCTCAGATCAGAAGGTAAATCGTGTAAATTGTGTGTAGTGTGTACATAATAAAATTTTCTGTAGTGTGTACCCAGCTTAACGACCTGCAACAATTATTCTTTTTACTTAACACATATCTCACAACCAGCTCCTTCCAAATCCAAACTGCAGCCAATAGCAGAGAAATGACTGACTAGTTCTTGCAGTTACCAGCTCATTTGCAATTTATATGGTGCAAGACAATGAGCCTTAATTGGCTCATCACGGCGAGCTTCTAAAGTATTACGTTTGAGGCAGTTAGGAGATATTTCTGCTTTGATTAAAGGTTCCAAACTGCAGAGATACTGTAGGAGGAAACCACACAACAGTACAACTTCTCAGAATTCAGAGGACATAGTTAATCATTTTGTTTTCACAAGAACCTGTGCGTAGTGCTAGTCAGACTAGACACACTTGATGATTTCTCGTTGAGACTGGTGAATTATTTACAGAGTTCACGGTCATCTGGGGATCAGACAGGTTCACAGGAACACGCAACATTTCTACTACGGTTGGTTAGCAAATGTTTGCACACAAGTCAGTGAGAGGGATTTGATACAAGCAGGAGTTTTGGGGGGATGGGGTTTACTACCTTAATTAGCACAATGGATGAGGTGTAAAGATAAAATATCCCCAAATTTCAATCACCTTTAAAACAGGAGCAAATTAATCAGATTTTCTCATGTAATATTCCTATATACTGACCGGTCCCTATATTAGGTGCACCTACATAATAATGAATGTATCCGGAATATGCTATCAGAACAATTCTTATGAGCATGGACTCAATAAGAAATGCTGACCCATGTCAACTCTATTGTGTCCCGTACTTGCTGCAAACTGTGGGGTAAATGTATCAAGCTGAGAGCTTTGAAAAGTGTAGCTGTTGCCTATAGCAACCAATCAGATTCTAGCTGTCATTTTGTAGAATGCACTAAATAAATGATAGCTAGAATCTGATTTGGTTTTCAAACCCACCGGAAAAGTCTTAGCTTGATACATTTACCCCCTAGGTGTTGGTGGATTTGTACTCTGAAACGCTTGTTCCCTTTCATCCCACAGATCCTGGATTAGATTGAGATCTGGTGTATAGATTAGACACTGCATTAAAGCTGGATCCCAATTGTAGAGCGCTACGGAATCTGCTGGCGCTATATAAATTGATGATGATGTAAAGATTTCAGGACATTCCTGGCTGTGTCACATGGAACATTATCTTGCTGAGAAGTATACTTACCTACGCTCCCACCGATGGTCCTGTTTTAGGCAGGACAGTTTGATGATCTGTGGCTTGTTTGAATAGGGTATGGCCACAGTAAATTTGTGATGTGGCTGCATGGATCGGGGAATGAATTGGATGTGGTTCGCATACATTTAGCACACTGTGAATCAGAAATTAATCAGCGTGTGTGTCCATGTCTAGTTGTGTTGTGTCCAGTGGCGGATCCAGGGGGGGGCGATCGGGGCATTCGCCCCCCCTACCAGCAAAAAGCTAGGTCACATCCGCCGATCAAAACGGGAGGGGCGGGCTAAGCGCGAACGGGGGGCGGGGCTAAATGTGGGCCAGCCAATCAGAGTGGTCCCAGCCGGCAATCACACCGGGAGGGTGGGGCCAATCGCGGGCGGAAGGCGGGGCTTAACGCGAGCCAGCCAATCAGAGCAAAGGAGGGGCGTGATTATGCAAAATCGCCCCCCCTAAACATAGAGTCTAGATCCGCCCCTGGTTGTGTCTACAGTATTGTTGACCACTTTGTATCCTAAGCAAGGTTTATTGAATAAACGAACCTGCAGTGCCAAGTTAAGCAAGTAACCCTGGTTTATTGAGGCCCATAGACCTTGCAGGGAGTTGTAGACTACAACAGCGGAATACATGCTGGTTCCCCATCCATGCATACAGCAAAGTCACTGGTTAGAGAGGCGCCATTGATAGTTCATGATTTATACCTTGTGCCTCATGTCTCGTCATAGTGATGTCTCTAGTTCTCAAGGAATATTGGCATAGCCCACAACATGGTTGGCAGTATTTGTCAAAAGTTACATTTCTAGAGAGCATTGCCGATGTTCTCACTATCCTCATACTTTCACTTTGTGCAATTCTACTCATACTGAGGTTACAAAAATAACACATTTCATGGTGCACAAGTTTAAACTTCTAGAGGTGTACGGCCCCGCATGAAGGTAGACAGGAACGGAGAAACTGTCATTTATCTGATCTCTACGCTAAATTCTGCTGTCTCTGTGATTACAGGTGATGTAGCGTGCACCTTTGTAGTCTGTTATTGATTTTTATCACTGTTTACATTAGCATTGATTTTGCAACTCGTTTTCACGGAAAAATGCAAAGATTTCATAGGTTCCTGAGTTTCGTTGTTACAAGATTTTTTGTTATTGTTGTCACGATTATGCTTGTACAACTTCAAACGAAATCTTTTAGATGCACGACATTTGTCAGTGCTAGTCTATTTAAATCTTTGGTGCTGCAACTATAGGGTAAAGCAGTGGATTCCAAACTCTTTCAGTTCAAGGCACCCTTAGGGTCTCCAAAATTTTTTCAAGGCACCCCTAAGCCAAAATAATTACCAAGTAGTCCCCCGCCTTACTTACCACTGGCCCTGGCCGAGGCCCCCCTGTGAGATCTCCAAGGCATCCCAAGAATCCTAGGCGCACAGTTTGGGAACCACTGGGGTAAAGTGACACCGTTCCAGGGACCACAGTTCTGATGTTGTAAGCTGCCATGATGGAAATTGAGGTTGGTCTGGGGCAGTCTAAATTTCCGGGAGAGGGGGCGTGACTGGAGGGCGGGAGGGGGAGGGGCGAGGCCAACCGTGTCATTTTGGCCCCGCCCCCTCCCAACCTCCAAAATGGCGTGAATCACAGAGAATCGCGTCAAATGACGCGATTCTCGGTGAAACCTGGGATGCGGGAGAAATGCCAGCTCGCCCGGGAGCCTGGGAGACTGACCCGAATTTCGGGAGTCTCCCGTACTTTCCGGGAGAGTTGGCAAGTATGATATTAGTATTAGGGGAAAGGGAGGGAGAGAGACACTTCAGACCTTAACTCCCTCAGTGGAACGCATATACCAGGGGTGGGCAAACCTGTCCTCAAGGGCCATATCCAGGTCATGTTTTTAGGATTTCTTTAATCATGTACAGCTGAGTTAATCTATTTGGCTGGGTCAGTAATTATCCCACCTGTTTCTACAGACAGAAATCCTAAAAACATGAACTGGATATGGCCCTTGAGGACAGGTTTGCCCACCCCTGGCATATGCGTTCCAGCAACAGGAAGTTCGGCATTTGGAACTTCCTGTTGGTGGATGCGTTCTACTGCGGAAGTTAAGGCTGAAGGAAGTCCTTCAGTCCTGGCATCTTCGCTGCTGTCTTCAGTCTGGCTGTCACAGTGACAGCCAGGCTGAAGATAGCGGGTCCCCTGGTAAGAGTGTGCCGCCGGGCCCCCTGGTGAGCCCGGTATTAGTGTACCCCCTGTACCCCCCTGATGGCGGCCCTGGCTGTGTTCACTATACAAATAATTCTGTAGGATTAAAGAATGTCAGTGTTTACAGCACCGATCACTCATACTACACCCGTGTAGAATAATCTACCACCCCTAGAATACCAGAGTAGTAAAGTGACTGCAGACATACAGATGCTTCATTGCTGCACTGTGATTAGTTTATGTGTCTGTTGCATAGTAACCTTACAGGCACACAGCATATATGTCAGCTAATTACAGTGCAGCCAGCATTTGTACTTCATATATGTCTGGATATACAGGACTGGCTTTGTAACACTTAATACAACAACCAATTTCCCTCTGACCTGTTATAATACGGCAATGTTGTATTAAAATTTTGCCCTTCAAACTATTATTGCTTGGGGGAGAAAATAACATTCAGAGTAGGACCATGTAAGCAAGACAAATTACATTTTTACTATGTACAAAACAAGCGTTAAAGAAATAATACATTGTTCAAGGGACAGATTACCTATTTGCAATGCATTTCTATTCTATTTTTTAAAATCCCCAGTAATACATCTTTTAAACATAGGGACTATGAACTAGATCAGTGTTTTCCAACACGTCCGGGAGACTCCTGAATTCCGGGTAGGTCTCCTGGACTCACAGAAGAGTAGGGTATTCTCTGGAATCTGCCCACTTCCTAGTGAAGTGGGCAAATATGATCTATATACAATACAGAGAGCATGTTAGTGATCTATATACAATACAGAGAACATGTTAGTGATCTATATACAATACAGAGAGCATGTTAGTGATCTATATACAATACAGAGAACATGTTAGTGATCTATATACAATACAGAGAACATGTTAGTGATCTATATACAATACAGAGAACATGTTAGTGATCTATATACAATACAGAGAACATGTTAGTGATCTATATACAATACAGAGAGCATGTTAGTGATCTATATACAATACAGAGAACATGTTAGTGATCTATATACAATACAGAGAGCATGTTAGTGATCTATATACAATACAGAGAACATGTTAGTGATCTATATACAATACAGAGAGCTTGTTAGGGATCTATATACAATACAGAGAGCATGTTAGTGATATATATATATATATACATATACACGATAGAGCAAGTGACTTTACACTGTAAACACCTGTAATCTATGGCGGCTTTATAATGCAAACCCTTGCCGCCCCCCAAATCTCTGGTGGTGAAATAATGCAGACCTCAGACCTATGGTGGTGATACAATGCAGACCCAAATAGATTATTTACCCCTCCGGCTGCCCCATGCTCTCTCTTGGACTACTGATTAGGAACCTCAGCTATGCCAGAAAGACATCATACCTATGAGATGGCTCCCCGCACTTTGACTGGTGGACAGTGCCTGCCATTCACCAATCAGCATGTCAGGACCTCCCAGCATCCTGATTTGCAAATGGCCAATGCTATCCACCAATCAGACTGCTGGGTTGACCGTAAATGTCAAGGCACGACTGGTTTGGGGGGAACATGCCTTCCTTCCATGCTTGCCAGCCTGCCACTGGTTGTACATTGTGTGTTTGTATGGCTCTGCTTCGAGTGGATAGGCTATGAGGGGATTCTCACTATAGCAAACTGTCCCTCCATCACATGCCCAAAAATATGGTCTTCCTTCCAACATATGTTGAACAGCACTGGCTTTAGTTCTTAAAACAAATTACATTTGTTTCAGTGATAGAATTGTCAGCTTGTTATCCTTTCACTTTGCCAGTAAACGTAGACCAGGTACCACAAAGCTTAGTGTGTATCCAGATACAATCATTATTATTATTATTACCATTTATTTATATAGTGCCACTAATTCCACAGCGCTGTACAGAGAACGCACTCACATCAGTCCCTGCCCCATTGGGGCTTACAGTCTAAATTCTCTAACACACACACACAGACTAGGGTCAATTTTGTTAGCAGCCAATTAACCTACCAGTATGTTTTTGGAGTGTGGGAGGAAACCGGAGCACCCGGAGGAAACCCACGCAAACACGGGGAGAACATACAAACTCCTCACAGATAAGGCCATGGTCGGGAATTGAACTCATGACCCCAGTGCTGTAAGGCAGAAGTGCTAACTACTGAGCCACCATGCTGCCCAATCATGCACATTGAACGACTTTACAGCAGTTTGTGAGCTGTACATGTTAGTCTGCAGTAACTGAGAAAGCGAGTTAAGGAAACCAGCTGCCTGAAAAAATTATAAAGAATGAAAATCTGGATGAGATCAGGTCCAAACTCAGTGCCCATTCTCTCAATTACAATTTTGTGTCTTAAAGCTGAATTGTAGATTAGCAAGCCATCCTCACGTTCATGAGAAACTGCAGAGACCTGAAGAACACATTCCTATGCATTTAATCTATGTTTGGATATACACCATCTTGGAAAATTTGACATTCTTGGCAAATGAGAATTCAGCTCTCCATATGCCTGTAAAGTTATGCTGCAGATATCTCGCTGCTCAGATCATTCTGCAATATCCTTCTGCTAATTCCTCACTGGTCCCCAGTGCCACCCTCATTTCTGTACTGTGAGAGCAAGAGAACAGGCGCTGGGCGGACTGGTGAAATATATTAAGTTTTAATTTGAGAACTGCTGAAGAAAATGAAATCATCAGCGTCTGCCTGCCCAGAAAGGGAGAGTGAAATGAAAAAGCGCAGGAATAATAACCAAACATAATACTCCCTAACAAAAATGTCAGTGTAAAGCCAAGTTCATCATCTCTATTCTATTCCTCCTAAACGTTGCAGCGTTTTTGCCATGTTTAATACACATTTCGATAACTCATTAAATAATCAACTTTTCCACCTCTGTGGATGCTCCCCACCCATCTGTGCAATGTTAGCAACCTTCATTGCTCTGTTAAGGGTTGTAATTGTTGCTGGATATAGCCTACAATTTACCCAGGCAGATGTAAGAATGGCTATTCCATGTCATATAGAAACATGTAGTAAAGGCATAGGCTGTAAATGTAGTATTTTAATCAGTTAGGATGAACAATTTCTGACATTACCACTTTGAAATTCAGCAGGAACACTTTTAAGATTCCTATAATATATAAGGATAACATCATCATCATCTATTTATATAGCGCCACTGATTCCGCAGCGCTGTACAGAGAACTCATTCAAATCAGTCCCTGCCCCATTGGGGCTTACAGTCTAAATTCCCTAACACACACACACACACAGACTATGGTCAATTTTGATAGCAGCCAATTAACCTACCAGTATGTTTTTGGAGTGTGGGAGGAAACTGGAGCACCCGGAGGAAACCCACGCAAACACGGGAAGAACATACAAACTCCACACAGATAAGGCCATGGTCGGGAATTGAACTCATGACCCCAGTGCTGTAAGGCAGAAGTGCTAACCGCTGAGCTACCGTTCTGCCCAATTCAGCCGCGTTATTCTAGGAATAACGCAGCCTGCGCACTATTACCGTGAGTACGGTAAAAGCGCACAATATCACCGTTAGTACGGTAATATTAACGCTGATTTTTTGCTCGCACTTCTCGGTATCGCAAAATGTGGGAGTCTCCCGGACATACTGGGAGAGTTGGCAAGTATGTGATACGTTACGACAGACAGGTTTCTCTTTCTTTGATTAAATGTTTTGTTTTAACTTATTACTGAGATGGGTAATGAAGTGTTTCAGATTGCCTATCACCGATCTAAGGTCACGTATTGCATCCATAATAATATTCACAATAACCTCATCAATTTAATCAGTAACTTTACTCATTCTAGGTGTTAACCACAGATATTGGTGGTGACGTCAGAGACATTGACTATGACTGGTCTGAAGATAACTACGTTGTACACTGAGCCATAATTGTAACTAATATATTTAATATCTCAGTCTGAGCATGCAGTTATTGCATGGTATTAGATAAGGTGACAGACATGGTACGGAAAATATATATACTACACTTCCTGTACTACTAAGTATGCCAGCAGCAGGTTCTAATGAGACATCAGGCCCAGCAGAGTTTCCTGTGGTACCCTGGCAACACTTCACTTGGCAGAATTTTCAGTTTGTTACCATAGCAACTATACATGTATGTATATATATATACATATACACACACACACACATATTATATATATATATATATATATATATATATATATATATATGTGTGTGTGTCACACATATCACATACACTTTTTTTTTAATTCAATTGCCAGGGCTTAATCATCAATATTCCTGTGCTAAACAGGTCTAGCACTATTTCATGTCATCCTCTGCATTTTTCTTTCGCTTAATTACAGAATGGGAGACATGATATCATCATCATCATCATCATTTATTTATATAGCGCCACTAATTCCGCAGCGCTGTACAGAGAACTCATTCAAATCAGTCCCTGCCCCATTGGAGCTTACAGATAACCAAAATAGGTGACAAAACAGAAAAATAACAATCATGGAGGTGAAAGAAAAATACTGAATTAATAAATACGTAGTTTGTTTCTTAATTACGCTTATTCTGCTCTTCCGTCTTGGCATAGCTTTATTTGATATGGAAGATTATTGCAAACCTGGGAAAATATTTTACCCCTCAATGACCAAACAATTTTCACATTTCTGCTAGATGCCTGGTACACTGGGAATAGCGTTTTTCCTTGTTTATCAGGTGGAATTTTATTCCTATCTTTTTTTTTTCGTTTTTCTTTTTTGTTTATTTTTCATGATAAATTCAGCTTTTTTTAATGGTACATTTAAATAGCTATAATTTTAAATACATTTTGTTTTTTATGGAAAAAAGTTAAATTAGCGGAGAAAAAGTATATATTTTCGTGAATTGGACAACATTTAGTTTTGGATGAATCACGAATGTACTCTAAATGTTTCTCTGCTATTTTATCAGTTTATGACAAAAATAAATATTCGTTACTTACTCAAGGTCTGGTTTAGCTATTTGGTTCAGGAACCGAACCGCATTTTTAAACTGATTCTATAAGGTAATTTCTAAACTTGTAACAGCGGGAGTTTTGGAGGTATATTTACTAAACTGCGGGTTTGAAAAAGTGGAGATGTTGCCGATAGCAACCAATCAGATTATATCTGTCATTTTCTAGAATGTACTATATAAATGATAACTACATCACCTTCACTTTTCCTTTTTAGAAAGTTTGATAAATCTACCCCTGGGTGTGGCAAATATACACATTTCAAGATTCTTTTTTCATCATTGTAACTAAAGCAACAGGATTGGAATCTCGTGGGGTTGAAGCTTAACTTGTAATTTTGTGAATCTTATTAAAAGATGTATGATTTCATTTTATTATACAAAACTAGAGAAGAAAAACTCAAAATGATATAGGCACTGCAGGGTTTCTTTAAAATAAACCTAAAAAATGTAACATTTAAAGAGGTATTGCAAAATAATTCTTAAAAAATGTCAAAATAAAGGGTTATTTACGAATTAGCAAAATGCGCCTCGCTCAGTGTAAACGTCACCTGAACCTTTATTTATGCAAATTGGCTCCAAATTAATACAATAGATTTTTTTCACAGGAATTATGCTGGTTATGGGCTGCAAATGACAGATGCTGTGCCCTGTCATCAAGCAGGAAGCCACAGACTGAGAGTTGAATGTTGGAAAGCGCAGGGTCCCGTAACTTCACATAGTGATGTGAGACTCCTATTACTCTGGTCATAGACATATGGGAAAATGAGGCATCAAATTCTCCTCTATATGTTCATATATACAACTTCTTCTAAACATTTCCAGTTACACAGTTAAGAAATCTGTCAATTAATGTAACATATCCATACTTACCTACTCCCGGAAACTTGTTTCCGGGAGAGGGGCGTGACTGGAGGGCGGGAGGGGGTGGGGCACGGCCAATCGTGTCATTTCCCCCCCTGTGCTACGTAAATGACGTTTTCGTGGGGTCGAGGCCAAAATGGCGCCAATCACCGAGAATTTACACAATTCTCTGTGAATTCCGTAATGCGGGAGAAATGCCAGCTCTCACGGGAGCCTGACCCGAATTTTGAGAGTCTCACAGACTTTCTGGGAGAGTTGGCTTGTATGAACATATCTGACTGGATTCTTGCACGAAAATAAAAGGTTTGGTTGTAATTTAATTGCCAATGTCTATAATAAAGACACATAAGAAGTTTCTGATATGTGACTGTGTGAGATCACAACAAAACACAAACACATGACTGAATCTAATGATTCGGTGGTCTTCATTTTAATGGCCCACTACAAGTGTGCACCTGAAGGAGGAACAACAACGTGACAAGAGTTAGAAAAGAATGATTTGTAGCTGAGCTCATAGGCTGGAAAATGCCACTAATGCTCACTGAGTGACCACTAGATGAATATAAGGTGTCTCCTTTCCCACGCAAGGTAGCACTACAGCTGCCTTAAGAAGCAAGACATCATCTGCTGCCATTTTACCAGTTTCTAAGGTTACCGTTAATACATTGTGCTCACACCGTGACCCTCGTGATTAGAGAGAGTCTCAGAGACAACCGGTGCAGCATGTATCATTCGCCTGAAAGTTGCCGGGTTCAGGTACTGAATCGTATTGAATAATACTAGCGTTATTAAAAGTCTGACAGGGACAAAATGCACTCTGACATCTCCTGCCCCCTCATACTGAGGTAACTAAATCATATTACTATCATTCAAGCCTCTTCTTATTTGCAGTGCAGAGACACCGTATAGGTCAAACTAATGCACCATGGGAATTTCTTGCTCACAAACACCACAGAAAAGAACCTTGAATATTATATGGTCTATATTTTACAGGCTGGGATGTGAGGGACACAGGAGAATGAAAAAACAAAGACATCTCCTGTCATAGAAGCGCTGTACATTGCACTTAGTGAATATGTTTAAGATTTAAATTAAATCACATTAGCTTTGCTAGTAGAAATGTTTATATTGGCACTTACATACTTCTTCATACATATTATATTACTTCTTATGTTCTAGTTGTACCTGTGGGAGCCCTGCAAACGATATGTCTTAGAGCATGCCCACCTGGACTGCAAATATTTGATCGCATGGACTGATGAATTGTATCAAAACCAAGAAAATAGCACTTACACCCTCCTGAACAAGTATGAATGGTATTAGGGGGTATGAGGAGTAAAGTAATAGGCTGAACGAACTTAAACTAATAGTATATGGTCTGGCAGGGACTTAACGTTGGAAAGGTTAATGATGACAATACATGATCTGGCCAATGGGGGCACAGGGAGGGTCAGAGCTTTCAGTATCATCATCGTCATCATCATTTATTCATATAGTGCCAACATATTCCGCAGCGCTGTACAATTGGGGACAAACATAGTAAACTAATAAACAAACTGGGTAAAACAGACAAAGAGGTGAGAAGGCCCTGCTCGCAAGCTTACACTCTATTGGACAATGGGAGTTTGACACATGAGGTTAATTTTGGCCCAGCCAGACTGCAAAGGTAAAAGTGACTCATAAGCTAAATGATCCTGTCACACAACAACGTTGGTCAGGGGGTAGTAGTCTTGTGTGAAATTGTGTAACGGGTGGTAATAGGGTAATGTATCATCTCTCTGTGGGCGGGCCGGTCTCTTGGTTCCTGCATCGCTTGCCACCCTCCCGCCCGGCTGGTTGAGCTCCTGATTGCAAGTTTGCCCGTGTGGTAAGGTGATGGGGTAAGAGAGTGGTCAGTCAGTCCGTAAATAAGCAGATGGTGTTACCAGTATGGCTGGGGTCATTGTCCCTTCCGAAGAATCATGACTCATGGTCCTCCTGAGTGAAGGACCCCTTGGCAGGCTTTGAGCGGGCGCCAATGTCGAGTTCTGGAGGGGCACACCTGCCTTGTTAGCCTAAATTTAACACCAGGTCAATCGTAAAGGAGTTTTACTCCTGGGACCAGTGGGCAAGGGTATGACCTCCCACTGTTTGGCTTTGCGTTTTGCCTGCTGACTGCTCTGCTCTCCCCGCCAATTCGGTCAGGGAATAAATAAATAATTTAGTTTTTTGCCAACTTAAAAGTTGTCGTGTGGTTATTTCTTGAATTGAAGTTATAAGTTTTACTGTTTTTTAAGGTTTAAGTACATGGTTAAAGACATATGACATATGCAGTTTATACATACTGGGGTTTGCCATACCTCCTAACATTTGAGAAGTCAGCAGCAGGACAGGGGGCGTGGCCACATCTCAATGGGGGTGTGGACACGTCGAGATTGGGGGGGGGCGTGACCATTTCCCTAGAAGGCTGCCCAGCTGCTAGGCTGCCCCTTAGAAACCTCCCTTGCCCTCCAAATACTGCAGCATGCACCAGGTAACCCACACTCGTTCACCGCTGCTCTGCTCTGCCCAACATTCCGATCCACGAGACAAAAATATCCCCTGGTGGGATAGCGGAACAGAACACTAAAATCAGGACTGTCCCATCGAAATCGGGACATTTTGGAGGTATGTATTGTTGCCCCACAGCGACGGGGTCATGAGATCAATTCCCAATCAGGGTCCTAACTATATGGAGCCTGTATGTTCTCTCCGCGTTTTGTGATTTTCCTCCAGGTGCTCCAGTTTCCTCCTATACTCCAAAAGACATACATGGTAAGGTAATAGGCTTCTGACTATAATGGATCCTAGTATGTGCTTGCTTGTTAGGGAATTTACACTGGTCCAATGGGGCAGGGACAGATGTGAGTAATTCAAATAGTCTCTGTACAGCGCTGCGTAATATGGTGGTGCTATATAAAATTAACCATAATAATGTATGCACGTTTTTTAAACGTGTGTTTGAGATAAAACAGGAATATGTAAAATGTGCGTTCCAACATATCTGTAAACGTTTCTAAAGCTGAATCTCACTGTATATACAGTGTGCTACCATTGAGATGAATGTAAGTTTTCAAATTCACTGAAATGGAACAAGATGTGTTCAAAATAACACAGCACAAGGCAAGATAAATGCCCATAGAAATACAAATATGTAGTGTCTCATATGGTACAATGATTTCTTAGCATTGGAGATCTTAAACTTTCAATGTCAGTGTGTACATAGCCTTAAAGATTAGTGACAAAATATATGGAAGACGGGCAATGGGGCAAACCGTGGTTACAATCCTGTGCAACCTTAGTCAAAGCTAGTGGCGGAAGTGGGGGTGTATTTGGTGGTATTCCATACCGCCACTTCTCCTACTGCTTTCATTTTAAAACTATCAAATTCCATTGACTAGATAGACAATGCTACTTTTCTTACAGGGAAAAGAAAGAGAATAGCAGCTATTAAAGACGGGCAGCATAGTGGCCTAGTGGTTAGCACTTCTGCCTCACAGCACTGGGGTCATGAGTTCAATTCCCGACCATGGCCTTATCTGTGAGGAGTTTCTATGTTCTCCCCGTGTTTGCGTGGGTTTCCTCCGGGTGCTCCGGTTTCCTCCCACACTCCAAAAAGCATACTGGTAGGTTAATTGGCTGCTAACAAATTGACCCTAGTCTGTGTGTCTGTCTGTGTGTGTTAGAGAATTTAGACTGTAAGCTCCAATGGGGCAAGGACTGATGTGAGTGAGTTCTCTGCGGAATTAGTGGCGCTAAATAAATAAATGGTGATGATGATGATGATATATTTGATCCTGGAGGTACTATATATACACTTTCCAGCAGCTTAGAGAAAAGAAAACCTGCAAAATACCCAATTTTATATTAGAGATGAGCGGGCTCGGATTCCGCTAATCCGAGCCCACCCGAACAGTGCGGATCCGAACGGGATCCGAGCACTGTTCGGATATTTCCGGCGGGCAAAAAAATGAAAACGAGGCTCTGTCGTCCAAGTCTCGCGTCGAATCTCGCGAACAATTCCATCTTGTACCTCTTTTTTTGGCATTATGTGCTCAAGCTACTTCGGTGCAACCTTTTGGCCTAAAAACAATATTGTGAGGTGTTCAGAATAGACTGGAAATTAGTGGAAATGATTGTTATTGAATGTTATTGAGGTTAATAATAGCGTAGGAGTGAAAAAAAAACAACACAAAACTGGTTTTTAGCACTGTTTATGTTTTTTTCAAAATAAATCCAAACCAAAACCTTTCGTCAGGTGTTTTGCGAAACAAATCCGAACCCAAAACCTCAAGCAAATCCGAATCCAAAACACAAAACACGAGACACCAAAAAGGGCCGGTGCACATCCCTATTTTATATGAATTTACAGGTCAGACATTAGGCAATGGCCGTAACTCAATCTAACCTTTTATTATCTGATGATTTTGAACCTTTGCTACAAGTGTTACCTACTAAGAAATACAGGATTTAATATACTTATGGGAATTTAGTAACAAGAGATCCAAATATCCTCTGGTCAAAGACCTTAATGGCTTGACCATGAGATTTACATGACCCCCCTGATTTTGGACTTCTCCTGGATCATTTAGGTCGAATAATGAAAATACTAAAAGCAACAAATTTACCAGAGGTACATTAATAGACTCTTAGCAGACATCAGTGGAAATATATGGTACCTACAGAGACGGGCCGTTGCCCCAAGTGTAAACATGATAAAGATATTTTAATACATAATCTGTGGTCCTGTAGGAAGATAATTAGATTTTGGGATAAGGTAATGTTTATAAATTTGAGCTTTCATATCTCATTATAAAAAGATCATAAAGCTCTCCTATTTGTAGATTTTAGTAAATGGTTACTGGATCTTCCTGAAATTGATATTAATCCAGTACTGACATTTATAGTGACCGTAGCAAAAATAATTATACTGAGAAATTGGATCTCGACTTCTTCCCCTTTACTTAATGCAGTTAAATCAGAGTTATTAGATGTTCTTTACGGCGATAGGAGAGCAACTCTCCCAGATAGACAAAAGGGTGCGGAACGTTTCTTTAATAAATGGGGATTACATATAGAATCTCTGAGGACACACAAACTGGAATTATGAAAAAATTGAATTAACTACATGAGATGATATTATACTGGTCACAGTGGTATAACTAATTGTATTTCAATAATTATGTCACACTTAGGGCTAGATTTACTAAGCTGCGGGTTTGAAAAAGTGGGGATGTTGTCTATAGCAACCAATCAGATTCTACCTGTCATTTTGTAGAAGGTACTAAATAAATGAAAGCTAGAATCTGATTGGTTGCTATAGGCAACATCCCCACTTTTTCAAACCCGCAGCTTAGTAAATCTAGCCCTTAGTCCTCAAGATTGTCCTAGCTCTAGTTTGCTGAAGGTGAAACCCCATCTTTGAAAACCTTTTGTTTGCCCTTGAACATTGATTGGCAAAATGATAACACCAAATAAAAAAGTACCATATTGTAATTCAATTAATAATAGATATCGAATTTGTTTATGAAAACTAATTCTTCTCTATGATGTATTGCTGACTTTTTATACACATTTGATACACTTTGTATTATTTCTAAGGAGCCATGTTGGAATGTTTTGTTGTCCATTGCTCTCCTTTGAAATTTACGATGCAAGTGTATAATTTGCAAAGCATTTTGCAAAGCATTTTGGTCAGGCTGAAATGTTAACATATAAGAAAAAAAAAGTGTGCACTCTATTGCAATATGACATCAATTGCTTAAACGGAATAGACGTATAAGCTTACTAAAGTAGAGAACGCAATCTCATGTCACATCATCATTATTTATATAGCGCCACTGATTCCACAGCGCTGTACAGAGAACTCATTCACATCAGTCCCTGCCCCATTGGGGCTTACAGTCTAAATTCCCTAACACACACACACACACACAGACTAGGGTCAATTTGTTACCAGCCAATTAACCTACTAGTATGTTTTTGGAGTGTGGGAGTAAACCAGAGCACCTGGAGGAAACCCACGCAAACACAGGGAGAACATACAAACTTCACACAGATAAGGCCATGGTTGGGAATTGAACTTATGACCCCAGCGCTGTGAGGCAGAAGTGCTAACCACTGAGCCACCATGCTGCCCGGACTAAATGATAATTATATAACAGAAACTATTCTACATCTACCAATATTTTTTATGTTTTTGTTTCTTCATTTTAGTTTTACAACTTATACTTCACCAGTTTACCAGTTAGAATTTGTCAGGATGCTGCTGTCCACGGATCTTGGGCCTGATTCATTAAGGACTGTAAATGCCAATATGCGCCGTATTTTGAGTAAAATCGTTCTGCGCATGTCTAGAACCAGACCATATGCCAGTGAACATGGTAACGTCCAATTCATTTTTTAACACAAAGGACCCTTACGACAGCCTACGATTTCATGGGCGGACCGGGGAGGGGACTGGGCGTATGCACGTAGTCAACATATAGTAAGGGCGCGCCAAGCTTGCGGGCCACCCGAAACGTCCGATTCAAACTTTGGCCTTCTGAAACGTACGTGTTTTTCTGTTGTATCATTTGCATCAGTCCCTGCCCCATTGGAGCTTACAGTCTAAATATCCTAACACACACACATAGACAGAGAGAGAGAGAGAGAGAGAGAGAGACTAGGGTCAATTTTGATAGCAGCCAATTAACCTACCAGTATGTTTTTGGATTGTGGGAGGAAACCAGAGCACCCGGAGGAAACCCACGCAACCACGGGAGAACATACAAACTCCACACAGATAAGGCCATGGTCAGGAATTGAACTCATGACCAAAGCACTGTGAGGCAGAAGTACTAACCACTTAGCCACCTTGCTGCCCTGCCCTGCTAAACATTGGTTACTATAGGTTTCGGCTACATCGGACCTTTTTTGCAATATTATCATTATAATCGTAAGTAACACCCACTGACTTTCATTTGTTATTTTTAGTAGTTTGACTTGCGGTTTCCACACCTACAAGTTTTAAGAAGATCTAGATTAAAAAAAAATAATAATGAAATAAGCCACAAATTAATATTATTTTACTCTTTTGGTGCCAAAGGTTTGAGAATCATTTCTGTGAATTCATTCATTACATAATAGGGGTGAAATATTAAAGACATAACTTTCCGCTGGCTCGATATATATCCATGATCTCCACTATGCTGTCCAATTTCCTCCACTGTTTCATTTAACACTTATTCCACCACAGGATAAAGGTAAAAAAATCATGCTCTATATTTACATAACAAAGTCAAAATGTGCAATATAACAAAACATCACATAATTGTTCTCTAACATTCTCCAACATCAGTCAACACTAATGGACCATAAAACAGTAAGAAATCATCAGTAGTGACATCAGGACCCTGCATAGAGAAGTCAGCACAGAAAAAAGAAGAAGCAGGAAGAAGACAGACAGAACAAGACGATGACAGAGCAAGAAGAAGCAGGAAGAAGACAACAGAACAAGACGATGACAGAGCAAGAAGATGCAGTGATAAGAATAGAAGCTGATGAGCCATAAAGTAATTAAATTACTGTAAGGACCAGAGAGAACAGGGGTGTCTGTGTGTAGGGGGCGATAAGGGGGGTGGCTGGAAAGAACAGAGGGGAGAAGGGTTTGTAAAGAACAGGGGGCAGAATGGGCTGGAGAAAACAGGGGGGCTGTAAAGAACAGAGGAAGAGGGGGCTGGAGAGAGCAGTGGGACAGGGGGCTGTAAAGTTCAGGGAGGAGAGGGGGCTGTAAAGAACAAGGGGTGAATGGGCTGTAAAGAACAGGGGGGAGATGGGAAGTAGGGGGCTGGAGAGAACATGGGGTGATGGGGCTGGAAAAACCTGGGGTGGATAGGGAGGGTGGAGAGAACAGGGGGGGTGCTAGAGAGAACAAGGGGAGAGAGGGGAATAGGGGGCTAGAGAGAACAGGGTGGAGAGTTGGCTGTAAAGAACAAGGGGAAAGGGGGCTGGAAGAACAGTGGGGAAGAGGGGGCTGGAAAGAACAGGGGGGAGAGGGGGATTTTACAGAACATGGGGGAGAGGGGCCAGGGAGAACAGGGGGGTAGGCGGCTGTAAAGAACAGGGAGGAGAGGGGTTTGGAGAGAACAGGGGAGAGGGTGCTGGAGAAAACAGGGGGAAAGGGAGCTGGAAAGAACAGAGGGGAGAGGGAGTTGTAGAGAACAGGGGGCAGAGGGGATAGGAGGCTGTAAAGAACAGGGAGGAGAGGAGGCTGGAGAGAACAGAGAGGAGGGGGGGCTGGATAGAACACTGGGGGAGAGGGGGCTGTGGGTTCTAGAGAAGGAGGTTTCTTTGGAGTACATAAATATATGCTACATTAATACAATAAAAACATAATAAGTAATTAATTATAAACAACTGAATAAGTACTATATTCAAAATGGTGGTTATTTGTTTATTAGTAATAATAATCTCTATTAAATATAGTTGAAACTTGTAATCCATTCATTTGATTGTGGGGCTAGTGGGAGAAATAGGCCTTTGTATTAAACTGGAATGCTATTAATGCCGGGGCTGGTACTGGGTGAAATCGATCAGTTTATTAAATGTAAATTTTATTAATTTGAGGTTGGAGCTGATGGAATGAGGGATGTCTGTTTACTAATTGGGAATGCTATTAATTTAAATGATGGGGCTGATTAGGGCTGGAATAGTTATGTTAATTAACTGGAAATGCTATCTATTTAAGGCCTAAGTCAATAAGGAAAGTAAAGCAAAAAACAGGAGTAAATTTGCACCTTGGCAAAACCATGTTGCATTGGAGGGGAGGTAAATTTAAAATGTGATGACAGATTTATATTTGGGATAAGGCATGTCCTTGATTAACTTTAAATGTCAGTGTAAAATTAAGCTATCAAGTATTTGTGTCCTACATGAAAAAAACAGTATTTTCCTTATGTGCAAAATAATAAACTAATTTGCACCCCTTGGTTTGTCCAAAAGCAAATTTACTCATTTTTTTGCTTTGCTCTCCTTAATGACTCAGGCCCCTAATGTCTGGGCTGGTTGGGGGTAAGAAGGCTTATTTATTAAATGTAAACAATATTTAATGTGGGGGATGGTTAGGGGGAAAGAGGCCTAATTATTAAATGTGGTTGCTATTAATTTTATTTAATTTGGGGCTATATGGTGGGAAAATAAATATATTTATTAAATGTGAATGCCATTAATTAAACTCTGGGGCTGGTTGTGTGGAAGGAGGCCTGCTTGTTGAATAAAAAAAAGCTAATGATCTAATTTTAGGCTGGTTGGGGTTAGGGTGGCCTAGTGTTTAATCGTAGCTTGACTTTCCAGGAGGTGAATAGTAACTATCACTTTTACAAACAGGGCCCCAATATTCCAGGATCTGGCCAAGCAGCAACTGAGCTTAAGACACTGGCAGCAGCACCAGGTAGGCGTTCCTGCCTGGTGACTGCTGGTTCCCTGGGTAGAGGGTGCAAAGGAGTCTGGGTCAGAGCACTATCATGCCATGTCTTTGTTGACCAGAGGATAAAAGTGGATGATACAGAGTTTGTTTACTCTCCTTGTTTAACCCAGACCCTTTGTCCTGTCTTATCTTTGATTAACTTTTCCACCGGGCGACATTCAAGAATAAACCCTTCTAACACACAATCAATAACCTAAAACAGGCAGGAAATATAATCGCATATTTTAGCACACGCATGTGAACAAAAAGTACAATAAACTAACACAGCCTGATGAGAACAGTTCAGTAGGCATAAAAAGGTAATAGAGTGCAAATGGTCTTATATCATATACGTTCAAGTCCATGTTCACAGCGTGGGTTCTCACAATAAGTAAGTATAATGTAGTTTGTCTGCATACTGTTCCACAGATAGCACATAAAGATTCAATTACTCAACGTGAAAATATCACTGGATTATTTTTTTCTAATGTTGACAAATAAGCTATAATTATTTTATTAAAAAAAAGCAATAAATAAATAAAATATTTTAAAGTTCCACCAGGGTGCACAGGGAACGAATATGTAGAATCAGACTTTTATACCTATAGTGACCCAACCAGCCCCTGAGCATTGTGCGAAAAATAGGATTAAAGCTTATATAGTAAAGAGATAAGTCAAATTCCCCGAAAACATGTTCCGTGCATATCAATAATTAAGCACTATTGTTTTAATAAGCAAATTATATTTTCACTTCAGGAATTTCCCCTTTTCTGCCTTTTGCTAAATTCTTGACATTGATATTGTGACATTATGAAATACTTCACCCCATGTTAGCATCAGCGGTCTGTACATGCCAGTCTGAGGTGGCAAATATACCATTATATTTGCCACCTCAGACTGGCCCATCTCACCACTTAAACAAACTACTAATATTTATGTATCACTTGTATGTACTATAACACACAAATATTGTCATTTTTAACAGATCTGCCAAATAAGTAAATATCATTGACTTATTCATTTTAAAACAAGCAAATTAACATTTTTAAATGAATTCCTTTTATGTTGCCAGGGGCAAAGGCAGGATTTTTAAGGGGGGGGGGGTTTCCTCCCCTCCCCAAAAAAATAGAGAGGGAACAAGCTGCTGCGCATGTGGCCGTGCATGCGCAGCAGCTCCATTTTGGCGATGCTGTACTGTACAGCAGCCGCGGCACTGTCAAAGAAGCGTCCGCGGCAGTGCTGTATTGTAGTACCACCGCGGACGCTTCTGTGACAGCGCCGCGGCTGCTGTACAGTACAGGGCAATGTTTAGCGCCCGTTCGTTTGCGGAGGGGAGGGGTTTCTGGAGAACCAGAAACCCCCCCTGCGTGCGCCCCTGGTTGCTGCCCCCAAAACGTATTGCTGCCTCAGGTGGCTCATTATAGACGCACCCTTGATTAGCACATAAAACTTCAAGATGCTTTTTCAAACACTTTGATGTGACCTACAGCTGCTTATGAACATATTTGTCTTTTCCTTATTAAGTTTCCAGCAAAAAAAAAAAATGACATGACCCACAGTAATTTTGTCCTCAGCGATATATTATAAGAATTTGCAAAAAGTCAATGGAATATCTGTAAAAGGCAGGGACATCTGTGAGTGCACAAGTCATTTTCAAGCAGTTTAAAGAAGCAATCTTCGCTTCTTTGAAAGTTGCCATTAGAGGTGTTAGTCATTCATTATTGGTGCTGGCTGGTTTAAAAGGTCTTCTTTCAGATTCTTGGAAAGACATCTCCGGGAACATAGCATGGTGACTCCATTCTACCCAGCAAATGAGCCAAGGACAAGTTTGTAATCCAAATGCATCCCAAAGTGCCATAGAAATATGACACAGTGACGTTTTGTCAGCACGGGCCAATTTAACATGTACTGGAGACATTCTTTCCTGCACTACAGTTTCATATGCTGCTATTCAAAAGGACAATTTATTGTGCATATATCAAAAATGTACCGCGTGTGATTAATTTCCATTCTTTTGTACAGTCAGGCAGCTTTATAAAGATACATTGAACACATTCAGTCTTTGAGTGCTCGTGAGTTTGTTCTAAATTCTAAAGTAATTGCAAATACAGTAGTAATGTGTCAATGACAGCAAAGAGAAGGTTAAAGAGAACTTGTCATCAGTTTCTACATTAGCTTTGTATTTGCTTATTACATAGTGCACTGTGTAATTAGGAGGAAAAAAACAACGAGGTTCCTCCATACCTCCAAGTTGAATTGTCAACATATGCTTTTGTCTGTACTGAGCTGGCTGCTTCTACACCTACAGATGTCTTGTTCTCTCCCAGGCAACCGGGGTCATGGAGGAAACAAGTTTTGCTTTGGTTTTTTTTGCTAATTACAGAGTACACAGGACCAATGCGAGGATTGTCGGCGCCCTAGGCAAATATCAACCTATCATCCCCCTATACCAGCATCATCACACACTTTACTTTTGTAAAATAAAAATAATAACTTGTCTTTTCCTGGCTGGCAGGTAAGGCTGCAGTCCAAATGCACTGATGTCTGATGCAGAATGCTGTCCCAGGGGCAAAAGCAGGAATTCTATAGGGACGGAATCCCAACCCTGTCCACACACATTACACCAATAGCACCTTATCCCTCTCCCCACATATTACACCAATACCACCCCACCCCTCTCCCCACACATTACACCAATACCACCCCACAACTCTCCCCACACATTACACCAATACCACCCCACAACTCTCCCCACACAATACACCAATACCACCTCATCCCTCTCCCCACACATTACATCAATACCACCCCACCCCTCTTCCCACACATTACACCAATACCACCCCACAACTCTCCCCACACAATACACCAATACCACCTCATCCCTCTCCCCACTCATTACACCAATACCACCCCACCCCTCTTCCCACACATTACACCAATACCACCCTACCCCTCTCCCCACACATTACACCAATACCACCCCACAACTCTCCCCACACATTACATCAATAGCACCTTATCCCTCTCCCCACATATTACACCAATACCACCCCACCCCTCTCCCCACACATTACACCAATACCACCCCACCCCTCTCCCCACATATTACACCAATACCACCCCACAACTCTCCCCACACATTACACCAATACTACCTCATCCCTCTCCCCACATATTACACCATTACCACCTCACCCCTCTCCCCACACATTACACCAATACCACCCCACCCCTCTCCCCACACATTACACCAATGCCATCCCACAACTCTCCCCACACATTACACCAATACCACCTCATCCCTCTCCCCACACATTACACCAATACCACCCCACCCCTCTTCCCACACATTACACCAATACCACCCCACCCCTCTCCCCACACATTACACCAATACCACCCCACAACTCTCCCCACACATTACATCAATAGCACCTTATCCCTCTCCCCACATATTACACCAATACCACCCCACCCCTCTCCCCACACATTACACCAATACCACCCCACCCCTCTCCCCACACACTACACCAATACCACCCCACAACTCTCCCCACACATTACACCAATACTACCCCACCCCTCTCCCCACACATTACACCAATACCACCTCATCCCTCTCCCCACACATTACACCAATACCACCCCACCCCTCTCCCCACACATTACACCAATACCACCCCACCCCTCTCCCCACACATTACACCAATACCACCCCACCCCTCTTCCCACATATTACACCAATACTACCCCACCCCTCTCCCCACACAATACACCATTACCACCTCACCCATCTCCCTACACATTACACCAATACCACCCCATCCCTCTCCCCACACATTACACCAATACCACCTCACCCGTCTCCCCACACATTACACCAATACCACCCCATCCCTCTCCCCACACATTACACCAATACCACCTCATCCCTCTCCCCACACATTACACCAATACCACCTCATCCCTCTCCCCACATATTACACCAATACCACCTCATCCCTCTCCCCACATATTACACCAATACCACCCCACCCCTCTCCCCACACATTACAGCAATACCACTCCTACCCCTCTCCCCACACATTACAGCAATACCACTCCTACCCCTCTCCCCACACATTACAGCAATACCACCTCATCCCTCTCCCCACACATTACACCAATACCACCTCATCCCTCTCCCCACATATTACACCAATACCACCCCACCCCTCTCCCCACACATTACACCAATACCACCCCACAACTCTCCCCACACATTACACCAATACCACTCCTACCCCTCTCCCCACACATTACAGCAATACCACCTCATCCCTCTCCCCACACATTACACCAATACCACCTCATCCCTCTCCCCACATATTACACCAATACCACCTCATCCCTCTCCCCACATATTACACCAATACCACCCCACCCCTCTCCCCACACATTACAGCAATACCACTCCTACCCCTCTCCCCACACATTACAGCAATACCACTCCTACCCCTCTCCCCACACATTACAGCAATACCACCTCATCCCTCTCCCCACACATTACACCAATACCACCTCATCCCTCTCCCCACATATTACACCAATACCACCCCACCCCTCTCCCCACACATTACACCAATACCACCCCACCCCTCTCCCCACACATTACACCAATACCACTCCTACCCCTCTCCCCACACATTACAGCAATACCACCTCATCCCTCTCCCCACACATTACACCAATACCACCTCATCCCTCTCGCCACACATTAAGCCAATACCACCCTACCCCTCTCCCCACACATTACACAAATACCACCCCCACAGCTATCCCCAAATATTACACCAATACCACCGCCACCCCTCCCCTCACTTTATACCAAAATTCACCCCTACATCCCCACACACATTACATCGATACCACCACCACTAATCTCCCCAAACATTATACCAATACCAACCCCACCACTCTCCCTACACATTACACTTACAGTACTCCAACCCTTCTTCCCACACATTACACCATTACCACTCCCACCTCCTTATAAGTCCCACATCACCCATCTGATAATTAGTGAACCCCTCCCAATAATTATTAAATCCTTTAGCCTCATCATAACAACCCTGTCAGCATCATTAAACCCTTTTAATCATTAACTCCCCCATCCCCATAATTAATTAACCCTAACACCATTAAAATCATTAGTTACCCCATTAAAATCAATAGATCCCTAACCTTCATAATTAATTGCCAATAATTATGCATAACCCCTCAACATCAATTTCTCACCAAGTATATTAGATTTTCCCTCCATCCCCACTTACCGGTTGCTGCTATGTCCTCTCTGTAATAATCAGAGGGGAACTGATCACATGTTTGTATACTTCCTGTCCCACAGCGCACCCTAGAGCCCGGAAGTTATACAGCTGCCTGTCAGCGTGAGCAGCCAGCTGGGGGGTGAAAGGAGCCATGTATATCGTGCATTATGTGCTCCATGTGGGATGCCCTCTGTGCGGACTGCTTAACCTGGAGCATTGTCTTCTTTCTGGATGTCACCAGCCCTCAGTGGTGCCCCCAAAAGCTGCCTAGGGAGTCGGGCACTATCTATGAAGTATGCAAAAAAGCTAGTGGATGATGCAATTATTGCTATCATACACCTTGCCTGTCCACTTGATGACAAGAATGGCATCATCAAGTCATGGCTGACACACAAGAATAAAAATACAAAAAGACTCCTCTTCCTATCCTAGCCACCACAATTCTGCCGATGACAGAATGACATCTGTGTTCACTCTTGCAGGGTTAGCAATAATAGAGTTGTTGACTGGCAGTACGATTGGAGATACTTGGGAGACGATATGCCCTCCATTTATCACCACTCTGTTAATGCTATGACTGCAGGAGGAAGGTCAGGCGATAGGCAACACAAAATGTCCACTCCTGCAATCCACAGGAGCACTGCAACTGGGGAAGAATAGGTAACCAAGACAGGGGCCAGGAGGTGAGGTGAGTACCTCGTCTTTGGAACATTTAGGATGGAGCCACCTGAGACTAGAATCTCACCTCGCCACATGGAACACACAACTCTGTCAGTCATCTGAGTGCTAAGTGGTGTTAGCAGAGGTTCAGAGACAGGAAACAGCTTAACACTGCACTACCCAGTGCTATAAATGTTATTAACATGCTCCTCCTCCTAGTTTGAGCGGCTGAGAGTGGGTGTGATTGGGTGGACCAATCTCAAGGACCAACAACTCTGGCTTGATCTAGTTCCTCCCGCCCACCATCCCTGACCCCCGGTTTTCGTCAGACGCTGTTATAGAAATCGAGGAACATCGGGAAAAACAGATCATTATTATTATTATTAATTTATATTTATAAGGCGCCACAAGGTGTCCGTAGTGCCGTACAGGGACAAACAAATTACAATACAATGGGAGACAGCACAGTACAGTAAACAGTAAGCACAGTAACTCAATAAGCTCAATGCACAGCTAGAGAGGGCGGGGAAGGGGAGGGAGGATCCACAAACGACGGGCCCAAGGAGGGCGCGGAAGACAGGGAGACCCCCAGGGGGGTGGAGGGAGCGAGACTGGACGTGGGGTGGAGGACTCTCGAGGAGGAGGGCTAAGTAGCTGGAGAGCAGAGTTAGAAGTGGTGGAAACAGGAGGAGAGATGGCCCTGCTCAGGAGCGTACAATCTAAGGGGAGGGGTGGACAGACAGAGAGACGCAGGGGAAAGAGGGAGAGTAGGGGGACGGAGGCAGAAGATAAGGTAGGAAGTTAAGTGTGAGACAGAAAGGCTTTAAGAAAAAGGTGAGTTTTTAGGGCCCGTTTGAAACTGGACAGATTAGGGGAAGTTCTGATGGAGGGAGGGAGCTTGTTCCAGTGGAGGGGGGCAGCGCGGGCATTAAGCATTCCCTGGGACACCAGCTAGGGGGAGGGGAATGTTAGTACAATGTTTTTAGTAGGTGGTATTGCGGCTTTAACAGCACTTTTTTTTATTATAAAGTGATCTTAGGAACACGATTTAATTCCGGCTACCATCTTTTGCTATGTGACCAGATTAGTATGGCTATAGAATGTTCTATTTCCATAGAAGTGGCTAATGGACACAGAAGGTGCCAAAGGTTGAGTGCCTACAGTTTTCAAAGATGGAAACACCGCCATGGCAGACATATGTCTATATGCAGTGTTGACTGCTAAGCAGAACCACCAGCTGATTTATCGAAGGGCAATAATATAGTGATAGGGATTTTTCTTGCTTTGCCCCTATACAAAAAATGATTACTTCCAACTATAACAGGATCACCGGCTATAATCCCCACTGGCGAGTTTCTCCGGCTTTTTAGGGAATTTTATTTTGTTTTTATAAGAAACCGGCCTTATCTCCAGAGAAAGGGGACAATTTATAAATAGGCTCCTCAGTCTTGCTCTGTTTCTGATATAATCACTCTGTACTACAGAACTTTCCAAAACTTCAGAAGGAACAAGATCAAATTAAGTTGAGTCATTGCATTATTAAGCATATCCATTTCATTTTACCCTGAACATGACATCATCAGTGCTTTTTTTGTCATAGAACTCACCGGAACTGAGTTCCGGCACCTTTTTTCAAAGGATTTTCCAGGTTTTAAAGCAACTTTTGAACATTTGGGGTTAAATGTATCAAGCCGAGAGTTTTCCGGCGGGTTTGAAAAGTGGAGATGTTGCCTATAGCAACCAATCAGATTCTAGCTGTCATTTTGTAGAATGTACTAAATAAATGATAGCTAGAATCTGATTGGTTTTTCAAACCTGCCGGAAAACTCTCAGCTTGATACATTTACCCCCTGATGTTTGGTCCACATGGACTTGAATCGCCCTGTCGAGCGTAGCAGGTCGGAGGCAAAATCATTAAATGGTGCATGCTGGCTGCTTGTGTGTCGAGTCCGATGCATGCGTACTTCGTCGGCTCTGGTTGTGATGGCACTGCTCAGTTTGTGGCGCTGCTCAGCTTGTGATCGGTCGCGTGATCGCCCGCTGAGAGCTTACTGCGGGCAGCGACCGTTATGTTTCATTACACGACTGACGTGTGTGGGTGTGTGTACAGCGATTGACTACGTGATGTGAGTTCCGGCACCTTTTTTCTTACAAAAAAAGCACTGGACATCACAATCTCTTTACCCATAAGGACAGACAGATATAATAAACTAGCACGATAGAAGAATTGACACAAGATTGACGCATTTTCAAAGTTTTGAGGCTATTTATTAATAGACGTTCAAAGATATCCACTGCTGTCCCAGCCTGTTCAGTCGCAAATCCAATCCCGCTAGGTGTCTATGGGTCAGTGATTTTTCAAGCTCCAAAATTCGAAGCTTGAGCACAGTAGCTAACGCTAGCTCTTATAACCTATGGGGAGAGCGTCGCAGGAAAGGGATCTTCGGATCCCATCCCAGCAGGCTTCGTACCCCTCCCCCCATCGCAAATTCAGCCAGGCCGTAAGTACCCGTTAGTAAAGTGATTGCGACTGCGATCACTTTGCGATAGATAATTCGCTGTGTTAGGCTCCTATCGAAGCTGCCGTCACAGCCAATTAATGTTAATAAATTGCCACGTTAATTAATTACTCATCATTGATAAGAAATTAACGCAAGCCATTTGTGATTGGTCATATGTAGACCCTTAGGTCACTTCACAATGAAAAACACAAGCAACGGGAAAAAAAAAATCAAAGTGTCACTTGTTAAATCATGTGGTTTGTAATGTGCCTGAGAAGGTTAGCAGAGCTCTAATGTGATGCATTTGGTTGGATAGATTTACATTTGATAGACGCTTGTGCCCTCATGCAGAAGCAGGAAGCTCTTGTATTTTTACCACTGGCCCAAGGAAGGAAGGTGACAGTGTCTTCTATCAGAAAATTGAGTAACTTTATTGATTTTCACCCTCAGGGGATATTTTCTAAAATGCCTCTGTCTTCTGAAAGGACAGCCACTGGTTCCGCCTGATTGCCTGGCAGACAGAAATTCAATCAGACTTGTCACAAAGCTCTTTCTTCGCTGTCTGGTTACAGCTGTGAATCAAATCTACTAATACGTAAAAACTAATATTCAGTAAAATGCGGAGCAGGTAGAAAGTGTGCAATCATCTGTTATGAAAGGTGGTACCTTGGACCAATGATTACTCTGCTCTGGGTGTTAAACATTAAAGATAACTTTTATTATCCGCACACAGAGGAGGTCGGCCATATTCTGGTCTGACGCCTATTCATTCTCCAGGGCCCCATTAGGCAAATAAAAATAGATTTCATGGGTTATGGCACATCATTGCTCTCTGGTCTACGGTACCATGGACCAAGTATATATATATATATATATTATATATATATATATATATTAATTTCTATATATATATATATATATATATATATATATATATATTATTTTTATTTATTTTTTCTTATATATATATATATATATATATTATTCTTTTTTATATATATGTGTATATATATATATATATATATATATATATATATATATATATATATATATATATATGCTTCTAAGAAAACGCTTGCTCCGTCATCAACTTATCAGTAAGTCTATTTTGACTCCTATCTCAGCCATTTATGAGTCACCTTAAACTCAACTTTTCAACCCTTCCGAGAATTAAAGCGTTATGCCTCACTGACTTTAAACTTTGCTCGAGAGTGTGTGGCTGAGTTTACTTCCAATAATACAATAATATACCAATAAGGTTGAAAAAAAAAAGGAACTTTGATGAACCAGCTGAATTTTAAAGAGGATCTGAAGTAGAGAAAATAATACAACGCACTAAACTTTAATACAGTAATACACTTATGACTTAATAGACAGCACAGAATGAGGGAGGCGTCTCCTGGATTCAGGGCCCAGGCAGGTTTTATGAAGTGTTACAAACGTTAAAATAAAACACATGACATTTACTGGTTGGCATTATGAGCTCATTTCCTCCTTGTTCCTATGCTACCGAGCCTGAGATCTTTCAGTTTCTGAGAATACAGAGGGTCATTAATGCCGTTTGGGAGGACGGAACATTTCTTTTCCAAAACTTTTCAAAATGACTAAGTATCTGGACAGCATTGTCCCAGCTATAGTCTGACAAGAACTCAAGAATTAGCCCTTCAATGGCCAAAGGTATCATCTACCCTAATGACCAGACCACTTTCCCTAAGCAAAAATTATATTTATAATTTAAGTTATATTTATATGATATGTAATATGGTTTGTTTATTTGTTTTTTTTTAAATAGACCAGGCTTTTTTGTAGACTAGATACTTATTTTTTTAATGTGTAGGGAAAGGTTTCATTTTTATTTATTTTTTAAGACAGAGGTGTTTTACAGAAAATTCCACAGAAATAAAAGGGGAAGGAATTATTTTTGACTTTTCTTTTATTTGAGACATTGAAGATAAATGGGAAGACTCCCAACATGACAGGAAAAAGGAATTGGGACGAAAATAGTCTGTGACACTTTTATACCTTGTTCCCATCCGCTCAAGCCAGGCCTCACTTTACCAAGGCCACGCCTCAAATGTGAGCATCCCACCAAATCAGCTCCTGAAAACCAGGATTGTCGCACAAATATATCAGGCCTACTGGGGTTGCAATAGGTCCCCCTATTGCCAGCAATAATGCCTCAGAAATGTCAACAATACATTGACAAATAGCATTCTCATAAATAGTGGTTCAGTTAACAAAATGGCCACCGTCATGGTGTGCATGCAAGGGCTACATACTACCTGCAGTTCCAGGTACTGAGGATTGTATTTATTAAGGATCTCCAGATGTTGTTTACCCATGGAGAGGGATTATGTACTGTGAAATGAAAATGTGGTGATTTGCCACCTCATGAGGTAGGATCTCGTCACGAGTGGGGAACTCACACAGTAAGTTTATTTACATCTGTGGAAACTCTACAACACGTTGGCCATCTGTTACATGCTCCATGTGCTGTGAATAATGTAACGGAGACATGTACATTTCTTTGATCTATGTAAGGGCTTGTATGGATTGAATGCTTCACTTCTTCACTGATGAAGCAATTAAATACACAGTTCTAGTTAGACTGAGGGATCAGGAGAACGGTCTCATCTATCTCCTGCTCATTGCTCATGCTTGGCAAGTCCTACATCCCAATAAGACATTAATTTGCTGCCTCACCTCACCCTTTTCTAACCTTACCAAGCTGAACAAATCACCACATACAGATCTCCTAGTACGTTTCTCATGTTTCAGTTCCTTGACAGATCAGGATGGGGATTCCTACTGACCTTTCCTAAAATGAAAAAATACTTCAATTTTACAGTAATCAAGATGATTAGGTAGAGAAATCATCAGAGAACACTGGCCTCACCTCTCACACGTTTAAAGTAAAACAGAAGGAAATACAATGTTGTTCATAGTTTTGGAACCTTTATGGATTGTTTGAGATATATAGAATATAATTATATAATGATGATATTGAATGGTCAGGCCTTGCTGGGTAGGTGTAAGATAATGTGAATATAGAGTACAATAGAAGTGTATTATTATAATTTCCAGTGGTCAGGTCATGTGGGATAAGTGCATAGTCCTGTGTCTGTATAGAATATATATAATATAATTATATAATGGTGATATCGAATGGATAGGTCATGCTCGGTAGCATAATGTGCGTGTAGAGCATAATACAATGGTATTATGATGACGTCCACTGATCATATTAGGTAGGTGCCGTGCAAGATTAACATAGGAACTGATGAAGCTGCAGTTCCAGAAACCCTTCAGGCCAATTAAGGAAGCAGGGCTCGCCCTTCATTTTTTGGGGGGATGGGTTGTATTAAAAACATATGAAGAATAGCAACAGAGAGTTGGTGTGGGTGGGGGCTAAAAACATAGAGCTATGGTAAGACCCCCTCTAAACACAGACATAAGGTGTGGGGGCGGATTAATAACAGAAGCATAAGGGTTGTTGGGTTTAAAAACGGAAGGCTGAGGTGGTGGAGGTTAATCCACCACCAAAATAGTTAAGGTACATCCAAATTTTATTCCTGTCCTGATACTCATCAAGGTATAAGTGATACAGAATCCACAGAGGCTGGCGTGTAGTGATATGTAAACGCATAATTGCCTGCTCTCCCAGAATGTCCAGGAGACCACCGAATTTTTGGGAGTGCTCCTGGACTCCCGAGAAAGCAGGCAAACATCCCGGATCCAGCTATCGCAATTGGTGAGGTGGGTGGGGGCGGCGCTAAACGTGTCATCGTGGCACCGCCCCCATCTTCGATTGTCTGAAATTGTCAACGATTGACAGGGGGCGGGGTCTAACAACTCAATTCTCAAGGCTGCTCCCCCTCAACGGACCCCCTCCCGGACGGCTTCTTTGAAAAGTCGGCCGGTATGTATAAAAGTCATAGAAAAGTACAAAGTGTCATATCAAAATCAATAACCTGTCACCAAAAAGATGAAGGAAGATCAATACAAATAGGAAAAACCCGCTCTTTGGCTTAAAATAAGTAACAAAAAATAATATGATATAATTGTGTGAATCACTGCGCTTACTCTCTGACCGCAATAGGAGCAGGCAGGGAGTGTGGTGGCTACGGGCCCCCTTCACCTCAGTAGCTCTGCCACTACTTACTTGTGGTGTTGAGTCTCATGTTTCTCAAGATACATACAGCTCCAAACACAGCTGTATTTCTGTATCAGGCGTAGACCAGGTACACATATGTGTATAGTTACGTCTCACACTAGTGTAGAGATGCAGCTTCCCAGTGTTATTAATAAATGTGAACGTCGCATTATCCTGTGTGTACACTATATTGCATAATGAAGTGTCATAGATACAAGACAACATTGTGTCTTGAGAATATAAATCCAATGGCCATCTTCTGTCCAGCACACGGAAAGAACAAATGACAGATACAGGATTACAGAATTGGGCAGTGCAGGATTTACACTATGTCACCCTAATCGGTCTCTTTGACACAGCAGTTCATAGTACAGTATATTTCTGCCTGTAACAACCAAATCATCTCTCCTTACTTCCCATCCGTTTCTCTTCATTCACTGTGATCACCTTCCAGACATCTGTTAACTATCTGCGGGTCTCATTAAGAATCTGGCTGATCGTGGGCCCCACAATTCTGGAAAGGTTTTACCTTATACATTACAAAATTCAGATTCTCTGTTCTCTTTCACTATTAACATGTGTGCGACTGTCATTGTTAATTATAACTGGAACAATGTCAGACTCTATTGTGTCAGGGGACATGCTGTTATTTAATTGCAATGTATCTTCAGTGACCCAATTTTTTTTTGCATAGTCTGCATTTTCATACATATATTCAATGTGTGTGTATATATATATTTATATATATATTTATATATATATATATATATATATATATATATATATATATATATATATATAACACAGCACTTATATTCATTGTTTAAACCTTAGTTTCTTGAAGGAACATGTCCAATTAAATAAACCAATTAAATATAGTAAAGCAGTCCAAGATTTTTATGTGGAAGGGTGCATATGTGTTATAAATATAGGTTCATGGGCCAGATCCCATTAAAAACAATCAAACTATTGAGATTTTACGGGTGCCACGGAAACGAAGCCTTGAAGAGCTTCCAACAGCCTGGGGGTCACATGTTACACAGCCACATCTGCAGTTTCAAGACGTTCCCCATTTCTAATAATAAACAGATGAAAATCGATTAGGCCATTATGGTAAATTTTGGTAAATTTTACATGACTATAGGTGACTTCTATTGGCCTATTAAAGTCACCGACTGCATTTACAGCCAGCGGTGATGTTGAAAGAGACCACGCTGCTTGGCCTGAGTTTCAAACGGTAAATTAGGCGACTAACATAACTCCGAATTGAACTCTCATCCTGTGGATTGGGTCTTGGGCACTGTGCGGGATCATACCTGGTATGGTTGGCATTACGTACAGCAGTGTGCAGGCACTTCTGTCTATCCACAATAAGTGACAGCACGGAAGAGTCTGTGATGGTACATCTCCATATTGTGCCCCCACAATCACTCCAGAGGCACTTCACGGAGAAGTCAATCAGCCCTTAGAATCCAATAGGTAGGTAAGTTATTAAATCATACTTGCCAACTTATGGCAAGTATGATCCAGGAACTGCCTGGGGCAGGTGGGCGTGCAGGGGGCGGGGCTCTGAAAATTGTGTCATTTGGTCCCAGTGACGCCATGACGCGAACACGCCATTTTGCAGCAGGGGGCGTGGCCAAATGCCGCGATTCCTGGTGAATTGCGGCATTTTGGAACTAATTCTGCCCAATTCACTAGGAAGTGGGCAGATGCGGGAGATTGCCATACTCTCCCGGGAGTCCGGGAGACTCACCCGAAATGCGGGAGTCTCCCGGACATTCCGGGAGAGTTGGCAAGTATGTAATAAATGATTCAATTACTTTTCATATCTAAAAAACATAAGCACAAGACTGAAAAGGGCAGAGAGAGGGCACATGCCCACTGCGCATGTGCCGCTCAGAAGAGGACTCTACCCTGCTCAGTGCAGAGTGGTGGTCTCGTGAGTGATGCGGGGTCGTCTCCCGGCACTGTGGGCTCCCCTCACCAGAGGGCCACGTAGAGCCTGTACCCCCTACATGCACAGTAGTCTCACAACCAGCTGGTAGATAGAACTGACAGAGAAAAGCGCAAATACTGTGTAAAGGAGTGACACCCATGTAACACTATCAAAAGAAAGTAAATCTGATTTGGAATGGCACGTTGAGTTAATAGAGTAATAGAGACGAGCAATCCCTCTTATTCTGTCACAGGTTTGATATCAATGTTGCCGCTTGTTGACATCCAACAATTCAGCAGAAATAAACTTGTTTTGATACAGGGTTCACATAGTCGGGACTTATTAAAATCATGTGAGGGTTCCAAAACCACCATCCCCAAGAAAAACACACATTCATGGCTACATACACAGCACAATCCCATTTTCACTTGTGTATGTACAGAATGACTCCTTCCTTTTCTGTAACGTGATTTATACACTGCAGTTGCACAATCTTATTTGCTGGCTTCCCTATAGCTCTCACAGACACATATTATTATTATTATTATTATTTATTTATATAGTGTCAATCATATTATGCAATGCCGCATGGAAAATATGTAATCATTCACATCAGTCCCTGCCCCACTGGAGCTTACAGTCTAATTCCTTGCTACACACACAGACACACACACACACACATACACACACACATACACACAGGTCCTTTGTCAGATGCCAACCTACTAGTATGTTTTTAGGCTGTGAGGAAACCCATGCAAACACGGGGAGAACATACAAACTCCACATAGAGAGGGATCACATCCATGGCTCCAGCACTGTGAAACAGCAATGTTAACCATTGTGCCACCATGCTACACTTGCATTCACACCCGTCTAATCACAATTCATCTGCTGCCAATGGGCTGTGGTTGCCCATTGGTTTCCACGCCCTGCAGCATTTTCTGCTGAATATATGGAAGTGGGAAAGGCACTGCTCCCACCCTGTGTACACAGACGTTTTTATTTTCATCTCTTTCCCCCGTTCTGGTTTTGACAGGAGAGATAGATACGCGGAAAGAAATGATCCATCCCTATGGACTGGCGGCACACACGGATACTTTATTGAAGTGGATATTGGAGCAGAGACAGGAGAGTAGAGTATGTTCCACCTTCCACTTTCCCTGGTCTGTCATCCATCTCTCTAAATACCTGTATCTACAACCAATCCATTACTCTGTATGATCAATAATCTGTATGCGAGAGTCTGTCTCTCCTGTCAAAAACTGTATCGGAGGAGAGATGGGAATTAAAACAACCGTGTGCACATGGCCTAATGCTAAATTTCCCTATAAAAGGAAATTAACTAAACATACTCTTGACTTTTAGACAGAGCAGCAGAGGAAAGTATGGGTAAGGCCGAACATTCCATTTTAACACTATGCTTCCTCTAGATTATGACATTCAGACTTATTAACTACATTAGATATCAACCTGTCTGGAAACAGGCCTTAGGATCTGTAGATTAAAGTTTTGTGCATTTCACATGGGAGTTTACTAATAGGAATTTAATGTAAAAAGCCTTAAGACTTCCATGTATGCAGCTATACTGATTCCATTCGTATAATGTAATTCAGTCTTATCAGTCGTGGATTTAAATTACAGGAAAGAAAAATGTACACCTCAGGATGATGAAAAGTTTTAAACAATGGTGATAAATTCCACCCACTTCCTTCAATGCTCATCAACAAAATCTGTCAGCTAAGTCCCTGACGCTTGCTGCAGCTGCCCTCTGCGTGAATAACTTACAAAATACACAAATATGTGAAACATTGCAAATGTTATATATGAGATAAAAGTCTGGGGGTCATTTCTGAAGCAAAAAATATTGTGTCGCAGTTCTTGTTTATGTTGTTGCGTCTAATTAAGAGTACTGCGCTTAAGGAGAATAGTACTGTGGTCCATCCTGTTAGATGCAGGGGCAGGTTGGGTGGGGGCAGAGGGCATCTGCCCCCCAGGCCGGTCCCATAGTGGGCTACCTTGGCTGGATCACTGGGTCACCTTAAAAAAAATTCCTTTAAAATAGGCTGCTGAGTCGACTCTTGCCCCCCGGGCTAAGATTTGCCAGCCCTCCCCTGGTTAGATGCTTTGAAAAATCAAGTCATGTGAGAGTAAGTTGAAAGCACTGGTTCATATCAAATTTATATCTCCCCCTCATTTGGGTTTTCTTTGAATACTAGTTAATTGGCCAAATATAGCTATTGTATAAGCCAGGGGACATCAAGTTTTGTTTACTTCAAGGGGCCGATTCAATTCCTAGTGATGTACGGCCGAAAATTACCACCATGTCCGGCTGCGCACATTTCCCTGGGGGTGCATAGGTGGGTAATGCACCTCCTCATCTGCGTCCTTCGTTGCCCTGGCTTTCTCTTGGGTGTGAGCATATTACAGCAATGTCTGTTAAGTTTAGACACAGGTATTGTGTGATGGTTGTGCAATAATTGTCACAATAAGGTGGGTGCTGGCCATATCTATTGTAAAAAAAAAAAAAACTCTATTCCACTCCAGCACATTCTTATACGGTTGCCATAAAAATTCAAATATATACAGGTCCCTTTCTCCTCCTGCACGGATCTTAACGGTTACATTGATATGTTAATAGGACAGTCACAGATAAAGTGGAACCTCAGTGCACAGTC
Organism: Mixophyes fleayi; assembly: GCF_038048845.1. Taxonomy (NCBI): domain Eukaryota; kingdom Metazoa; phylum Chordata; class Amphibia; order Anura; family Limnodynastidae; genus Mixophyes; species Mixophyes fleayi. The sequence goes on from NC_134412.1 coordinate 75,283,904, forward strand.
ATTCTCTCTCAGCAGTGGTTTCACTCAACCCTCCTCTACTGGGGTGACATCACTCGCTCTGGTACTAGTCTTGTTAATATTCTCTCAGCCCTGCTCATCCTTTCTTTGCGGGGGGGTAAATATTCTCTCATTTGCTGCCTCTCTGCTCCCAGCAGGATGTCTTTTGGTTCACTCACTCAGATGCTGTGTCTCTCAGTCATACCGTTATATTCTGACAACCATAAAGGAGGGAAGTGAGAAAACTGTGGGGACAGAGAGAGAAAACCTTGGAGAGGGGTAGTGGAAGTGCATTGAGAGAACTATGGAGGGGATGAGAGAGAAATCCACAGAAAGGTGGGGAATGAGAGAACCATGGCAGGGGAGTGATAGAACAGTGGAGGGGAGGAGTAAGGGAATATTTGAGGATGGGAGTGAGAGAAACCTGATGGGGAATAATGAGAGAACCCATGAGTCTGGTATGAGAAAACCCTAGAGGGTTGAAAAACAAAAACCTAGGGGAGGGGAAGAAACCTGGAGGGGTGGTGTGAGAGAACAGGGGTGGGGGAGAATGAAAGATTTGTGGATGAGGGGGCTAAAAGAACTGTTGAGGGGAAGTAAGAAAACTGTGGAGTTGGGGGGTGAGAGAACCATGGAGGGGGAGAACCTGCTGTACAGTCTGAAGGGGAGATGGAGCAGGATGAGGAAGATGAGGGGGAGTGGGAGCAGAATAGCAATAATGATGAAGGTGACATATTGATAGGTGGATCGTGAAGGGATAGGACAATGGAATGGAAAAGGTGGTTAAGTGGACAATGATGAGGAGGAGGAGGGGGGTGAACGGAGTTGAGGAGGAGGAGCATAAAAATGGACTTGAGTCAGGGATAGAAGAGCAAGATATAGAAGGCATGAGGTAGAGCTAGAAGGGACTAGAGAAGTTATATGATAAGGATTGTAGGGAATGTATAATATGCAAGACAGGTGGAAACTATATGTATAGTCTGTTTTTTGTTTTGTTTTTTAGAAACTGTTTATTAGTAACATAATTTACAAACGAACACAGAAATTCAAATAGAAATCCAGCAAGAATAATATATAGACAGGTATGGGGATTATTGCATTTCAGGGAAGGACATATGAAGCGGTAAGTGATTATCCCCCAGTGACGCCCTTACATTGTGGAGTTAGCTGTGTACTGGATGCGAGCCATAATGATGTACTGCATATAACATTTCGGACAATAGGGGGAAGGAGATGTAGGGGGGAAAAGAAGAAGATAAAGATGAAGGATTGTGGAAAGGGAGAGGAGAGAGACAAGGGTTTAGTCCGGAGTCTGAGGAAAACTAGGAGAGAAGTGAAAAGGAAGGCTCATACGATGAGGTTCATAGTAGAAGTGTAGATGTAGTATAGATCGGAAAGTCGGCCCCAGGTTCTGATCTAGATCAGAACTGGAGTAGAGGTTGGTTTTGATATGAGGCCCATGGAGTCCAAGTTTTGTGGAAGGATACAGAGGAGCCCCTCAGGATGCTGTTGATATGCTCCATCTGATAGGTGTGCCATAGCGGGTTGCAGACCAGTTGAAGCGTCAGTGGAGAGGGATTCTTCCAGGAGGCAGAAATTTGGCAGGTCGTCGCAGTGATAATGTGTCTGAGCAACGTATGGGTATGGTAGGGGAGGTCTGGGACAGGTAAGGATAGGAGTACGTGTTTGCGATCAGAGGGTAGTGGGACACCGAGGATTGTTGAGGCAAAGGAAAGGATATCGGTCCAGAATGGATGTAGTTTGGGACAGTCCCACCATATATGCATGAAAGTGCCAATGTGGTCACAGTTCCACCAGCAGGCAGCGCTTACCTGTGGGTATATGGTATAGAGCCTGGAAGAGACATAGTACCACCTCTGTAGTAGTTTATTTGTATTTTCCTTGATTCAGACATTGAACCAGAGTCTGGGTCGATGTAGAATCAGACCTACTAGACGTATCATCGATCTGCTCCACCCTCTGACTACCTACCGCACAACACCAGCTTCTGCTCACACTCACCCTGTGGTGGCCCTCTCCCTCTCTGTCTGGTCCCACTATAACAAAATGGCCTCTCTCTCCCCTGTCACCACCCCCCGATTATGATTGCCCTCCGGTCCAACCCTGCCTTCACATCTGGCCTTTCTCGCCCAATCCACACCAAGTGGGCAGCTGGAGGAATACTGCTTCTCAACCATATTACCAGATCTGCATCTTTCCCGCAGTTTTCTGACCTAGCAAAACTATGTGGATTTTCAAATGAACAGTTCCATCAATATCTACAGCTCAGACATTTCCATCAAACTGTTAACGCCCAATTGTCGGCTAGATTGCCCACTGTGTTTGAAAACCTGTGTCTCTCAGGACCTTCCTCGAAAGGCTTCATATCCACATTGTACAATGCCCTGCTACCTCTCACTACAGAAGCTAAAGACCGTTTTCAGACACAGTGGGAGGTGGACCTGGGTGAACCATTGGACAACAAGGAATGGTCTGATATCGATGAGTGGGTCGCACAATGTTCCATCAATGTATAGTCTGTTTTTAAAAGTAGACATCACATCAAATGCCTTGTTAAAAGCTAAATAAGCTGTATCCACTGATCCACCGTCAAAAAGTGCATTACATTGGTTTGACGTTGACGTGATGTCCCAGCTTCAAATTATAATTTGTTGACCTCCAAATAGTTAACAATTCCTTTTTTTAAATGTTTTTCCTGCCATTGATGCAAAAGGTTCATAGGTCTATATAGATATCACGTCTCTCCCTACTGCCTATCTTTGTAGTGGAACAACATTTATCAGTCTCCAATCACCTAGAATTATACCTGTCAGCAGTGATTAGTTAAGAAGCATGGTTAATGGTGCTGCAAGCACTACTCTTAGTTATTTCACTACTCTCAGATGAATAGCATCTGGTCCCATTGACTTATCTACTTTACATTTTTCAAGTAACACCTCTTCTGTAACAAATATATTTGTGTCTACAGTACAATAGGTTATATCTTTCCCTACTAGTGAGTGACTTTTCATCAGTAAATATAGTAGTGATTGGGGGCACAGACTCCAGAACAGCCCTATTATTGAAACAAGTATAAATATGGAACGTTGAGACAATGGCCACGTGAATAGTCTACGGTTCCAGTAAAGGAGAAGGCTCTTGGTGGTGGACCATGCCCAGTATATCACCTCCGCACAGGTGAGATAATCTTGTAGATGGATAAGGAAGGTGCTAATGAAATGTGAAAAAAAAAAACTCGCATAGATCAGGTGCGTTTTAGATGAATTTCGGATCATAACCTTATAAACTCACTGCAAATCATCATCATCATCATCATCACCATTTATTTATATAGCGCCACTAATTCCTCAGCGCTGTACAGAGAACTCACTCACATCAGTCCCTGCCCCATTGGGGCTTACAGTCTAAATAACTTAGCGCACATACACACAAAGAGAAAGAGACTAGGGTCAATTTGATAGCAGCTGATAACCTACTAGTATGTTTTTGGAGTGTGGGAGGAAACCCACGCAAACACGGGGAGAACATACAAACTCCACACAAATAAGGCCATGGTCGGGAATTGAACTCATGACCTCAATGCTGGAGGGCAGAAGTGCTAACCACTGAGCCACCGTGCTGTTATGAGAACTCCACACAGATCGGCCAACTTGTGCGGCTGACGGCTGCTTCTCCATGTCACAGTTTGGGAATGCTGCTCTGGGCTATGATGTCAGTGTTCACCTACACATTCCGAGCAGAGAATTAGATGCCACTCTGACCCACGGTAAGAAGCAGCGCCACACGATTGCAGGATTAAAGAAAACGCAAACTGCCCACAAGTTCCACTACTACAAATGCATTAGTATTAGGGATGTGCACCGGCGACTTTTGAGGTCTCGTGTTTTGTGTTTTGGATCCGGATTTTTGTTATTTTTGAGGTTCGGATTTGTCTCGCAAAACACTTGAGGAAAGGTCTCGGTTCGGATTTAAGGTATTGGATTCGGATTTTTTTTGAAAAAAACATAAAAAGTTTAAAAATCAAGTTTTTGGGCTTATTTTCACTCCTAGGCTATTATTAACCTCAATAACATTCAATAACAAGCATTTCCACTAATTTACAGTGTATTCTGAACACCTCACAATATAGTTATTAGTCCAAAACGTTGCAACAAGGTATCTTTCTGGACTGCGTAGAGGAGTGGGTCACCACAATATATTATAAACCCTGAACTTTTATGATTCGCACCAATAATTGTACCTGGACTGCGTAGAGGAGTGGGTCACCACAATATATATTAAAAACCCTGAACTTTTATGATTCGCACCAATAATTGTACCTGGACTGCGTAGAGGAGTGGGTCACCACAATATCTTAAAAACCCTGAACTTTTATGATTCGCACCAATAATTGTACCTGGACTGCGTAGAGGAGTGGGTCACCACAATATCTTAAAAACCCTGAACTTTTATGATTCGCACCAATAATTGTACCTGGACTGCGTAGAGGAGTGGGTCACCACAATATCTTAAAAACCCTGAACTTTTATGATTCGCACCAATAATTGTACCTGGACTGCGTAGAGGAGTGGGTCACCACAATATCTTAAAAACCCTGAACTTTTATGATTCGCACCAATAATTGTACCTGGACTGCGTAGAGGAGTGGGTCACCACAATATCTTAAAAACCCTGAACTTTTATGATTCGCACCAATAATTGTACCTGGACTGCGTAGAGGAGTGGGTCACCACAATATCTTAAAAACCCTGAACTTTTATGATTCGCACCAATAATTGTACCTGGACTGCGTAGAGGAGTGGGTCACCACAATATCTTAAAAACCCTGAACTTTTATGATTCGCACCAATAATTGTACCTGGACTGCGTAGAGGAGTGGGTCACCACAATATCTTAAAAACCCTGAACTTTTATGATTCGCACCAATAATTGTACCTGGACTGCGTAGAGGAGTGGGTCACCACAATATCTTAAAAACCCTGAACTTTTATGATTCGCACCAATAATTGTACCTGGACTGCGTAGAGGAGTGGGTCACCACAATATCTTAAAAACCCTGAACTTTTATGATTCGCACCAATAATTGTACCTGGACTGCGTAGAGGAGTGGGTCACCACAATATCTTAAAAACCCTGAACTTTTATGATTCGCACCAATAATTGTACCTGGACTGCGTAGAGGAGTGGGTCACCACAATATCTTAAAAACCCTGAACTTTTATGATTCGCACCAATAATTGTACCTGGACTGCGTAGAGGAGTGGGTCACCACAATATCTTAAAAACCCTGAACTTTTATGATTCGCACCAATAATTGTACCTGGACTGCGTAGAGGAGTGGGTCACCACAATATCTTAAAAACCCTGAACTTTTATGATTCGCACCAATAATTGTACCTGGACTGCGTAGAGGAGTGGGCACTGGGCACCACAATAAAATATATAAAAAACCTTCAACAGATCTGCATTACACTACACATACGGCTGCTCCTCCATCCTCTCCATCATATACATGTTGGAGTTTTAGCGTGTGACAACCTCTTGTTTTTGATAATGTCAGTGCATTTTGAATATTTTTCAATTTGCCCCACACCACTGAATGTACTTTATCTATGATACGCAATACGCATCTATCTATCTTGACTGCGTAGTGTGGTGGCCCCGGTACACAATTTGGTACCGAGGCCACAATATAATTAAAAAACCCTCCACGTGTCTGAATTCCACCAAACAAGTATCTGGACTGCATAGTGGGGTGGCCCCGGTACCCAATTTGATACCGGGGCCACAATACCTCCTCCAAACATGGTACAGACAATTCGTCATTGAGAGACCCCAGACAGACAGGGTCGAAGTGTTATTGTTTGACTTTGTAAACCCAAAAAAATGTCCCTGTTGCACATAGTCGTGCAATGAAGACTGACTTTTTCATTTAAAGGCACGATCTTTAAAGTGTAGTGTTTGTAAGTCTAAGTCATATTATACTTTTGGTAAAATTGGTTTATTTTGTTCCTCTTTATGGTAATTAATTAGTAATAGAATTAAAGTAGGAAATAGAATTAAAGTATGAAATAGAATTAAAGTAGGAAATAGAGTGGTATAGAGTTGTAGTGTGGTATAGATAGAGTGGTCCACACAATATAATAATAAAACCCTCAACTGGTCTGAATTCCACCAAACAAGTATCTGGACTGCGTAGTGGGGTGGCCCCGGTACACAATTTGGTACCGGGGCCACAATACCTCCTCCAAACATGGTACAGACAATTCGTCATTGAGAGACCCCAGACAGACAGGGTCGAAGTGTTATTGTTTGACTTTGTAAACCCAAAAAAATGTCCCTGTTGCACATAGTCGTGCAATGAAGACTGACTTTTTCATTTAAAGGCACGATCTTTAAAGTGTAGTGTTTGTAAGTCTAAGTCATATTATACTTTTGGTAAAATTGGTTTATTTTGTTCCTCTTTATGGTAATTAATTAGTAATAGAATTAAAGTAGGAAATAGAATTAAAGTATGAAATAGAATTAAAGTAGGAAATAGAATTAAAGTATGAAATAGAATTAAAGTAGGAAATAGAGTGGTATAGAGTTGTAGTGTGGTATAGATAGAGTGGTCCACACAATATAATAATAAAACCCTCAACTGGTCTGAATTCCACCAAACAAGTATCTGGACTGCGTAGTGGGGTGGCCCCGGTACACAATTTGGTACCGAGGCCACAATATAATTAAAAAATTGGGCATCAACTGTCACCGTTGTTTAATATCTGATACACCTAAATATGGACTGCACAGTGGAGTGGCCCCGGTAGTAAATTTGGTGCCGGGGCCACAATACCTCCTCCAACTTCCAAGTGTAGTGTTTATAAAGACACACAGCGTCGAAGTGTTATTATTAGTTGACTTTCTTAACCCTAAAATTGTCCCTGTTGCAAATATTCGTGCAATGGACAGTTACTTTTCTATTGAAAGACTCAAGCTTTCAAGTGTAGTGTTTATAAAATATAAACAACAATACAGTAGTTTTAGAGCACGTCAATACCTCTTGTTTTAAATTATGACACAGCATTTTACTTTTGGTTTAATTTCTTGAATTTTTTTACATTTGGTTTTACTTTTTGAACATGGCAAACGACTGTTGCTTGGTCATATAATGCAAAAAAAAAAGTTCCAAGATGGAATTGTCCTTGGGCCCTCACACCCACCCTTATGTTGTTGAAATAGGACATGCACACTTTAACAAACCAATCATTTCAGCGACAGGGCCTACCAAACAACTTTGGCTGAAATGATTGGTTTGTTTGGGCCCCCACACCAAAAAAGCTATTCATCTCTCCCTGTACAGACTAAACAGGCTCTACTGAGGCAAGATGTCGTCCTCATCCTCAACCTCTGATTCCTCTCCCCCTACAGTGTGTACTTCCTCCTCATCACACATTATCAATTCGTCCCCGCTGGACTCCACAACCACAGGTCCCTCTGTAGTATCTGGAGGGCAGTGCTGTACTTCATTGAGGAATTGATTATTCATTTTTATAAACATCATTTTTTCAACGTTGTGAGGAAGCAACCTCCTTCGCCGCTCACTGACCAGGTTCCCCGCTGCACTAAAAACTCTTTCCGAGTACACACTGGAGGGGGGACAACTCAGGTAAAATAGAGCCAGTTTGTACAGGGGCTTCCAAACTGCCTTTTTTTCCTGCCAGTAACAATATGGACTGTCTGACATGTCTACTTGGATGGTGTCAGCAAAGTAATCATCCACAATTTTTTCTATTGTGACAGCATCCAATGCAGCGAGAGTAGACATGTCTGCAATGGTTGGCAGGTCCTTCAGTCCGGACCAGATGTTATCAGCATCCCCGCCAGTGCCTCTTTTGGGAAAACTGAGCTTTTTCCTCGCAGCCATAGATGTGGAAGAAAATGAGGGTGGAGCTGTTGGCATGTCACGGTCCTCTTCAGAGGACAATCTCCTGACCAGCAGGTCTTTGCACCGCTGTAGACTTGTGTCCGCCGGAAACAGAGACACAACATACGCTTTAAACCGAGGATCGAGCACGGTGGCCAGAATGTATTCCTCTGACTTTAAAAGAGTGACCACCCTCGGATCCTGGCAAAGCGTACGAAGGGCTACATCCACAAGAGCTACATGCTTGCTGTAATCGCAATGGCTTACCAGCTCCTCCCTCACTTTCTCCAGCTGCTTCTGCAACAGCCTGATCAGGGGAATGACCTGACTCAAGCTGGCAGTGTCGGAACTGACTTCTCGTGTGGCAAGTTCAAATGGCTGCAGAACCTTGCACAACACGGAAATCAGTCTCCACTGCGCTTGACTGAGGCGCATCCCCACTCCTTTGCCTATGTCGTAGGTGGCTGTGTAGGCCTGAATGGCCTTTTGCTGCTCCTCCATCCTCTGCAGCATATTGAGGGTGGAGTTCCAGCGCGTCACAACCTCTTGTTTGAGGTGATGGCAGGGCAGGTTCATGCTTTTTTGATGTGCCTCTAGTCTGCGGTAGGCACTGGCTGAATGCCGAAAGTGTCCAGCAATTTTGCGCGCCACCGCAAGCATCTCCTGCACACCCCTGTCACTCTTGAGGTAATGCTGCACCACCAAATTAATGGTGTGGGCAAAACATGGGACGTGCTGGAAATTGCCCATATTTAATGCCCGCACAATGTTACTGGCATTGTCTGACACCACAAATCCCCATGAGAGTCTAAGTGGGGTAAGCCACTGGGAGATAATTTCCCTCATTTTCTCTAATATGTTGTCAGCGTTGTGCCTCTTATTAAAGCCTGTAATGCACAATGTTGCCTGCCTTTGCATGAGCAGCCATTTTGTAGATGCTGCTACTGATGCAGCTGTTGCTGTTGCTGCGGAAGGGGATGCATCTACCCAGTGGGCTGTCACAGTCATATAGTCCTTCGTTTGCCCAGAACCACTTGTCCACATGTCCGTGGTTAAGTGGACAGTGGGTACAACCGCATTTTTAAGAGCACTGATGACACTTGATCGTACTTCTCTGTACATTTTTGGTATCGCCTGCCTAGTGAAGTGGAATCTCGAGGGGATTTGGTACCGGGGACACAATACCTCCATCAACCCTCTAAATCCCACTCCACTGATGGCGGACACCGGGCGCACGTCTAACACCAACATTGCAGTTACAGCCGCAGTTATACGCTTTGCAATAGGGTGACTACTATCGTATTTGCTGGTCATGGCAAACGACTGTTGGACGGTCAATTGTTTTGTGAAAGACTTAGCGGTCTTACGACTTCCCCTCTGGGAAGATGACCGACTAACAGCAGCAACAGCAGCAGTGGCAGTAGTAGGCGTACCGCTGCAGGATTCCTCGGATGAATCCCGTATTGAGGAGGACTCAGTCTGGCTGCTGACTTGGGCTGCAGGACTGAATCTGATGGAGATTGTGGAGGAAGTTGACGAGGAGGGTGTTGCTGGTGTGTATCCAACTGGACCACGGGATTTAGGTGTCCCTGTACCGATGAGGGTCCTAGCCCCAGTTCCTGAACTAACCACTGAACTATGAAGGTTATTCAGGTGACGTATAAGGGAGGATGTTCCTAGGTGGGCAAGATCCTTACCCCTGCTTATTTGAGCTTTACATAAGCTACATATTGCCATACATTGGTTGTCTGGATTTGGATAAAAATAACTCCAGACCGAAGAGGTGCATTTTTTGGTCTTCTGACCAGGCATGACGATGGGCTTTTTCATCCCATGGACATCAGCTGTTTCCCCCCCTGGTGCCTCATTTACAATAACCACATCACCATCCTCATCATCAAGTTCCTCCACAGCGCCAGCTACATCATCAATAGCCTCCTCCCGAGCCACCTCTTCCCGTACAGTGATGGGAAGGTCAGGCTTGACAACCACCAACACCCTTGGACTCGCCTTGGGGATTTGTGATAATTTTTCTTTAGAAGGCAGAGTTGTTTGCTGTTTTGTTGCTGACAGCATAACTCTCTTCAATTTTTTGTAGGGGGGGGGAGGAGGAGGAGGGCTAAGATCCGTGGGTGAAGCTGAACCACTAGTCATGAACACGGGCCAGGGCCTAAGCCGTTCCTTGCCACTCCGTGTCGTAAATGGCATATTGGCAACTTTACGTTTCTCCTCAGATGATTTTAAGTTTCTCTTTTTGCTACTTTTTCTTAACTTGGGCTTTTTGGATTTTACATGCCCGGTACTACGAGATTGGGCATCGGGCTTGGAAGACGACGTTGATGGCATTTCATCGTCTATGTCATGACTAGTGGCAGCAGCTTCAGCATTAGGAGGAAGTGGGTCTTGATCTTTCCCTACTTTATCCTCCAAATTTTTGGTCTCCATTATATGTAGCACAAGATACTGCAGAATGTGTGAACTTGGTAATATTGCAGTACCAATGGACTTATACTGCTGGATTGGTTTTGCAAATTTGGTTATAATTATTATATTTTTTATTTTTTTTTAATTTTTTATTTTTTTTTACTTTTTTTTTATTTTTAAAAAACTTGGGAATAGTGGGGAAATAACTATGCCCTTAGAAGCACAGAGCACAGGACACAGCACCACTGGACTGAACAGGACACGGCACAGGACCCAGCAGCACTACGGAACTCAGCAGGACAGAGCACAGGACACAGCACCACTGGACTGATACTGCAGAATGTGTGAACTTGGTAATATTGCAGTACCAATGGACTTATAATGCTGGATTGGTTTTGCAAATTTGGTTATAATTATTATATATTTATTTTTTTTTTAAATTTTTTATTTTTTTTTACTTTTTTTTTATTTTTTAAAAACTTGGGAATAATGGGGAAATAACTATGCCCTTAGAAGCACAGAGCACAGGACACAGCACCACTGGACTGAACAGGACACGGCACAGGACCCAGCAGCACTACGGAAACTCAGCAGGACAGAGCACAGGACACAGCACCACTGGACTGATACTGCAGAATGTGTAAACTTTGTAATATTGCAGTACCACTGGACTTTTACTGCTGAATGTGTGAACTTGGTAATATTGCAGTACCAATGGGCTTATACTGCAGGATTGGTTGTGCAAATTTTGTGGTAATTAAAAAATATTAAAGTAGTTTTTGGTATTTTTTAAAAAAACTTTTTTTTATTTTTTTAAACACAGGGGAATATTGGGGAAATAACTATGCCCTTAGAAGCACAGAGCACAGGACACAGCACCACTGGACTGAACAGGACACAGCACAGGACCCAGCAGCACCACTGACCTCAGAAGGACAGAGCACAGCACACAGCACCACTGGACTGATACTGCAGAACACAGCACAGCACAGCACAGCACAGCACAGCACAGCACAGCACAGCACAGCACAGCACAGCACAGAACTAAACAGCACAGAACTAAACAGCACAGAACTAAACAGCACAGAACTAAACAGCACAGAGGACCACCTAACACACCCTCCCTCTACCCTGATCAATGCCCGAGTGAAGATGGCGGCGACTAGCGGGGAATTTATAGGATCCGAGTATCGCGAGATCCGACAACGGGATTATGAGTCAGAGCCTCAGTTTCACTTTTGAATTTGGCGCCAATACCCGGATCTGTCTCGGATCCGACTCGGATCCGCAACGTTCGGGTGGGCTCGGATTTCATAAATCCGAGTGCGCTCATCCCTAATTAGTATCAATATTTTGAGACTGCTATGTGTCTCAAAATATTGATATGAATTGGTGTGTGGGTGTACGTGTGTGTAAAGTTCTGTGTAATATATTGGCGCTATATAAATAAAGATTAATCATTCAATTAACTATTTACATTCAAACGCATTTTACCAAAATAACAAACTTCCTGTGGCCTTCTTAGGAAATTTAGGTTGCACTTAGCAAACGATGGTGCTAATGAGCTGAGAAAAAAAATATTCCTGGAAGTGATCCACCACGGAGCCTGCACAGTGTTTTCATATAAAACACATTGCATTTACATTACCGAAAAGAAAGAGAGATTGTAATAAGGAGCAGCTTACTGTCTAGTCAGGAGACCCAAGGGATAGGAACGGACCTCTAAGGCATTTTTGTGTCCCCACGGTTTCCCAATACTGTTCCACAGCTTCTATTGTAAGACATCATTTTCCATGCAATAAGCAATCAGCAACTATAGTGTACATATATACCGTTATATTCGTGAATAAACACCGCAAAAAACAAAGTAAAGTTAATTTCTAATTATAAAAAATAGGGAGTCGCAGAGCTTTTTATTTTGTGCATGTGACAATTTTCCTGCTTTGTCCAAAATTGCATAATTCTCTACTCTCCTAGGTTGTGCGGGAGACTCCCAAATTTCGTGGAACTCTCCAAATCTCCCGGAAGGGTAACCCACCCTCCTAGATCACACCCAATCTTCCTGCCAAGTGGGTGGACTGTGATGACAGGATATGCTGTGAATTGCGTTATTTTGGACTTGCTTTTTGGATCTTCCCACTAGGATCTCCTGGAGGAGAGGTATAAAAAAGGAGGCAAGTATGATAATTGGAACACCTCTAATTTTAAGGATGGCAACTGCAGAGCAATAAAAATGCACTCTAGTAGGGGAATTCAGTTGCCAGCACTTACAGTAGAAACATCCGCTCACAAGACAAATGAGCAGAGATTTCTGTTAAATCTCCGCCACAAAGTGTGTGACGGACGTTCCAGAGGCACCTGGCGGCTAATTGAAATCCACCCAATGGATAGTAAAAATAACCCAGTCGGTTTCAGTGTTGTCCTACCCAGTATAAATCTGAACACATCTAGCACATTAAAAACACGTAGAAATATTATTGCGTTTTTTGTCTGCTGCTTTCCCCAGTACACGAGGAACAAAACTAAGAACAAAGTGTTGTCTACCTGTCAACCTCCTGATTCCAGATTTTACGCTCCAGCACAATTTGCATATCAAGGTGGAGACAGAGGAGCTAATTTCTGATTAGGACGATAAGCGGGTCTGAGCTGTTTGGAACGTTCCTAATGAACAGCTATAACATCAAGATATATGTAGTTATGTGCCTCAGTAGGTACCAAAATCCATAAATAAGATTTTATTTTGTGGACAAGTTATTAAAATGAGCGTCAGGGGGTGGAGATAGCACATATTTTAGAGGGTAAGAGAAATCTAAAAATACATAATTATGGCACTTGAAAGTGCTTCTCTCAGTAACGTCTCTTGCAATACCAAGTAGTCCCAAATATTGAGGTACCCAGGTTCTGCATACTCCATCTCACTTATGTTTCATATTAGAAATATGCTCTCAGATTTTGACACTTTGGTAGATTGAGTTGAACTGCAACTAATGAATAGTCATTTATAGTCTGCAGATCTTGCGCAAATCTCTTCCAACATCATTCCACCCTCTCCGCATTCTTCTCTCAATTGAATTAGTTTAGTTGTACTCTATAAATTGTTATCTCATAGTTGTTATCTGCATCTTAGCTCATACTCGGGAATCTCACATTTTTCTATTTCTCCATATTGGCGCATCTCTGTCCAGGGGAGGGCTGGCAAATTTTAGGCTGGGGTGCAAAACTCGACTCAGCAGCCTTTTAGGAAAAAAAATGTAGGTGGCCCAGTGACCCACCCGTAAGTAGCCCACTATGGGATCGGCCCGGGGGGGCAGATGGGCAGATGCCCCCCTGCCCCCCAGCCCAGCCTGCCCCTGTCTCTGACGTACCCTCTTACAAAGCCTGGATCATCTCTGGTAGCTTAGAGCTTCATCACTCTCAATCTGCTCCTGCTCTGTTACTCCTAAGACTCAACACTAAACTTGACCATACTTGCCAACTTCTTGTAGTTGGTGCCCGGGAGCTGCGGGGGTAGGTGGGTGTGCTGGGGGTGGGGACCCGAAAATCAAGTCATTTTGGACCTCCCCCCCCATGACGTAATGCCAAATGCCGCGATTCTCCGGGAATCGCGTTTTGGACCTAATTCACCCGGGAGTCCGTGAGACCCACCCCAAATCCGGGAGTCTCCTGGACATTCCAGGAGAGTTGGCAAGTATGAACTTGACTCGCTCAACTGCAGAACTGAAGACCCCTCCCCCTCCAAGCAACACACACACCTAGGAGGTGTTGGATTAACATGACAATGTGCTTTAAGTTGACTGTCTCTTATGCACTACATACCTGCTTCATACAATGATCAGGCAATGCATTTGAGCAAACTGACCATGAAACTGCTCCCTGGGACCTGCATCAAGCAGGTGAAGGTGCACATAAAAACGTGCTGCATAGCATTGCTTTATAAATGATCCCCTCTAGATTTTTCCAGTTTTCCTTCAAGATAAAAAGTACTTACAATAGAAAGGGTGTTATTCAACAGCTGCCTCCCCCCCCCCCTCCCCATATAACAAATTTAGATTGATCAGTTTTACTGTAACAATTGAGTGACTACTGAGTGGGTTTTAAAGATGACAAAAGATGCATTTCACCCCATTTGCAGGAATGATTAAGAGACAAATCTGTGAATCACCACAATACAGGTGCCCACACATGGCTTTATTGTAAATTAAATTTAACTAATTCCAGCACCATCTGTGCACAAACATATTTTCCATTTTACATTGAGTAATAGGCATTTGGATAAGGATTTTGATGTCATTATTCAAATAAATTCATTGCTTTTTTATCATCAGGTGTATAAAGCACATTCAGATGAGTACAAAAACAAGTTTTGATTTAATCAAACTCCAACCACTATAACCCTCTCCGTCATTGGTCAGTTGGAGATAGTGAAGGTTTAGTGCACTGCATAACTATCTAACACAGCAAAAGTTTTGTCCTGCTGACAACTCGCAGGGGGTCATTCCTGAACTGTCAAATAAGAGGTGCAACATATATTTTTTGTATTGTTACACGGGCACCAAAAAGATGATGCTCAAAAAGTATTTCTCTTATTGTCCAGCTGTTACACACGATTCCAAATAATCATCAATTCTCTGTTGGCGATCCCTAACACAGGCATCTGTCTATTAGATTGGCCAGCAACTCCAGCATCAATCTTCCCACCAACAAGAAACACGTCTTTAAAACCCTTAGCTCCTCCCAGCTCTATCCTGATTGGTGACCTGATATAGCAAAACATATGGTGACAAATGTTAAAATGTCACTATAATGTCCTGCCTATTAGTACTTTGGACCACCACCTTAATTAATTACAACTGTCCCATTTTTTTTCCTAATATTATGCTCGTTGGAGCTTTCTTTATGCCTTATAAAATGAGAGTAAAGAATATTGCGCAATGCAATGTGTCTCCGCAGTTTTCCTGTTTGTAAAGTAGTGGAGTCTGGCCAATATTTAAGAGGTACTGATTCCTACTAAGTTTCATAGTTAATTCATTGGCTGCTGGTTAGCCTTCCTGAAACTTCTTTCGGAAGGTTAACATTATTTAAGACTGCAAATGAAACAACCAAGTGATACACAGGAGGGTTAGCAGTGTGAGCGATAAATCAAACCTCCATTCAGAAAGTGACATGGACAGGACCAGCTGCCCAGAATAAACTAAGGGCTAGATTTACTAAACTGCGGGTTTGAAAAAGTGGAGATGTTGCCTATAGCAACCAATCAGGTTCTAGCTCTCATTTTGTAGAATGCACTAGATAAATGACAGCTAGAATTTGATTGGTGGCTATAGGCAACATCTCCATTTTTTCAAACCCGCAGTTTAGTAAATCTAGCCCTTAGAGTGTCTGAGCGCTCTCACAGGCTATCAGAAGTGCTATCAGCCTCTTCTTTAATATTACAGTCTGACAGCATTTCAGCCTTCTCTCCTACGCTGAACTTTTGTGAGCGGTTGAGTTCAGTGTAGGGCAGTAACCTGATCATTATTAGCCTGTTCCATTATTGGCTGATAGAGATCAATTTCCTCTGATATACTGAACTCCAATTGACCAGTGCATGTTATATTTTACACTTGGCCTGCAGGGTAATATATTTTACACTAGGACACCAGTGTCTGTGCAATATATATATACCCTAGGCTGCCATGCAAGGCTTTTTAGTTTAACAAAATCCACCAGGGACTGTGCTTTTATTTATAAGTTGCCAATGGTACAAATGAAAGGACATATAGCAGAAAAAGTGAAGCCACGTCACACCTCAATGCAGCCCACCTAACCTAACATAAATATAAGGGGAAGGGTGCCTGGAATAGGGAAGATATGGTTGAAGGAGAGGATGTAGAAGGGACTAAATATATATCCACAAACCTACTTATAGAGAAGGAAAGCACCAGGAGAACTGTACTAAACTCCACTGACTAGTGTGAGTTATATGGCAAATCAGCTATTCATTAATAGCCAAGGGGTCCACACTTGCGAAAGTGTTCCCTTTATTTTGGAGGTAGTGGGACATCTTCACTAAATTATCGTTTAATCATTTCAATTTTGTAAGATATGCCATGGAGTCATGCTTCCAAATCTCAAACACTAGCCACTTTGCTGCAGCAGTGATATAAAAGAGCAATTTAGGTTCCGGACCTGGGTAAAGGAGGAGATGACAAGAGAGGTCCACCATCTATGATGGAAGGTGCCCCTATGACCGTAGTTCCTCCAGCAGTGGGGATAGCCAACCATTTTATAAAGCCTATCAGGAATCATGAACCAACAATAAAATATTTTATAAGCATTGTTTTAAGACTATGATTGAGCTACAGGCCACACATTCCGGCACATTCTGTAAATAGTGTCAATCAAAGAGGTTCCAAATCTCTTTGCCATTAACGTAGGTCCTGAGCACTTTCACTAGAAACAATTATGTTATATTGTTTTGAGGCAGGACCCTTTTGTATAAGGCTTGTAGACAAATGGTCTCAAGTAGAGTGGTGATACGCAGAACATTCACGCTGTGAAGAACACTTATGAAGTTGTGAACTTGGTTCTCATAAAAGTGGATATCTGGGATATCTCAGCTGAATAGATACAAAGTGGTTGAATACCAGGTCATTATGTGGCTTAGGTGGGCCACCAGGCAGTAGGAGTAGACATCAGGGTAGACTCTCGCTTTTCTCTGGGTTAACTCCTAATTTAATTCTGTTACATCTCAATGTAAAATTACAATTGCTAACAGCTGTTCATCTCTGTAAGAAATATGGGGCAAGAGGGCCTCTGACATGGAATTAATCAGTTTGTTTCCGGTAGGCAGTCAGGATTGCAAATAGGTTGAGAAGGGAGGTGTGAGGGGAGGACGATGTAAGGAGAATGTCGGCCACTAAAGAGTTTGTTCTCAAGAGTAAATATAAGTGGGGATAGCAGACACTCGCGCCTGGCACCATTACTTAACAACCTCCAAGGGGGCAACACTGATGACAATCCTAGCTGCATAGAGAGCACAGATGGCCAACAGATTTCTTGGAAACATAATATAGATTCTTATAATTCTTTACAAATTCGTTCTGAATGATTTTAAGCTTTTTAGTTTAAACTGCCCCATCAGGAACTGTGCCCTGTTTTACACCTGACTACCAATAACTGGGAATTGTGTTTTACATTGGCCATCAGGAAATGTGCCTTGTTTTGTTCGCTAGCCACCAGAAAATTGGCTCTGCGCAGGGTCATTGTGCTAGTATAAGGAGTGGGCTTTATTTATGTTATAATATGGAGTTATTTCTGAGTTCAATGAGTGGAGGAACTAATGGGAATAATGTGTTAATGGCAAATTGGAATTACAGAATGAATGAGGCACATGAATAGGGGGTTGTACTTTGTCAACTTTTGTCAAAACTAAAAGTTGTAATTCTCAGACTCGGTTTTCCGAAAAGTACAGAGCCGGCTCGGTACTTTCCCACTACCTTGGTTCTGAATCGAGGCAAAATGTCATCATTGCGTCATTGGATCTCGCGGGTTTTGGATTCCATAAGTTTCTCCCTCCCGAGGAGATCCAGCACCATTGCTCACACAGAAACAGGGATAGCAGTGTTCTTGATACTCTGCATTCTCCAGTGACATTGCTCAGTGCTATTGCTCACACAGAAACAGGAGGGGTAGCAGTGTTCTTGATACTCTGCATTCTCCAGTGACATTGCTCAGTGCCATTGCGCATACAGAAACAGGAGGGGTAGCAGTGTTCTTGTCACTCTATAGTCTCCAGTGCCATTGCTCATACAGAAACAGTAGGGGTAGCAGAGGTACAGATCCAAAACCAAAACACGGGGGTCAGTGAACATCCCTAACTAAAAGTCCTGCCACTGGTCCCGGAAGAGGTCATAATAACCAAGAATTTTTATGTGACAGTGTATGGCTTTAACGGAGATGTCAGGTCTATATTAAGTAGCAGTGGAATTGTTGTTGAAGGTATAAAACAGGCTGCAGTTATCATAATACATTCTAGAACATATGCAAGTCTAAAAGCACAGAAATAAAATAATATGTAAGATGTATGTGATTACTAGCTATAGGCCTATAGGCAACACAGGCATACAGAAGAAGTCTGAAAATTGTATGCAAATATAACAAACTTTCCACACCATTGGAAAAGTTCTGCTAACAAACACTGATAAGATCAAACATTAGAAAGCTTCAAACGCTGTTCTGTTTATAGAGTAAAACATGGGAAGTTCCCTTTTTGCACACAGAATTATCATGCTATAATGAGTTTTTAACAGACCATTAAGAGATCTTTGCTAAAGATAGGCAGAATTGTTCTGTGGAAATATTCATTTTTGTTCCGCGTTTGGTCTGGAAATTTCACATGTTTTGCCGGCAGAATCTGGTCTTAAGTCTTAATCCCCAGTTCTGTCCCAACTACACCACACAGCAGAATGATTGACCATTGTTCTCCCAGTTCTATTCATTCAGCAAAACACTAAGTTATAAATACAGGGTCTCATGTAGAGTGGGATGCAAGACCATTAGCGTAGCGTAAAATATGAATTTCACTACTGTGCACAACCTCCCAAAAAAACATAAGCTTGAGTCTATTTGCAGAATCAGTCGCATCTTGTGTATATGACTCCTTACACCAGCAGTTCCCAAAGTGTGCGCCGCGGTTCCCAGGGGTGCCACAGCGCTGTCACAGGTGTGCCATGGCCAGGAACAGAAAAAAAAAAAATACCAATCCTGCAGCGCCCGGGACCCAGCATCCTCCTCCCTCCTCGCTTCTCACTGAATGTCGGGCGTGAAGTCATCACGCCCGACATTCAGTGAGAAGCGGCAAGAGAGAGGATGCAGGGTCCCGGGCGCCGCTGGATTGGTAAGAAGAAAGAAGAAAAGACAGAAGAAATAGAAGAAAGAAGATCAATTATGGTAAGTAAAGAAACAGAGGGGAATGGTGATAGGAAACAGCAATGGAGGGGCAAAAGAATGAAGGAGGGGGAAGAGTGAGGATGAAGAGGGGCAAAGTGAGGATGAAGAGGGGGCAGAGTGAGGATGCAGAGGGGGCAGAGTGTGTGGATGCAGAAGGGGCACAGAGTGTGTGGATATGAAGGAGGGCACATAGTGTGTGGATGAAGGGGGGCACATAGTGTGTGGATGAAGGGGGGCACAGAATGTGTGGATGAAGGGGGGCACAGAGTGTGTGGATGAAGGAGGGCACAGAGCATGTGAATGAAGGAGGGCACAGAGTGTGTGGATAAAGGAGGGCACAGAGTGTGTGGATGAAGGGGGCACAGAGTGTGTGGATGAAGGAGGGCACAGAGCATGTGGATGAAGGAGGGCACAGAGAGTGTGGATGAAGGAGGGCACAGAGTGTGTGGATGAAGGGGGCACAGAGTGTGTGGATGAAGGAGGGCACAGAGCATGTGGATGAAGGAGGGCACAGAGAGTGTGGATGAAGGAGGGCACAGAGTGTGTGGATAAAGGAGGGCACAGAGTGTGTGGATGAAGGGGGCACAGAGTGTGTGGATGAAGGAGGGCACAGAGCATGTGGATGAAGGAGGGCACAGAGAGTGTGGATGAAGGAGGGCACAGAGCGTGTGGATGAAGGAGGGCACAGAGCATGTGAATGAAGGAGGGCACAGAGTGTGTGGATAAAGGAGGGCACAGAGTGTGTGGATGAAGGGGGCACAGAGTGTGTGGATGAAGGAGGGCACAGAGTGTGTGGATGAAGGAGGGCACAGAGCGTGTGGATGAAGGAGGGCACAGAGCGTGTGGATGAAGGAGGGCACAGAGCGTGTGGCTGAAGGAGGGCACAGAGTGTGTGGATATGAAGGGGGCACAGAGCGTGAGGAGATGAAGGAGGGCACAGAGCGTGAGGAGATGAAGGAGGGCACAGAGTGTGTGGATATGAAGGAGGGCACAGAGCGTGTGGATATGAAGGGGGCACAGAGCGTGAGGAGATGAAGGAGGGCACAGAGTGTGTGGATATGAAGGGGGCACAGAGCGTGAGGAGATGAAGGAGGGCACAGAGTGTGAGGAGATGAAGGAGGGCACAGAGTGTGTGGGTGAAGGGGGCACAGTGTGAGTCAGCTGTAAATTATTCTTTGACAGAAATATAATTGAAAAAAAATCTATAAAAATATTATTTTCCCTTGGATTTATGTGTATTATTTTTGCATACAACTAAATAAGTATTTCTGTCCTGATCTAAATACTTATTACCTTTTTTTGACCCAACTACTTATAAAACTGGACTGCTCGGTAATTATTTTGGAGGGGTGCCTTGAAAAAAGTATGGAGACTTTAAGGGTGCCGCAAACTGCAAAAGTTTGGGAACCACTGCCTTACACTAAGGTTAGGTACACAATGAAGAATTTTTCAGACTGACGTGTTATCTATAACGATTATACTAATGACTGGAGCTCCGACCGGTCAGGCGATTCATGCGTACACAGTGACACGATTTACCTTCAGATCTGTGCTCTTCATCTGGTCCTGGAGTCGTTTAGATAATGACAGCACAATAGTCACTCACTCATTCATTACTGTCACACTGATTAACCGCCTTGTTATAGATATCCACATGTCCTTATGAATTTTGTTAGCTTCTGTGCAGGGCCGGTGCTAGCATGTCAGGCTCCCCCTGCAAAAAAATTGTACCCCCCTCTTTTATAAATTATTTGTTCATTAAATAATGCTTTTTCTTTTAATACAAATCATATAATATACTTTAATAAAGAGAGCAATATAAATAAATACATTAAACACCAAACATGAATTGCTTTATGAATGATATAAATGAAGAATATGTATTCTTTGTAATAAGAGTTAAAATTTTTGGTAAATTAGTTTGGTTGTGCCCCTTATCCCATGCTGTCCTCTTGTCACACACTGCCCCCCTCTCCTCCATCACATGCTGCCCCCCTCTCCTCCATCACATGCTGCCCCCCTCTCCTCCATCACACGCTGCCCCCCTCTCCTCCATCACATGCTGCCCCCCTCTCCTCCATCACATGCTGCACCCCTCTCATCCACCACACGCTGCCCCCCTATCATCCACCACACACTGCTCTCCTCTCCTCCATCACACGCTGCCCCCCTCTCCTCCATCACACGCTGCCCCCTCTCCTCCATCACATGCTGCCCCCCTCTCCTCCATCACATGCTGCCCCCCTATCATCCACCATACGCTGCCCCCCTCTCCTCCATCACATGCTGCACCCCTCTCCTCCATCACATGCTGCCCCCCTCTCCTCCA
Source organism: Mixophyes fleayi (assembly GCF_038048845.1). NCBI lineage: Eukaryota > Metazoa > Chordata > Amphibia > Anura > Limnodynastidae > Mixophyes > Mixophyes fleayi. Next base: position 75,305,515 of record NC_134412.1, read on the forward strand.
TCACATGCTGCCCCCCTCTCCTCCATCACATGCTGCCCCCCTCTCCTCCATCACATGCTGCCCCCCTATCATCCACCATACGCTGCCCCCCTCTCCTCCATCACATGCTGCCCCCTTCTCCTCCACCACACGCTGCCCGTCTCTCCTCCATCACGCACTTCTCCCCTCTCCTTATCCACATTGCTGCCCCCCTCTCCTCCACCATACACTAGCCTCCTCTCCTCCATCACATGCTGCCCCCCTCTCCTCCATCACACGCTGTCCCCCCCCCCCTCTCCTGCATCACACGCTGCCCCCCTCTATCCACATGGCTGGCCCCATTCCTCCCCCACAGGCTACCCCCCTCTTCTCATTCATATTGCTGCCCCCTTCTCCTCCATCACATGCTGCCCCCTCTCCTCCATCACATGCTGCACTCCTCTCCTCATCCACATTTCTGGCTCCCACTCCTCCATCACTCGGTGTGCTGCTCCTCTCTGGCACTCCTCACTGACAGTGTAAGGACGTGATGACATCACGCCCGACACGGTCAGTGAGAAGGGAGCAGAGGGTAGGGGGAGGAGGGTGCCGAAACTGCCAGATTTTTATTCTATTTTTTGCTTTTTTTGTGCCGGCGGACAAGCAGGGATGACAGGCAGGGGGGGCATCCCTCAGTCTTGGCGCCTCCTGCCTTGCTTACCCACGCTTACTGCGTTCCACCGGCCCTGCTGCTGTGACTCTGAAACTAAATTTTCAGTCTCACACTGCCCCCCTCTCCTCCATCACATGCTGCACCCCTCTCCTCCATCACATGCTGCCCCCCTCTCCTCCATCACACGCTGCCCCCCTCTCCTCCATCACTCTCCTCATTTAATTTAGCAGGACATGTTCATTGACAGCATCGGCTGAAAAGACCATAACTCTGTAAACTCTGTGGAGATCGTGATCTTGAGTGCATACACACTGCAGGATCGGAAAGTGATTGGAACGAGATTATTAAACAGTACGAACATCCAAATGAAACGATTGTCGTTCATCGTGTGATTATACACACTGACTCGATATGTGGCAGAGCTGTGGTTTATCGGGTGCTTGGCCCGATCATCAGCTGAAAAACCTCCAGTGTGTACCTAGCCTTATAGAGGCAGATAGAGGGAAGCAAGCGGTGTGCTAGCGTAAAAGTGTTCTAGTAAGTGCGCTCGATGTAGACCTGGACACAGACACAGATGCGCCTATCCGGAACCATATCTGTTGCGTGTGCTCTACCCCTGGTGTAAGTTCAAACTGATAATGATGACAATCAGCTGAGATGCGTCTGGCTCAGCAAACAACGTACTATTTATCTTCAGACGCATTCTGCACCTACATTTTAGACGGACACTGTATCCAACTCTACATGGGGCCGATGTGGAATTGCAAAGCAGAAGCAGATTTCGAATGTTGAAGCACCAGGACAACTACATATTTGCAAAACAGCCGCAAACTTTCACTGCGATTTCGCTCATCTATAATCTTTGCTTGGATTCGAAAATCTCTGCATGGCAAAGAGACAGCGGACTAGCACTCTACAGCTCTCTCATACCACACATTAGCATTGCAGCCTCAAGTTAGAAGACACTGCTAATCCCCAGAGTTACCTGGCTCCTATTTTAGCATTCATTTAAATCTTAATGCAGTCATCTCTCCAGACCAGCACATGCCCGGGTATTATTGACGCTGGCTTTCTTAATGGTACATTAAACATTTTTCAAGGACAATTCAATATTTCCTTAAGTGAAATCATACCGGAAGCAACGCCCTGTCAGACCTCTCACAGTGGCAGTCTCTGCAATCAAACATGAAAAAAAGTATTTCGCTTAAGGTCGCCACAGTAGAGGTTTTTTTTTGTTTTACTTAAATTTTTTTGCCTAGGTGTCTAACCGCTAGTGCTTCCTTAATCAGATAACTCAGTCATTAGTGACCTGTTGTACGAATACTTCTGCTGCAGAAGGAACAGACACTCAGGGCCTGATTCATTAAGGATCTTAAATGAAGAGGTATCTTATTTCAGTCTCCTGGACAAAACCATGTTACAATGCAAGGGGTGCAAACTAGTTTTCTGTTTTGCACATAAGCTAAATACTGACAGTTTTTTCATGTAGCACACAAATACTTGATAGCTTATTTGTACACTGAAATTTAAAGTTGATATTTGTGTGCTACATGAAAAAACAGTCAGTATTTAACTTATGTGCAAGACAGAAAACTAGTTTGCACCCCTTGCATTGTAACATGGTTTTGTCCAGGAGACTGAAATAAGATACCTATTCAATTTAAGATCCTTAATGAATCAGGCCCTCAGTGCCCATGCATTGTGCTACCAAGCTAGCACAAAAGAGGATGGGGCCCAATATACATTTAATAAAAAAACATATTTTTCAGATATGCACACAGTTAAATAACATCTTTTTTCAAGTAGTATATACTTGTACGTGAACTATATTTTTATAGAACATTTTTACTTGCCTTTCTAGATATCATTTAACAGATTTTAAAGGGAACTTGTGGGGTCTATTAATTTTCTCCCCATTTACCAAAGTATCGCCGCCTAATCGCTGAGGTCCTCCGGCAAAGCATGGTGAAACCTATTTACCATAGACAGAGGTGGTGCTAGTACCGCTGCTGTCCTCCTATCGCTATCGCCATCCTGAGATGGCGTGATTCCAATAAAGCCAACTCATGCATGTGCCTAGGTGCCATAGTGTGGTTGTAAGTAGGGATGAGCGCGCTCGGATTTCTGAAATCCGAGCCCACCCGAACGTTGCGGATCCGAGTCGGATCCGAGACAGATCCGGGTATTGGCGCCAAATTCAAAAGTGAAACTGAGGCTCTGACTCATAATCCCGTTGTCGGATCTCGCGATACTCGGATCCTATAAATTCCCCGCTAGTCGCCGCCATCTTCACTCGGGCATTGATCAGGGTAGAGGGAGGGTGTGTTAGGTGGTCCTCTGTGCTGTTTAGTTCTGTGCTGTTTAGTTCTGTGCTGTTTAGTGCTGTGCTGTGCTGTGCTGTGCTGTGCTGTGCTGTGCTGTGTTCTGCAGTATCAGTCCAGTGGTGCTGTGTGCTGTGCTCTGTCCTTCTGAGGTCAGTGGTGCTGCTGGGTCCTGTGCTGTGTCCTGTTCAGTCCAGTGGTGCTGTGTCCTGTGCTCTGTGCTTCTAAGGGCATAGTTATTTCCCCAATATTCCCCTGTGTTTAAAAAAATAAAAAAAAATTTTTTTTATAAAATACCAAAAACTACTTTAATATTTTTTAATTACCACAAAATTTTCACAACCAATCCTGCAGTATAAGCCCATTGGTACTGCAATATTACCAAGTTCACACATTCAGCAGTAAAAGTCCAGTGGTACTGCAATATTACAAAGTTTACACATTCTGCAGTATCAGTCCAGTGGTGCTGTGTCCTGTGCTCTGTCCTGCTGAGTTCCGTAGTGCTGCTGGGTCCTGTGCCGTGTCCTGTTCAGTCCAGTGGTGCTGTGTCCTGTGCTCTGTGCTTCTAAGGGCATAGTTATTTCCCCATTATTCCCAAGTTTGTAAAAAATAAAAAAAAAGTAAAAAAAAAAAAAAAATTAAAAAAAAAAAAAATATATAATAATTATAACCAAATTTGCAAAACCAATCCAGCATTATAAGTCCATTGGTACTGCAATATTACCAAGTTCACACATTCAGCAGTAAAAGTCCAGTGGTACTGCAATATTACAAAGTTTACACATTCTGCAGTATCAGTCCAGTGGTGCTGTGTCCTGTGCTCTGTCCTGCTGAGTTCCGTAGTGCTGCTGGGTCCTGTGCCGTGTCCTGTTCAGTCCAGTGGTGCTGTGTCCTGTGCTCTGTGCTTCTAAGGGCATAGTTATTTCCCCATTATTCCCAAGTTTGTAAAAAATAAAAAAAAAGTAAAAAAAAATAAAAAATTAAAAAAAAAATAAAAAATAAAATAATTATAACCAAATTTGCAAAACCAATCCAGCATTATAAGTCCATTGGTACTGCAATATTACCAAGTTCACACATTCAGCAGTAAAAGTCCAGTGGTACTGCAATATTACAAAGTTTACACATTCTGCAGTATCAGTCCAGTGGTGCTGTGTCCTGTGCTCTGTCCTGCTGAGTTCCGTAGTGCTGCTGGGTCCTGTGCCGTGTCCTGTTCAGTCCAGTGGTGCTGTGTCCTGTGCTCTGTGCTTCTAAGGGCATAGTTATTTCCCCATTATTCCCAAGTTTGTAAAAAATAAAAAAAAAGTAAAAAAAAAAAAAAAATTAAAAAAAAAAAAAAAAAATATAATAATTATAACCAAATTTGCAAAACCAATCCAGCATTATAAGTCCATTGGTACTGCAATATTACCAAGTTCACACATTCAGCAGTAAAAGTCCAGTGGTACTGCAATATTACAAAGTTTACACATTCTGCAGTATCAGTCCAGTGGTGCTGTGTCCTGTGCTCTGTCCTGCTGAGTTCCGTAGTGCTGCTGGGTCCTGTGCCGTGTCCTGTTCAGTCCAGTGGTGCTGTGTCCTGTGCTCTGTGCTTCTAAGGGCATAGTTATTTCCCCATTATTCCCAAGTTTGTAAAAAATAAAAAAAAAGTAAAAAAAAATAAAAAATTAAAAAAAAAAAAAAATATATAATAATTATAACCAAATTTGCAAAACCAATCCAGCATTATAAGTCCATTGGTACTGCAATATTACCAAGTTCACACATTCTGCAGTATCTTGTGCTACATATAATGGAGAGCAAAAATTTGGAGGATAAAGTAGGGAAAGATCAAGACCCACTTCCTCCTAATGCTGAAGCTGCTGCCACTAGTCATTACATAGACGATGAAATGCCATCAACGTCGTCTGGCAAGCACGATGCCCAATCTCCTAGTACAGGGCATGTAAAATCCAAAAAGCCCAAGTTCTCAAAAAACAGCAAAAAAAGAAACTTAAAATCATCTGAGGAGAAACGTAAAGTTGGCAATATGCCAATTACGACAAGTAGTGGCAAGGAACGGCTTAGGCCCTGTCCCGTGTTCATGACTAGTGGTCCAACTTCACCCAAGGATCAAAGCCCTCCTCCCCCCCCCTACAAAAAATTTAAGAGAGTTATGCTGTCAGCAACAACAACAAAACAGCAAAGAACTCTGCCTTCTAAACAGATGACATCACAAATCCCCAAGGCGAGTCCAAGGGTGTTGTTGGTTGTGAACCCTGACCTTCCCATCACTGTACGGGAAGAGGTGACTCCATCCAGCATTTGCAGCACGCCCTCTGCATATGCTGGAAGGATCACCCACAGTCCAGTTACAGATTTGGCTAATGAAGGTGTGAATGTTGTGCACTGGGAGGAGGATATTGATGTAGCTGGCGCTGAGGAGGATGTTGATGATTATGATGCAGACAGATACCAAATTGCATTTCTCAATTTCTATTTATATTCTAGATTATATAACGGCTGAAAAGTTTTCTGTTTTACTCCTAGTGGAGAGGGGATCTGATGCAGACAGATACCAAACTGCCTTTGTCCATTTCTTTGTATATTTGAATTGCTAGTTCTACAGTCTATGCAGGCTGCTTTATTTATATTCAACTACAAGTGTAGGGCGGGGGGGGGGGCATAGATAGCCACCAAAGTAACGTGGTCCATTTAATTTCACTTTCTAGCTCCACAGTCTGTGCAGCCTGCTTTTTTTTATCTTCAAAGTATTTATATTTACAAGCCTTGCAATCTAAATTAACTAGAGGTAGTGACGTGGTAGAACTCCAAAAGGCAGTTTGGAAGCCCCTGTACAAACTGGCTCTATTTTTTAACTGAGTTGTCCCCCCTCCAGTGTGTACTCGGAAAGAGTTTTTAGTGCAGCGGGGAACCTGGTCAGTGAGCGGCGAAGGAGGTTGCTTCCTCACAACGTTGAAAAAATGATGTTTATAAAAATGAATAATCAATTCCTCAATGAAGTACAGCACTGCCCTCCAGACAGTACAGAGGGACTGTGGTTGTGGAGTCCAGCGGGGACGAATTGATAATGTGTGAGGAGGAGGAAGTACACACTGTAGGGGGAGAGGAATCAGAGGTTGAGGATAAGGACGACATCTTTCCTCAGTAGAGCCTGTTTAGTTTGTACAGGGAGAGATGAATTGTTTTATTGGTGTGGGGGCCCAAACAAACCAATCATTTCAGCCACAGTTGTTTGGTAGGCCCTGTCGCTGAAATGATTGGTTTGTTAAAGTGTGCATGTCCTATTTCAACAACATAAGGGTGGGTGGGAGGGCCCAAGGACAATTCCATCTTGCACCTTTTTTTTTGGCATTATGTGACCATTCAACAGTCGTTTGCCATGTTCAAAAAGTAAAAGAAAATGCCAACAAATTCAATAAATTAAATCAAAAGTTAAATGCCCTGTCATTATTTAAAACAAGAGGTTTTGACGTGCTAGAATTAGTGTAGTGTTAAGATGTTATAAACACTACACTTGGAAATTGGAGGAGGTAATGTGGCCCCGGTATCAAATTGGGTACCGGGGCCACCCCACTATGCAGTCCAGATACTTGTTTGGTGGAATTCCGACACGTGGAGGGTTTTTAAATTATATTGTGGCCTCGGTACCAAATTGTGTACCGGGGCCACCACACTACGCAGTCAAGATACTTGTTTGGTGGAATTCAGACCAGTTGAGGGTTTTAATATTATATTGTGTGGACCACTCTATCTATACCACACTACAACTCTATACCACTCTATTTCCTACTTTAATTCTATTTAATTCTATTTCCTACTTTAATTCTATTTAATTCTATTTCCTACTTTAATTCTATTACTAATTAATTACCATAAAGAGGAACAAAAAAAACCAATTTTACCAAAAGTATAATATGACTTAGACTTACAAACACTACACTTGAAAGATCGTGCCTTTAAATGAAAAAGTAAGTCTTCATTGCACGACTATGTGCAACAGGGACAGTTTTTTTCTTTACAAAGTCAACTAATAACACTTGGACCCTGTCTGTCTTTAACATACTTAATGGGATCTCAATGACGAATTGTCTGTAGCATGTTTGGAGGAGGTATTGTGGCCCCGGTATCAAGTTGGGTACCGGGGCCACCCCACTACGCAGTCCAGATACTTGTTTGGTGGAATTCTGACACGTGGAGGGTGTATTTATTTTATTGTGGCCCCGGTATCAAGTTGGGTACCGGGGCCACCCCACTACGCAGTCCAGATACTTGTTTGGTGGAATTCTGACACGTGGAGGGTGTATTTATTTTATTGTGGCCCCGGTATCAAGTTGGGTACCGGGGCCACCCCACTACGCAGTCCAGATACTTGTTTGGTGGAATTCTGACATGTGGAGGGTGTATTTATTTTATTGTGGCCCCGGTATCAAGTTGGGTACCGGGGCCACCCCACTACGCAGTCCAGATACTTGTTTGGTGGAATTCTGACACGTGGAGGGTGTATTTATTTTATTGTGGCCCCGGTATCAAGTTGGGTACCGGGGCCACCCCACTACGCAGTCCAGATACTTGTTTGGTGGAATTCTGACACGTGGAGGGTGTATTTATTTTATTGTGGCCCCGGTACCAAATTGTGTACCGGGGCCACCACACTACGCAGTCAAGATAGATAGATGCGTATCATAGATAAAGTACATTCAGTGGTGTGGGGCAAATTGAAAAATATTCAAAATGCACTGACATTATCAAAAACAAGAGGTTGTCACACGCTAAAACTCCAACATGTATATGATGGAGAGGATGGAGGAGCAGCCGTATGTGTAGTGTAATGCAGACCTGTTGAAGGTTTTTTATATATTTTATTGTGGTGCCCAGTGCCCACTCCTCTACGCAGTCCAGGTACATTTATTGGTGCGATTCATAAAAGTTCAGGGTTTTTAATATATTGTGGTGACCCACTCCTCTACGCAGTCCAGGTACATTTATTGGTGCGAATCAAACAAGTTGATGGTTTTCTTATTATATATATTGTGGTGACCCACTCCTCTACGCAGTCCAGGTACATTTATTGGTGCGATTCATAAAAGTTCAGGGTTTTTAATATATTGTGGTGACCCACTCCTCTACGCAGTCCAGGTACATTTATTGGTGCGATTCATAAAAGTTCAGGGTTTTTAAGATATTGTGGTGACCCACTCCTCTACGCAGTCCAGGTACATTTATTGGTGCGATTCATAAAAGTTCAGGGTTTTTAATATATTGTGGTGACCCACTCCTCTACGCAGTCCAGGTACATTTATTGGTGCGATTCATAAAAGTTCAGGGTTTTTAAGATATTGTGGTGACCCACTCCTCTACGCAGTCCAGGTACATTTATTGGTGCGATTCATAAAAGTTCAGGGTTTTTAAGATATTGTGGTGACCCACTCCTCTACGCAGTCCAGGTACAATTATTGGTGCGAATCATAAAAGTTCAGGGTTTTTAATATATATTGTGGTGACCCACTCCTCTACGCAGTCCAGAAAGATACCTTGTTGCAACGTTTTGGACTAATAACTATATTGTGAGGTGTTCAGAATACACTGTAAATTAGTGGAAATGCTTGTTATTGAATGTTATTGAGGTTAATAATAGCCTAGGAGTGAAAATAAGCCCAAAAACTTGATTTTTAAACTTTTTATGTTTTTTTTAAAAAAAATCCGAATCCAATACCTTAAATCCGAACCGAGACCTTTCGTCAAGTGTTTTGCGAGACAAATCCGAACCTCAAAAATAACGAAAATCCGGATCCAAAACACAAAACACGAGACCTCAAAAGTCGCCGGTGCACATCCCTAGTTGTAAGAGATCTCGTGCCACTGCCAGGCAGCATTGCCAGAAGCTGCCCCAGCGTCATTTTCTTGTTAAAATGAGCGAAAGAAGATAAAGAGCCATAGAAAATCTTCCATATCGTCTTATCTTGCTAAATAGACCCCTAAATAATCAAATATAAATTATTTTGTGAAATAGAATTCTGTGCTTCGTAATGATGCGCAAGGAGCTGTCCACCCGCTGTATATGAACAGAGAACATCACAATTAAGCATAAAATATGGCAGCAGGATAGTGATTCAAAGTACAAGAGAGTGACACAGCCTTGAAAATTATATCACAAACTACACATAATCTTGGATCTGCACTGACGATTATAAAGATGATATGTAGTGTACAGGCCCGGCGCTCCCATTAGGCAACCTTAGGCAGTTGCCTAGGGCGCCGGGACCTGCAGGGCGCCGCTGCCTCTGACTAGATTTGAAAATCTAGTCAGCGGAGAGAAGTGGGAGATAGGTGCAGCGGCGGCTGTTTTTTCAATGTCCATAGGAAAGAAAGAAGAGAAGTGAAGAAAAGAAAAGAGAAGAGAAGAGGTTTAAAGAGCCCCCCCTGCATCTGCAGACCAGGTAAATAAAATCTAATCATTTATTTATTTATTGTGTTCGTCAGGGGGGGGGGGGCGGCGGGGCAGGAAGGGGGGGTGTTGAAATTTTGCCTAGGGCGCCGAAAACCCTAGCACCGGCCCTGGTAGTGTAGCACAAGAAATATTCTGCTGGTATTTAAATAACACTGCAGTGTTGTTTAAAGTTTATTCCCTTAATATTTTCTTTGCATGCACGTGAGCGTAAGCTTCTCATTAAACAAATTGGTAGCATGAATTCCTGCTAACTCTTAATCAATTTATAAGCTACAGCAGGTGCTTGAAAGGGTGGGGTTATCCTGAAAAGAAAAAACACACAGAGAGATCCCCCAGCCAGGGGCGGATCTAGAAAAGTACTGTACCCGGGGCGATTTAGGGGGGGCGATTTAGGCCCCGCCCCTTTCTAAAATCTTAGGCTGCCGACGGCTGCACACTATGTGCAGGTCCGTCCAGCCGTGACAGGCAGGGACAGTGTGCTGTCCGGCTGCTCTGATTGTGTTTTAAACACAATCAGAGCAGCCGGGCAGCACATTGTCCCTGCCGGTCACGGCTGGACGGACCTGCACATAGTGTGCAGCCGTCGGCAGCAAGTGTCTGCTAGGGGGGGGGGGGGCGATCGCCCCCATCGCCCCCCCCTGGATCCACCACTGCCCCCAGCACACTGCTATAGCCAGCAACAGATCTGCAATTTCTACTGTAGATAAAAATGCAAAAGTCTTAGTTGCACACATTTGCAAATGTATGTTAAAGCCACCCGCCATAGCTCCATCAATATGATCAAGAGACAACATGCAGTATTTTTATTAAGGTGATTGAGAGATATGCAGTAGAAGAAGTAACAAACGCATGCTACATAACAGTCCCCGTAGGGGGTGTGGTATATCAGTTTGTAAGTATGGGTGCATGGTTGGGCAGATTGCGGGCCTGTCTAATTTTGTACCGACTTGTACTTTGATATTTTGAAAGGTTCTGTACATTAGTGGACTAGTCAACTGGTCATGCAGAACAGCTACGAATATTGTTACAAAAATTCTTAATCTTCCTTTTTTCGCCTTCCATTGCCCCTCTGGCTCGCCAACACAGCTTGTGGTACTGTAGTTTGAGAATTTCAGATTCAGAAATACTGTCATATCCAGGTAAGAACAGACAGGAGATGGAGTACACTAAATAGGCAAGGGACAGAGGCAAGAAATAAATGTAGGTGTGATGTGTGTGGTGTTTGTATGTTGGTGGGAGTCATTATGGGTGGACAATGAAGTAGTGGAGCTTCTAGAGTCATTGAGGTTGTCAAAAGCCCCATAGTAAAACACCGTCAAGACTGCCAATGTTCCATATACCAATCTATACAGTGGTATGTGCTGTCTCCTGGCAGACTAGTATCCTATCTAGTAAACTTTCTGGACCTTGTAGAAAGACACGACGGTCTCCCAGATCCACACAAATCAAAACTGTTTAAAAATGTATACCTAACGATGCAAAACACACACTTCATGCTACTTATATACACTTGCCTTGGCACAAACTAAATTCCAATGGATGTTTGTATTGCATAAAGACAACCTGAAAGTTTGCCAGTGTCAAAGATATTTTCGTTAGATACAGTCACCCATTATTCTTATCTATTCCTATGTCCTCTGCAAACATTGCAAAACCAATGGGGGTTTGTTATTCACATTAGTTCCTCGTGATTAAATTGCAAACACTCAATGAATCAGCAATTTAAAAAAATAAATAAATGAACAGCCTGCTCCTAGGGCACTGCGGTTTAAAAATATACCCGACTGAAAATCTTATCAAATGATAAAGCTGTGTCAATAGGGTGATTCCGTGTGCCAATAGACAATCATACGTAGACACTTCATTTTCCAGCAGACACACCTTTCACTAGTGATTTCCCTTGGAAATACTGTATACATAATGCTGGTTGCTCAATGACCACAGACTAGGTGTGGCAATGTGGAGGAGGAATGTGGACCGATGAATTATGGCTAAATAGCATCACTCTGATTTATTACTGTCATAACGTACTTAAGCAATTGCATGTCTGTAAGTCATAAGAGACTTTGTTTCTCATCTGTTATCGCCGATTATTATCAGGACCCTGCAGAGAGCTGGGATAATGACTAGACGTGGCATTCCCTATTATGTTTCCAAAGATAGCGATTAATCAATGAGGTTTACATTATTATTATTGTTTATAAAGGTTAAACTTAAGTGTTGTACAGTTGAGGTGTCTTGATTGATGGAGCTTTAACACCAGACCTCTCACTCAAATCTGATTGTGCATTTGAATAAATGACATTTTGAGACTTCTGGGTGTGATAAAAAATAAACAAAGACGTTAAGAGAACTGAGTGCAAAAAAATATTAACCCATTTTGTTTGCTATATTATGAGTGGGGAGCACAGGGACGGATTGGGAACCTGAAAGTGTGCTCATGTTGTAGACGGGACCAAATTGTTAGCGGATGGAGTGGAATCAATGCATGCATGTGCCACAGTGTAGCTGCCATGTGGTGCCAGAGCACTGGAGGGCATTATGAAAGGGGCATGGGTATCGCTTTAGATAGTGCTAGGCAGCCCTCCAACTTCTTCCCCTTTAAACACACTGGCAATGCTGCCCACACTACTGTGTGCACAAAAGTCTGCTATCACAAGCTAAGCAGCATAGTGCAGAGCATATCTCCTGACTGTGGGCACACCGCCTGACTGTGGGCACAACTCCTGACTGTGGGCACATCTTCTGACTGTGGGCACACCTCCTGACTGTGGGCACACCTCCTGACTGTGGGCATACCACCTGACTGTGGGCACAACTCCTGACTGTGGGCACACCTCCTGACTGTGGGCACAACTCCTGACTGTGGGCACAACTCCTGACTGTGGGCACAACTCCTGACTGTGGGCATCATCATCATCAACATTTATTTATATAGCATCAGCAAATTTTGTAGTGTTTTACAATTGGGAACAAACATTAATAAAACAATACTGGGTAATACATACAGACAGAGAGGCATACCGCCTGACTGTGGGTACACCTACTGGCTGTGGGCACTTCTTCTGACTGTGGGCACACCTACTGACTGTGGGCACACCTCCTGATTGTGGGCACACCGCCTGACTGTGGGCACACCGCCTGACTGTGGGCACACCTGACTATGGGCACACCTGCTGACTGTGGGCACACCTGCTGACTGTGGGCATACCGCCTGACTGTGGGCACAACTACTAACTGTGGGCACACCTCTGGCTGTGGGCACACCACCTGTCTGTGGGCACACCTCCTGACTGTGGGCACACCTCCTGACTGTGGGCACACCTGCTGACTGTAGGCACACCTGCTGACTGTGGGCATATATAAAACATTTCACTATGGTTCCTGTATGGTATATGTAAGTTTAGTGACAATCTTCCACATGGTTTAGAAATAACCTCAGTGTAAATGAGTGATATATGGGTAGCACGGTGGCTCAGTGGTTAGCACTTCTGCCTCACAGCACTGGGGTCATGAGTTTAATTCCCAACCATGGCCTTATCTGTGTGGAGTTTGTATGTTCTCTCCGTGTTTGCGTGGGTTTCCTCTAGTTGCTTTGGCTTCCTCCCACACTCTGAAAAGATACTGGTAGGTAGATACGTGTGTTTAGACTGTAAGTTCCAGTGAGCCAGAGACTGATGTGAATGACAAATTTGCTCTGTACAGCATTGTGGAATTGGAGTCGCTATATTAATGAAGATGACTGACTGGGCACCACCACAATCAGGATAGTCGTCAGACAGTCTCTCTTACCTGTTCTTGTGGCTGTTGGTGTGTGAAGCTCAGTTGCTGCTTGTCTGAAATGATGGGGTCCTGTTTGGAAAATATTGTTCACCTCCTGGAAAATTGAGCAGAACAGAACTCACTCTGGGCCTAATACTGAGTTTAATGCGTTTGTGTAACAGCCTGCTTCCCATCACACTGCACAGTACAACTTCTTTTACCACAGCTGATGATATTGCTACAAATTACAGTACAGTAAATCAGGATTTTCTTTTATAATACCAGCCTAAATCAGTGTGGTGTGCAGCATGCGTAAGACCTTGCTAATGTTGGCGATGGTTAAATTTGCTATCTGAATAAATATACAATATCGCTTGGCATTTTTATATTTGGCATTGCTTAAGATTCTTATACTATATTAGAATGGCATGTGGATTCACAGCAATTTTTATGAATTGAGTGCGTAGTAGAAGCTTCCTAAGCTACTGGAGATGAGTAGCCTTATTTTCTGAATCTAAAGTCCACGTTGATTTAATATAGAAAGGTATCTTGTTACATTCACAAATGTGTATGTATTACACTTCCCATAAAGCATGGTTGGAATTTCATTTGCTAATTTATTGCCAGTTATAATCTTTAATCTTTTCATGGCTTCGCCTCACTGATTCACAGAGAAGAAGTCTAAGGTGCAGAGAAAAAAATTCTAAAATATCTTTTGTTCCGACAGTTTATTGAAACTTTTACCCATATATTCTGGGAGTAATGTCCAGGTCACAGTGTTCAGCTCTTTCATGGGGCTCCAATTGGCGCTCTGAACGTAAGCGTAAAAATTCAATTGCAAATGAGCCAGACAAGGACCCTCTCCACAGAAGGGCCAAGAGTTACCGTGGCTTCGAAGGGGACAGAGACCTGCGGCCAATCACGATAGTGCAGTATGTATCAGCCGCTGATCACAGTGCTTTCCTCCCAACTGCGCCTGCTCTGAGGCAATGGGAAAAAAGGTTAAAACAGGCCTAACTATCAAACCAGCACCTGGTGTGGGTGGGTGGGATCTTGCAAAGCAGAATGAGGCAAACCAGGAAATGAGAAGACCTATAAAGAACCCAAGACCCTCCCATCAGCCATTCATTGGTCAGGCCTGAAACAAAGTTAACTCTTTCAGGTAAATGCAACTCCATTTGATTGCGTTCGTCTATAGGGACTCTCTTGTAATTATTTATATAGCGTTATATAGTTAGTGTGTTTTCATTATATTCATCTTAGTGTGTCGGAAAAACACCAGAGGGTATTTTTACTATACTGCGGGTTTGAAAAAGTGGAGATGTTGCCTATAGCAACCAATCAGATTCTAGCTGTCATTTTGTAGAATGTACTTAATAAATGACAACTAGAATCTGATTGGTTGCTAGAGGCAACATCTCCACATTTTGAAACCCGCAGTTTAGTAAACATACTCACAGTAGTCAATATTATATATGATCAGAAAGATCCATTTATTTTATAAAAGTTTAATGTAAAAATATTTAAAATATATTTATTTTGTAGCAATCATTATGTCTTTAAGCCACCTAGTAAGTAGTAGTTTATATGGCTTTTAAATAATTTGCTTATATACACACATTAGAGATGCTCAGGCTTGGTTTTCTGAAAACCGAGTCCACCCGAACATAGGGGATCCGAGTAGGCTCAACTCTAAGCAAGGCTCTAAGAGCCTTCTGAGGATCGCGATATACACAAATCTACATAACTAAATGTGCTGACATCACGTCTGGATGTAAAATACAATTGTCAACATAAATGCATCTTTCATGCGTTTTCACCGTGCAATGATAAAAGGTTGCTACAATTTTTCATGAATTTCCCATTTGCTTTCCATCAGTTGGACACCAACTGGACATCATCCAATTAAGTGGACGTTAAAACCGTGTCAACAGATGCAAATTACAACATGCTGCATTGGAAAAAGGCAAACAAACTATGCTGTGAATGCAGAGATGTATTTGTGCCAATGGAAACAATGTGCTGTATTTTACATTTTTCATCTGCTTTTTATGCATAGAATATGTATGGAAACTGGAAGACGTGTCTAGGTGTGAATCCGCCTTGTGTTTGGGCCAAGTCCATTGAGTCACTTCCTAATACCTAAAAATTCTGCCAGCCCTCCACTGCAATGCCTTAACTCTAGTGTCTGTAAGCTGCCTACCACTGTGTATTATTGAAATCCATAGTTACTGTAAGACTTACATACCCTGGGTATTATTGATTCACTATGTGTGAAATTTCCAATGTGTCATCATCATTTATATAGCAATACCATAGCGCTGTACAGAGAATATCTGTCATTCAGATCAGTCTAAATTCCCTAACACATGCCCATAGACTAGGGTTAAATTTTTTATCAGCAGACAACTAACCTATTAGCATGTCTTTGGAGCGTGGGAGGAAACCCACGGAAACATACAAACTCCACACAAATAAGGCCCTGGACAGGGATCGAACTCATGACCCCAGTGCTGTGCGGCAGAAGTGCTAACCACTGAGCCACCACACCGCCCAATGTCTGATCTACTGTGCTGATGTCTAGCTTTGTTCAGATTGAAAACTCTTTTGCTTATCACTGTGGAATTAATCTCTTCCGTTCAGTGCACTTTATTGAATTATTTTATTACATTATTACACAATTAAATGATTTAGTCGGAGATAACGGATGCACTGAACTTACTATAAAGTATTACTAGCATGTCAGTTATACCCCTTAACTCCATCAATAAAGAATTGCACTGTAGAGGTTTCTAGGTCTGCCTCGCTAAAACAGTCAACACTTTCTCTCCACTCCAAGGTTTCATGACATCACTGGATACGTACCTGTTACTGCAGACAAACAGGTGGCCAGCTGATCTCACATGAGGTTAGTGTTATTCTAAAGTATTTGATTTTATCCCACTTTATTATTATTATCGTTTATTTATGAGGCGCCAAAGCGTCCGCAGCGCCGTACATAGAACCTGGGACAACAGTACACGGCTTTCAGGCAGTACACTAGTACAAAAAGTACAAAAAGGTGCAAAAAACACAAAAAGGCGCAAAAAGTACAAAAAGGTGCAAAAAGCAATACAATTACAACCCAGCAGAGACCAGGTGCACAGGCAGAGAGATAAAAGGGACTACTAGAGTGGGAAGGGAGGGAGGAGGGGAGCGTAGGAAGGAGGCTCAACCTGTGCCCACAGGTGTGGGCGCACTAACAGGATAAGCGCCAAGATGGAGACGCAAAGGCAAATAATAAGCCGATTATCGGGCTAATCACATGATAAACGACCATTTGGCCCGATATCGCATTAGTGTGTACGCTCCAACGATTATCGTTCCAAAGCTCATCGTACCGTTTCATTTGATCTTTAAAACAAACTAAAAATCTCGTTCAACGATAGAACAATGTCGCTCCCATTCTGCAGTGTGTAAGCACTCACGACCGGCAGTGTCCAGAGATCTCTATGGAGTGTGCAGAGTCATGATCATATCAGCCGATGGTTATGACAGGTGAAGAGCACAGATCTGAAGGTAAATCTTGTAAAACATGTATAGTGTGTACACATGACTCAGCATGCTGATCGAAGCCTATTTTTTTTCAATCGGTAAAATTGTTAATGATGTCGGATTGGGAGAAATTTTCTGTAGTGTGTACCCAGCCTTAGGGTACTAGTTATAAATGTAGAGATGTTACCACTTGTGATTCAAATAATGTGATTTATTTACCCAAGGGCCCATATGGATTGTGTTACATAGGACAGATAATTCATACATTTAAATTAAGGCCCAATGAGCACAAATCCTGGATTATAACATATAACCCAGAGAGAACTTTAGAAAATATAAATCAAAACAAATTTTCAGCTAATCATTTTTTTAAATGTAAACACATGGCTTAGGCGACTGGGATTTGACATGATTTTTGTCACTTGATGTCTTTGTCTGCCTTTTCAATCTGAGCTATTGTTTTATTTGGCATATCCTTTGATGTTATACAATATGATTTAATATTTATTGCTCATATAACTAATATGCTGTGCACATTATTTGGGGATTTTTTTAAACTTATGCTTATATTTTGAGAACAAAATAACAGACGCATGCATTGGCCCTTGGACCACATCAACAATTCCTTGAACATTACTCTTTTTTGGCCAACTCATATTTTATTCTTTGATATCCATACCATCATTTTGGGTGAATTCAACATCCCAGTTGATTATTGACATTCTCCTTGTGCCTACCACTCTCTCGCTCTCTCTCTAACTTCCTCTCCCAGTCTCTCGCAGTGGTCTGGCTCTTCGACTCATCATGATGGTCACAATTTTGATCTTGTTTTCTCAAACATTGCTCAAGTTCTGAATTCTTTAACTCTCCTTTCTCAGATCATCACTGTATTATCTACAAGCTCTTCTGCATCACTTTAGCCTCCTCATACCCACAAAAATCTAATTTATTTTAATTTTAAACAACTTTGCAACTCTCTACAACAACTTCCCCTAATTTCTAAAGTCTCCTCTGCTGATCTGGCACAGAGGGAGCAAGCTGAACAATGGATTCGATAAGTGACAGCCAGACAATGTACAACATGTCCACTTGACCCTATACCTTCACAAATTAGTCAATTGCTGTCTATTATGGATATCCCAGCCTTGACTAAAATCTGTAATCTTTCTTTCTTCACTGGTATCTTTCCATCATTATTCAAGCATGCAGTTATTATTACTCCTATTCTAAGCAAAAAAAATACAGATTCTGTCCCAAAATCTATTTCAGATTACCATCACATCTCTCCCATGCCCCTCCAAGCTTCTTGAGATGCTTGTCTACACTTGCCTCACATGCTTCCATTGCTCACACAACCTACTGGAACCTCTTCAATCAGGCTTTCATTCCCAACACTCCACAGAGACTGCACTGACTAAGATGATCAATGATTTGATCACTGCCAAATCAGGAGGATACTAGTTGCTCCTAATTCTCCTGAACCTCTCTGTTGAATTTGACACTGTTGACCACTCTCCTCTCATACAAAGGCTACATTCCTTTGGTCCTCAGGACATTGTTCTTTCCTGGTTCCTTTCCTATCAAACCATTCTTTCAGTGTTCGCTCGTAGGATCCACCTCCTATCCGTTTTCTTTATCAGTTGGCGAACCACAAAGTTCAAAGTACTAGGTCCTCTCATCATTTCTATCTATACCACTCTTGGAAAATTAATATGCTCGGATGATACTCAAATTCACCTCCCTTTGTGCAACAAGACTTTCCCCTAGCCTCTAAACCATCAAGTGTTCCCTAAAAACTCACCTCTGCAAGCTAATCAAATTCCTGAACCATCTTTTGATCCTTGCTATGCTGTTCTACCTGATTATCACCCATCTACACAAAATATACATCTATTCTCCTTCTATACTCAATCTATTGACCCATACTGACCCATAAACTAACATTGCTGTGGGACTAAATCATATAGCCCCACTAAGAATTTCCACCCATTACAATCTGGATGGACCGATATACAATTTGTGGCACTTAACCTCATGTACCAAACTCCTATTACCTTCAGATTATAAGCTTGTAAACAGGGCTATCTTTCCACCTTGTCTGTCGATTAATATCCAGTCTTCTTTTACTGTGTTTGTTCCCAATTGTAAAACCCTGCGGAATATGCCTATGCTCTGTAAATAAACGTTGTCTAATAATAAATAATTTGCACTGGTATGTCATATTATGATTCTTGTTATCAGTTTTGTGCTAATTTGTATGGTACATGTACATTTCAGATATTGTCTCTATATTAATAAGTGATGCTATGTACGCTTTGGTCTCACTTTCATGTGCAATGATCCCAGGTATCTGCTTTTCACTTTAAGCAAAGGCAGCCTAATTCATTCTTTCAGCAGTTCATTCACTATATACTCTATGTATTACACATGGAGATGAGACAATCTTATTTTCAGATGCAATTTCTGTTTATTTTTGCAATAAACCCATAGTTGCCTACTCTCCCGGATTGTCCGATAGACTCCCGAATTTCTGGGAATCCTCCCGGACTCCCAGGAGAGCAGGACAACTTCCCGGATCCCGGCAGCTCGGTAAGGTAAAATGAGGGGCGGAGCTTAGTGACGGAATTCCTGTGTCATTGTGGCCCCTCCCCCTGCCGTTATAGGTCAAAAATGGCTATGACAGTTTACTGGCGGGGCCAATGATGCCATTCTTTGAGCCCCACCCCCACACGCTCACCTGCCCCTTGGACCTTCCGGAAAGCTAATGCCAAGAGTTGGCAAGTATAAATATACCCCCCTTCCTCAACTTAGCACAAGCACAGGTTTATCACCTCCAGGACCTCCGCTGTTCAGGAGAAACTAACTGTTACCTGCACTTGCTCCAGTACATACAGCCTTAAGGCTGGGTGCACACTACGGGTTTTTCGGCAGATTATCAGGCCAATCACATGATTAACAACCGTGCAGCCCGATATCGCATTAGTGTGTACTCTCCAACAATGAAAAATTATTGTTCCAGAGCGCATCGTATCGTTTCATTTGCTTTTTAAACCGGACTAAAAATTGAATTCAACGATGGAACGTCGTCATTCCAATTCTGCAGTGTCCGTAGATCTCTTTTTTCATATGTTGCTAAAATTATTAATGATATTGCGTCGGGAGAAATTTTCTGTAGTGTGTACCCAGCCTTAGTCTAGAAATAAATGTATTGTCATCTACATGCTATGCAGATTTTTTCGATGCAGATGACACTCCCTGACATCATTAACGTTTCCATAAAAGCCTGGAGGATTGTTCAGTAGACATTTCTACTAGATAAAGGAAGAGGGCTTAATGATAACATTTCCTGGAGCTCTCCTTTAAGGTATCTTTCCAGAAAATATTTCCTTACAGACACGTCTCCCCAACTTAATTGCAATTCTGATCATCAATTACCATCCTCTTCCCCACGCATTGAAGCTCCATCGAGCCTGCAGGGAAAAGATTCCAAGTTAATTTTAGAACACTATTATATATGTCTGGATGGAAGCACTGGAGTTCAATTACCAATTATAGAAAAATTGTATATCTGTTTTAAATAGAATAAGGCTGGCATCTGGATTTAAAAAGAAATGTCACGCTGGTGTCTTTTTTTTCTGGTTCTTAGTATAGACTTTATAAGGAGACCCGTTTTATTCATTCAAAAGAGCAATAGATTTGTTTGAAGCAATACGATGATCACTCAGTGTTTTGAGTCTTTTATAAATGGTGTATTATCACATTTATAGATGGATATAAAAAGTAGGCACACAATTAGAAGGGGGCTCCCACTGGCCAGAGACCCCAATGGCTCTGCCTTTCTATTGGAGGGAAAACTGTTGAGAGACAAGTGATTGGCTATTGATTAACCTGTCACTTCAGTTTCACTGCTTGTCTTTTCAATAGAAAGGCTACATCCTCTACCACTACTCCCCCATCATCCAGCACCTCCTCCCATCATTCCTCGCTACTACCACCTCCTGTACCTCCTGTTCCCTCATTCACATCACCCTGAATTACCCCTTTCTTATTATAACCCCCTCCTTGGCACTCAGGGACACTCTCTCTATATAACAAACCATCATATGGGGTATGATGATTTGAGACATCCCAGGGAAGCAGGACAGGGAGAGTCCGGTACGATGTATTCATATTTATTTTATTAAATGTTTTACTTGTATTCATGTTTTCATGTTTTTGGATATACCTTTATTTCAAAATGTTGCAGATCTTTTCAGGAGTGGAATTCTAACAGTTATTTTATGACTACTGCATAAGTGTAGAATGGAATTGGACATTACTCGCATTCAACCCCATACACTGGGGTTGAACTCGGCATCGCCAGGCTTAGGGCCAATGGAACATCATACGCATGGAAGGATGGTGCCGCGCTTACATGGGTGGCCCATCAGTCCGCCTGTGCTGAATCTTTTTTTTCCTGCGCCACAGTGTGCCCTCTTGTATTCCAAGTCCCCGCTCTGAATAGAGCAGGAATCAGAATAAGCGCAGCGGTGTGGGGGCATGTGCAAGCTCCAGCAAGGGGGCCCTAGCCAGATCCCATAGCAAAGTTTGGAGAAGGGTCCGACTATGTAGCCGTCACCTCCTAGGTCCCCAGCTCTAAAAGCAGAGAGAGGGGCCTATTCTGAGCGTATGTATCGGGCGCATGTGCCCGCTGTGCATGCACCACACAGAAGAGGACTCTGCTGGGCTCCTTTCAGAGCAGAGGGTTAGACTTGGGGGGGTAATGTGATGGCCCTGGGGGTACAATGGGTCCCTAACAAGGGCCTCAGAGTCACAACATGGACAGACGGTGGTGCAGCCACTACAGGGCCCAGAGGTGAGGTGGGCCTGGCAGTGCCCATCCCTCCAAAGCCACCGCCGCCCACCACAATCCATGCTCTCCTCTTAACCATGCATACAGTTATACCTATAAACCAAGACAGAGACATGCATGCTAACATTTACTTACAATACTGAGCAGGTAGTTTGAAAATGCCACAGTTGAAAATAGAATTGCAAATACAATAAGAAAGACTCCAAAATTTGTATATTAACACTTGAGTGCGATATTCTGTATCTATGTACCAATGCTTGTAGCAGATCTTATTCAAAGAGGAATTAAAATATCATTATTTATATAGCACCATCAATTCCACAGCGCTGTACAGAGAAGATCTGTTTTCATTGGAGCTTACAGTCTAAAATCCCTAAACACACACATACAGACAAATGTTAATTTTGTCAGAAGCCAGTTAACCTCCCAGTATGTTTAAGAATGTGGAAGGAACCCCTTGTAAACATGGGAAGAACATACAAAATTCACAGAGATAAGGCCATTATTATTATTATCATCATCATTTATTTGTTAGGCGCCACAAGGTTTCCGCAGCGCCGCACATAGTACAAACAGTAGACTATACAGGGTATAACAGTACAGAACAATAAACAAAAGTACCAATACTTCAGAAACTCCAGGCAGGCAGATGCAATAGACATGGAGCAGAAGAACGGGTAAGGAGACAGGAGGGAAGAGGGCCCTGCTCAAGCGAGCTTACATCCTTAGGGAGGGTTAAACAGACCAGGCACAAGAGGAGCCAGTTGAGGGAATGGGAGAGAGGGGAGAATGAGTGGAGGAGATGGGGGTTAAGTGGATGGTTGGTAGGCTTTGAGAAAGAGGTGAGTTTTGAGTGCACGTTTGAAGGAGCACAGAGTAGGAGAGAGGCGGATGGAGCGAGGGAGGTCGTTCCAGTGAAGAGGGGCTGCACGGGAAAAATCCTGGATTCTGGAATGGGAAGAGGTGATCAGAGTGGAGGAGAGGCGGCGGTCATTGGCCGAGCGCAGGGAGCGGGTGGGAGTGTGAATGGAGAGGAGGTTAGAGATATAAGGGGCAGTAGAGTGGGAGAGAGCCTTGTAAGTGGTGGTGAGGAGTTTGAAAAGAATTCTGGCCATGGCTCATGGCCATGGTCGCGAATTGAACTCAAGTCCCCAGCGCTAGGAGGCAAAGGTGCTAACCACTGAGCCACCATGCTGTCTGGTATATAAAGCGATCTAAAAAAAATAAAAATAATTTCACTTCTGAGGCTAAGGCAATATAAACATAAAATACAATAATGAAACGCTTTTCCCATAACCGTCTTCAAGACAGTTCCTTCCACTTATCTGAACTGCACAAGGTTCATGGTTATAAACTGCAAGCAAGACATGTTTCCTACATATTTCTGGAGACTGATCCTGGCCCCCATTATTTTATCTAACATAACTGTACAATGAAACAACTGAAGTATATAAAGTGACAAAGAGATTATAAAATACACTCAGCCCAAATAGATTGGGATAAAAAGTTAAATGGTAGGTGGAGACAAGTGGATCTGTTTATCAAAGCTTCTCCCTAGTTATAAAAGCCCCTGGGGTCAATAAGGACTATCGATGGCTATTGACAGCGGTAGCCTTTCGCCAGGGAGCTAAACCGGGGGCTGGTGAAGATTTTCTATCACTGTGATAGACAGCGATAGAATATCTTCAAAATACCTGGATCTTGATAAACAGACCCATAAAAAGCCAAACTGAGTACAGTGGTGGTGTTACTTAATCCAAGCCAATACATTGTAATGCCAATTTTGGAATAACCTATATAAAATTATATAACAAACTATATAAAATACAATAGATAATCTGTGGCAAATTCATTAGGGAAAGATTAAGTTAAGTTAAGAAAATCAATAGAAAAAAAAATACTTATCATGAGTATTAATAACTTCATAACAATTCCAAAATGTATCATGCCTACTTTTTCTGCAACATCTTCAAACGACTTGAAGAACATACAAGTTTATTACACACAGCTATTTTGCTCTCTATATATTCTAATGACTTTTTGCAGCTTTGTGCAGCCTGACATTTCTGTATTTGCTTTGTAGTAAATGATAAATTACTTTGCCAAGTATGTTAGTTGTACGAGTGTTTCTAGGGTGAGACGTGGCATAGCCAAAAAGCCTAGATTTTATCTCTACTCCCGAGGTCAAAGGTACCAAATATGTATACAGTTTTTTTGTGCTTCGAACAGGTTTGTGTTATCTGAGGCAACCTTAGGAGGCCAGTGCATTCAGGTAGACTTGTCAAGGAATAATATATCGTTCCCTAAAGAGCTTTGTGGCAATAGGACTATCATTGCGAAATGTGTAAAACTAAATACCTGAGCCATAGCAAACAATATAAATGAATGAAAATAAAGGATATAATCAGTATGCCCTTTTACTGTAAATGCCAGAATGTCTATGAGTCACGCTGCATTCATGTCTCCATATTTCGAAACCTAGTTAAAAGTAAGTCAGAAAATGTTTGTCTGAACTGCGAGTTTGAAAAAGTGGAGATGTTGCCTATAGCAACTAATCAAATTCTAGTTATCATTTATTTAGTACATTCTACAAAATGACAGCTAGAATCGGATTTGTTGCTATAGGCAAGATCTGCACTTTTTCAAACCCACAGTTTAGTAAATATACCCCCCGGAATTCTCTGTCTCCTTAACATTGTCCCTACGAAGTTTAATTAAAGTATCACTTTTTATGGTTCATCTCCAATGTAGCAGATAGGTGGGTGGATCGGTGGGTGGGTGACCTGGAAATGCAATCATCCAGAATCTCAAAGTTTGGGTTCTCCAGATTTCTAAATGGATAAACCCAATTGCAGAGATGATGTCACTTGGAGCTGTCTATTGGGTGTGTAATGTCACCCACCCTATCACATAATCTCTGGAATTCAGGTCTCATGAAGAATGGGAATCCCTGTATTCTGCAAGATGGGGCAGGGCTATCCCATAAGTAATTTTAGATTAACACCCCCCCCCCCCTTTACTCTGCTCCTGCCACTTAAACACTGAAGCCATTCCTAATAAGGTGAGAACCTCGTCTCAAGGGTCATGATGTTACATGCAGGAGGGATAAGGTTCTTGTTTCACCTACCAACCCCAAGAATTGCCCACCCTGCCTTCCCATTACCTCGCCATTGGTTTGCACAAACACCACGCCTAAAATATGCCTGCGTCTAGTGGTGCCATGCCCACAGACAAGTATCCATGACCCTTTTGGGTACTGACAATCCAAAGTGCCCTGCGAAACTTAGAATTGTCTGCAGGTACATCCTCTACTCCAGCTGTGGAGCTCTGCTGATACAGTGACTACAGGAGGAAGCACATACGTGTTGTTGTTATACACTTCCTCGTGTCATCAGTTATTAAAGTACTGGGAATATTCAATACTCCCTCACCCCAAGTTTACTTTATCTGTTGGCAAGGTCATATTTGCAGAAATGGGATGTCTGTGACCAGGGTCATGCTGTGATTATTGGCACCTCGTGCAAAATGAAGGGGGGATGCCAGTCCACCCACCTAAGGCTCTCCTGTCCTTCTCAGCATGCAGGGGAGGGTCGGCACATGCTCAGTGAAGCCTTGTGGGCTACCTTACCGGCTTGGGTACTATTATAATCCACTACTACTCAAGCTTAAACCATAGACCTAACATTAATATAAGGGACATGCGGCCCACTAATGCGATCTTTACCCTGGACCCACTAATGTCTTCAAGTGGCTATTGATGAAATGGTGCAAATTGTAACGATACTGGGCAGGGTTTATTGACATGTCCTGACACTGACAAGCAAGGATCAGGAAAACCTCTACTTTGCAGCATTAACTGACGACAGATATGACAGAAGAGTGCCTTTGAAGTTGGCAAACAAGTCAGCGTCCCATGCAACCATTGGTAACAGTACTTCATCTCCGAGGAGTAAAATAACTCACTTAGCTACCACTGATATGCAGATATAACAGTTCAAAATAATCTGGTTTTATTACAGTTTTTCTGCTAAGTAAAGGTGCTCGATAATGTATATTAATATATATCCCCTATTGAATAGACAGGACAGGACAAGGTTCTACAGACATGTGGAAAAAGAGGACCTGTCACATGTGAGCTAACATTATAGCACACTTCTTAACATATAATATAACGTTACAGCTTTGAGACTGAGTCATTGTACGGGGTGGGTTGGAATTTTTCCATGTTTGAGGTAGATGTGATGAACCGAACATTGCATAGAATAAGGGTTAGTCACAGAGCACTGAGATCTGTTGTAAATTATATTTTGGAAAGCAGAGTATCTGTTTTGCCTTATATCATTTTATTATTATTTTTACTCTTTGTGGGAAGCTATACCCTTCAAACAGCAGCGGAAAGGGGATTGTACACTGTTCAATAGTCTGAGCCTTGGTAACCTGCTAACCAGTACTCTGTGGTAGAGTGTTAGTTGTATATTGGATAAAACCATCCTTGCCTACTCTCCCGGAAAGTCCGGGAGACTTCAGAATTTCAGTGAGTCCTCTTGCACACCCAGAAGAGTAGGCCACCCTCCCGGATCCCACATCAAATTTTCTGTAGTGTGTGCCCAGCCTATGACTTTTGTGCAAACGTTTATCAACATAAAGTCTGTAGTAACTGTATTTATCTATTTAGTATTGATATAGTTTCGCACAAGTCTAAATTGTTACTGTTTTGTTGCTGAAATAATAATCTCTATATGCTATAGCTGTGTTATATTAGCAGCTCTTCTCTCTCAGCTTCAATGGTTTATCACTTCTTGTTGTTCTTCCAAACAATGGGTACAGGTAATGTAAGCAAAATGAAAACACCTGGGTAAATAAGGGACACCCAGCATATTGGAAATAAAGGCATTCACATAGATGTGGCTTCAGGCAATAATCAAATGAAAATGGTCAGGGTCACGTAGAAAATTGCTGGACTGTCTGGTTGCCTATAATTATTGCTTGCATGGCCGCAAGAGGAGACTCTGGAAGAGGTCTGATAGTTGTGAAAACAAGAAAGAGAAATGCAGTAAAGCTTTATTCTTGATATATCTTGATGTATTCCCATGGTAAAGGCTGAAGACAATGAGTCATCCTTGGGCGGGTGCTCGAAGGAGAAGCCTAGAGACAAGAATGGTGACAGGCGTAGTCATGACAACTGCCTCCTCCTCCACCCTCAGTAGCGCTCGTTCCTGCCTCCGTTCCGCTATTCAAATCTGAATTTAATTAAAAACCAAATGAGCAAAAAAGATTGCCGGTACCCTATAAAAAAAGTGAACTAGAACTGAGTTTTGAAGATGCAGAAGACGGATTTTAAATTAAGGACAAATTTTTACCTACTGCGTATTAGCCTGGTGTGGAAGGAGAGGGGGTCACTACAACAATTAGTCTTGGACGACATGAACCCTTAATCAGACCCAGCACATTTGGCTGGCTAAGGGGTATATTTACTAAACTGCGGGTTTCAGTCTTAGGGCTAGATTTACTAAACTGCGGGTTTGAAAAAGTGGAGATGTTACCTATAGCAACCAATCAGATTCTAGTTGTCATTTTGTAGAATGTACTAAATAAATGTTAACTAGAATCTGATTGGTTGCTATAGGCAACATCTCCACTTTTTCAAACCTGCAGTTTAGTAAATATACCCCTTAGAATCTGATTTGTTGCTTACACATTGCTCCATATTATTAAAAAAAAAAAGCCAAATTAAACTTCACAACAGATAGTGCTAGGGGAT
Organism: Mixophyes fleayi; assembly: GCF_038048845.1. Lineage (NCBI taxonomy): Eukaryota > Metazoa > Chordata > Amphibia > Anura > Limnodynastidae > Mixophyes > Mixophyes fleayi. The sequence continues at coordinate 75,332,827 of NC_134412.1, forward strand.
TTGGGAAAAATTCAATTTGAAGAGGAAAATCCCTTCAACCATAACTCTCAACATCACAGGCAGCACAATCAGAACAATTTATAAACATGACCATATCTCCAATCGTACCAGTTAAATTGGAATGAGGATAATCTCCCAATAGGGGATGCCCATATTATACGGTTTAAAGTGTACCTGTCATCTGCACGCAATGGAGGCAGCCATTTTGTGGGATGAAAAAATATCCAGCCTCGGTTCACTAGGAACTAGCAACATAACAGAAGCACACTTATGATGTCAATAATTCCTAGCGTTTTGATTGGCTGCTTTCTTACTAAGCCGTTGCCAGCTGCAGGCTGGTAGCGCGCACACTTTAACTTTAGCAGTAAACTTGTGGTGAGTAAATTTTAAGTTGCGAATCAAATATACCCCACACATTCTGGTCTAAACTTCAATATTAGATGAATAAACTGGCTTTGAAGAAACATGGCAAACAACAGCTGCTGTTTTGCTTTCCCAAACAAAAAAAAAAGGAAGTTTTAATGCAGAGTGCGGAAGTTTGTTCTGGTGTTGATTGGTCTTCTATAGCAATGGTTTGGCTCTTCCCCATAATGGCAGTATTCCACTGAAAGATCACAATAGATGCATTGCAGGCTTGCTGAAAATGCCAATATAAATAAAAGAGAAAAAAATTACACAATTTATAAGCAATATGTATTTTTAGAACAGCAAAAGGAAGACAGCAGGGTGAAGTTGATGGAAAATAGAACATCAGGTGTAGGTGCGTGTGCGTCATGTCATGTGGGTTAAGAGTTAAAGTGTCAAGATTCACTAGGATAAGTGTGGGATCCTTCTGTGCTGCCTGGGATTGGTGGTACTTCACCTGGAGGTTCCCGCAAGGTAATATGGGCTTGGCAGCTTCCACCCTGCAGGTCGCTGCCCCCTAGGGGACTTCCCAGTGAGAAGTGATAGAGAACCGAGTACAGAGAAGAAGGTAGTCACTAGATAGCCACAAGGAGTAGGATTACTGAATGATGCTCAGTGATAATCCACAGAGATCTAGTAGGTGATTTGCAGCAATACACTTGGAGAGATGATAGCGATGATCTGCAGTAGTTACCACTAACGAGTGGAGCAGGTAATAGTTGATTTGCAGCAGAGTGCATGAGCTGCTACCTGGCAAGGAGTCTAACGAGAAGAACCAGCACTAAGAGGAGCTGGGAGGAGCCTTATAAACAGGAGGTAACCAATGGATGAGCGGGACAGGTGAACAAAGGTGAGCTGATCACCTGCGCATGTGTAGAGCTGATTGCTGGCCTGACAGCCGGGTAAGAAACAGGGAATGAGGAATGAATGATAGTAGGTTACCGGATAGCAGCCTTGGGTGAGCGGCGTGTGACATAAAGCTTGGAATAGGTTCAGAGTTAGGACTGTTTTTTTTCTTTGACCTATGAGGTCTAAGACACCAGGAACCAGAGATAGCAGTTATGTTAAGATCTTTATATCCTGACGCCATTACTAGAAAGTCTGAGGATGAACAACTGTGCTTGGAGGTGTTCTACAATCAAACTTTTTAATGAACCCTACCAGCACAGAAGCTGGTTGACCCTCATCAGTCATCATGTACACAGGGACTGGCTGGCAAATTTTAGCCAGGGGGACAAGACTCTGCACAGAAGCCTATTAGGAACTGTTAAGGGCAGAGTAGCGCAAGCTCCTGTTAGAAGTGCTTTACGAGATGTTCACCTTTAGCAGACCCCTTACCAAGGAACTTTTTGCGTTCCACAGTATTCGGATGCCCCCAGGACTTAGGCTAGGACTAGTAGCAGTTGTTGATCTAGCCCCTGCCAGGAGGAGAGGGCAGAACACAGTAGGATGTAATGAGCGACCAGGATATATTAACAGAACTCTGAGCCAGATAGGAAAGGGTTAATGTGGAGCAGTGTGGCATTTTTCTGATGAAATGGAAAGCACACGGTAGCAGGTAGTGAGCAACCAGACTGTAAATAGTAGAATTCAACCAGACGATTGAAGCTTAATGCAGAGTAGTCGGGCATTTGTCTTATGGAGTGGACAGCGCACGGTAACAGGTAGTGAGAATGTATTTGGCAGAACTCAGAGTCAGACAGTCAGAGATTGGGAACAGAGAAGACAGTGGAATCTTTTAAACAAGCCAAGGGTCAGGACAATTAGAGATATGAGAGCAAATCCGTTTAACAAAGCCAAGAGTCAGGAGTGGAGAAGACAGCAATTTCTATAAACAATTCAGGTCAAACACTGAAAGCAGAACAAGTCAGGATACAAGGCACAGTTGGTCAACCAGGAACTATCACCAGCATTGGTATGCTGCCAGGAAGAGGTTTTTAAATGCAGCAGCACCAATCAGAACTGCAGGATGATTAGCCGAATGGGTGTGGTGGGTCATTGCACACCCGAGGCTGTCAGACTGAAAGCTGAATGAATCTTGTAACTATTTGCCTAGCAACCAGCTGAATTAGTGAACTGTAGGAATGATCCTACTCATAGTGGAAGCAGCAATTGCACAGATGATAGATCAAACAAACAGGAGAGCTCCTATTTCTTAACAGGAACATTTTAAACGATAAAAATGCAGGTAGCCCAGTGACCTAACCCAAGGTAGCCCACTATGAGACAGGCCCAGGGGCCAGATGCCCCCCAGCCCAACCAGCCGCTGCCTGTACAGCATTTGGTAGGTTGATCAAAGTAGCCAATTAGGAAGTAGGAGCAGAAGCGACTTGAAATTTCAAACTTTGCCCCCCTCATGGGGGGTGGCGAGCGGCTCACAGGGGGGACCTCACAGGGGAATGGAGGCCCCCTTAGCCCAGGGGCCTCCATTCCCTTAATCCGGCCCTGATCAGCCCCCTTGTCTTTCTACCTTGTATCATCACAGATGTTACATATTTCTCATAGTCTGTTTTAGAAACAAAAAAATTTTTCTTGGAAGATCTCAACACCCTGCAAAACAGTTATTATTTACACTCAAATAATTATAGATAGATCCCTGTAATACAATTTTAAGAGCCTAAAATGTCAGGCTGAGGACTGCCGTAATGCACAGTAAATTATTGGGATGGATATAACCTTTTCGTGACAGAAACTTGCAAATTGAATTACCAAGTGCTAGAAAAAACTATAGACTCGCTGGAAAAGCATTCCCTAGAAGAGATTTATAAATATCAAAGTTGATTATTGTATTTACCTGCACTAAACTTAAAATTTTAGCGCCCGGGCAGAGAAACAAAAATGGTCGTCCCTATCACACAGCCCTAGTTACGGCCCTGCTAAAACATAACAACCAATAAGAATTTAGCTTTCATCTCTCTAGTTAGACAATTAATGGAAACAGCAGATTGGTTCCAATGGTTTACTACTTTTATAACTTTGCATCTAAATTTTAGCCTTAGAGGCCATGAGGTATAGTTACTAAACAGTTTGGAAAAAGTGGAGATGTTGCCTATAGCAACCAATCAGATTCTAACTATCATTTATTTAGTACATTCTAAAAAATGACAGCCAGAATCTGATTGGTTGCTATAGGCAACATCTCCACTTTTTCAAACCCGCAGTTTAGTAAATATACCCCCATGTCTGATATAAGCAAGTGAGGCTCAGCTTTAATCCATATTTGTCTACTCTCCAGGAACGTCTGGCAGGCTCACAAATTTGCGGGGGAATGCTCCCGGACTCACGGTAGAGTAGGCCACAATCCCAGATCCAGCCTCTCCTCTTAGAAAGCTGGGCAATTGCGTAATTGGTAAATCAAATCTTGTGTGATATATGAAGAAAGCAAAGAAAGTTCAGCCATAATGGGGATAGGTTACGCTGACTGAGGGTTGTTTACTAACTGCAAAATGTACTTACGGACTTATTCACTCAGAGATGCAAATGCCCCTCCGAATACTTCTGCTCTGAAGGTTTGCGAGACACTGGGAAACTTAGTGAAGAGGGAGAGCACATTTCATTGGAGATGAAGGAGTGGGGACGTTGTGTCAGGTTCTGTACTTTAAAGACCTCAGGGAGAGACCAAGTCGCGTCCTTCGCCATAACAGTGCTTGTGTTATTAGGCAGACAGACAGAGGAGCTGGGCCCAATCATTAGCTGCAGTACTGAGAGGCACCAGGCAGCCTCAGACAGTCACTCAGGCACCCTTACCTGTGCCCCATAGGTGGGCATCATAGTGGCTCAGTGGTTAGCACTTCTGCCTCACAGCACTGAGGTCATGAGTTTAATTCCCGACTATGGCCTTATCTGTGTGGAGTTTGTATGTTCTCTCCGTGTTTGCTTGGGTTTCCTCCAGTTGCTTTGGCTTCCTCCCACACTCCAAAAACATACTAGTAGGTTAATTGGCTGCTATCAAATTGACCCTTGTATCTCTCAGTGTGTGTGTGGGTGTGTGTGGGTGTGTGTTAGGGAATTTAGACTGTAAGCTCCCATGGGGCAGGGACTGATGTGAGTTCTCTGTACAGCGCTGCAGAATTAGTGGTGCTACATAAATAAATAGTGGATGATTGCTGCTGCATAGGCCACCTAGTGGGTAATCTGGCAGTGTTATGATACATTGTCGCTAACAGGAAATTGGATTTTTTATTTTATTAAGCGATCACAGTAAGTGGCTTTAGACTAGTTATAAAGAAACAACGCTGAAGTCACAATAAAAGGTATATTTTTAAATGATTTAATTTGTTTGTAGATATTTTAGCAAACGGAAACGTGACAGGTCCAGTTTGATTATTTGTGGTGGTGGGTGTTTTATTTATCTATTTATTTATTTTTAAACTATATCAGAAAAATGTAAAAAAAAAATTATTTTTATTTTTTATTTAAAACTATACCAAGCAAGCCCTTGGAGGTTTGTGCAGGGCCACAAAAAAAGCCTCAGAGTTGTATGCGATCTTTCAGCTAATGGTGGGAGACCGTTTCTGGTGTTATATTTTTCTTGATCAAGAATTCCTTGTTATAATCAGGGCATATGTTCCACCGTTTCTCAGAAGAATAAAAAAAAACAATGTTTACCAAATGTGATGAGATAAGAGCATTTATTGTTGGTGAACCTTTGCCGTACAATTGACCCTTTGTACCGACAGGATGAAAACAAACCCCAAACACTAATTTTAAACAGATATATAAATCCTTCTGGCTCTAATTGTATCAGGCTCTGTTGGATCGGGCAGAGTTCCGCATTCCAGCAGAATTTGCGTGTAAACAAGTAGACAGTAAACATGATACGTCACTAATACTATAACACATGGCTGCTTTATGACCTCCCCCTAAATATTTCTCAGGTCATAACCTGCAATGGTGACGGTCAGCTTCTTGTCACAAAATGATCAGTTTTGTTCATTGGGGTTACTTCCAACTTTTGTCGTGCTACAGTACATCAAATATGTCTGATTTTGGAATACGGTGGAGGGTACTTGAGGTTTAGCAACATTGGCCTTCACTCAGTGTGTTATGTTTTTGCAGTACTTTGAGGGGAAAAATAAACTATTCGGGCCTGATTCATTAAGTATCTTAACTTAAGAAACTTCTTATTTCAGTGTTCTGGACAAAACCATGTTACAATGCAAGGAGTGCAAATTAGTATTCTGTTTTGCACAGAAGATAAATACTGACTGTTTTTTCATGTAGCACACAAATATGAACTTTAAATTTCAGTGTACAAATAAGCTCTCAAGTATTTGTGTGTACATGAAAAAACAGGCAGTATTTAACTTATGTGCAAAACAGAATACTAATTTGCACCCCTTGCATTGTAACATGGTTTTGCCCAGGAGACTTAAATAAGAAGTTTCTTAAGTTAAGATCCTGAATGGAATCAGGCCCTTCATTTTCACAATTCACTGCATAATCACATTGAGTGACCATGAGTAAATGGATCAGACACTGCAGTGCTGCAATCGTACACAAACACAAGCTGAAGTGGGTGTGGGGTCATTAAAACCAATAGGTTACAGCCCATTCTAGGGCAGAATAGTGGCTTAGTGGTTAGCACTTCTGCTAACCACTAAGCCACTGTGCTGGCTTAGTGGGGTCATGAGTTCAATTCCCAACCAACCTGTAGAGTTTGTATTTTTTCCTTGTGTTTCCACTACAGAAACATACTAGTAGGCTAATTGGCTCCTATTAAATTGACCTTAGACTCTCTCAGTCTGTGTGTGTGTGTGTTAGAGAATTTAGACTGTAAGCTCCAATGGGGCAGGGACTGATGTGAGCGAGTTCTCTGTACAGCGCTACAGAATTAGTGGCGCTATATAAATAGCTGATAATGATAGCACTTCTTTGCCAGAGGCTACAACTGATTTCTCAATATCTCATAAATTGCATAGGTTATGCATATCCACTTGACAATTGTTTTTATATGCAAGATTAAATTGCTAATTTTTGGAAAAAATTTGACAAAAGTATAAAGAGAAAGAACAAACTCTAATTTCACCTTTAAATAAATGTACACAATGCTTTGTCATAAATTGTTAACTTCCATTAATGTTCGGTTGGTGAAAGAAGGTACATTTTCACCGCTACTTAAAGATTGGAAGAAAGCAACAGCTTCAAGTCTTGTATAGAGAACTCAATGAAAGTACTACATAGGGCGTACAATGCCATGGCGAATTTACATACAAATGGAGCACGTTTAATTTTGACATATGGTCCAATCCAGCGACCTCACACAGTGGAGAAGGAGTTGGATTGTGTCGTATCTACCACATTGTGCTAACATACAGAAGTAAAAACAATGACAAAAGGTTAGAAAAAGAAAAGTTTTCTAATTCCAGCTCTCATTAGATATTCCAAAGCTATGGTGGTAATAACCCCCCTCCTCGCATATGCTCCAGTAAGTTTAAACAACTGGTTTAGTTCCTGCTGCACGGAATTACAGAGCTATCTTACAAATACACAACACATTCTATAAGCAAAACTTTTTCATTAGAATGTCTTTTTAAGTTTGGCTTGGTTTTAGGACCAAAATAAAATTGTATGCTATTCTATGCCTTAGTTTTGTTTTAACTATATATTTGTTTGTTTCACCCTATCAGGTGAGCTTCAGGAAATCTCAAGGCTTATGGCTAGCAAACCACTACTATTAAACTTTCAGATAGGAACCTCAAATGCAAAGCAGTGAGGGCAGCACGGTGGCTCAGTGGTTAGCACCTCACAGCACTGGGGTCATGAGTTAAATTCCCAACCAGGACCTTATTTGTGTGGAGTTTGCATGTTCTCCCACTGTTTGGTTTCCTCCAGGAGCTCTGGTCTCCTCCCACCGTCCCAATAAGGACAAGTAGGTTAATTGGCTGCTGAAAAAAATTAGTGTGTGTGTGTATTAGGTCATTTAGACCATAAGCCATACTTGCCAACTTTTCCTCGTTGGCTTCAGGGAGATCCTGGGGGATGTGGGTGGCAGGGCGGGGCTTGATGAATCGCATCATTTTGGCCCTGCCCCCTAAACGATTGTCACAAATTTGGCCAATTACAGCAGGGGGCGGGGCTAAGATGATGCGATATTTGCATCATTAAGCCACCCCCCCGCCACTTATTTATTGCGGGGACTAGAACCGGGAGGTTGCCCTGTGTCCCAGAAATGCGGGAGTCTCCTGGACATTACGAGAGAGTAGACAACTATGCGAGAAAAAACAGCTAATGAATCTCTAGAGACTGAAGTGTCTTTTACATTTCTGTCTCCATTACTGAAGTCATGTTGTCTTACCTGTCAGTCTTTGATTAAATCTTGGTCTCCATGAATATGGCCACCTCCATAGGCATCAATACATGGACATAGGACACAATTTCTGAACTGTGTCATCATGCCACAGATGGCGAAGCCAACCACGTCTTGTACTGGCTCAGCATCAGGGAGAATGCCAGACTCTTCAGGGAGTGAGGGAGATCACTCCTATTTCAGGGAGTCTCCCTGACATTCAGGGAGAGTTGGCAAGTATGACATAAGCTCCAATGTGACTGATAAATATCCTCTGTACAGCTCTGCAGAATTGATGGTGCTACATAAATAAAGGATGATGTTGAGCTGCACTTTCACCGTAGCTCTATAAATCATCATCATTGTGTATTTGTAAGGTGCCACAAAACTCAACTGAATCCCAGTAAGCATCAAGTTCATAAATAGCTGCCTTTTGATGATACGTTCAAATCAGTAACATTTCACACCTTCTTATAGCTGTTTTCCTTTTGTCACGGTTTGACGATTGTATATATAGTTGACGTCTGTTACAGAATTCACTTGAGCTAGATTATTTATTGCAAGCTATCATAGTTTCATTATATATTCTTCTACCATCTGTGCCATGCACTTATTTAATTCTTCCTCCTCTCACAGTACCATCGTTATGTGATTTACAGTGGAAGAGATGGGTCATAGAGAGTGTATCTTGTATTAAAATGAATGTGCGGCTACTGCACACTGCCCTGTATTTTTATTACGTTTTATTTCTAAACCCAGGGACAGCTGCAAGAGGGTCGTTCCTCCTTTCACCCAAATTTTCATATCAAAATTCAAGTTTGCAAACTATTTTTCTCCCCAAAAGTTTCATCACCATCTATTTATTTATATAGCGCCACTAATTCCACAGTGCTGTACAGAGAACTCACTCACATCAATCTCTGCCCCATTGGGGCTTACAATTTAAATCCCCTAACATACACACACACACACACACACACACACACACAGACCGAGAGAGACTAAGGGCAATTTAATAGCAGCCAATTAACCTATCAATATGTTTTTGGAGTGTGGGAGGAAACCAAGGCACCAGGAGGAAACCCATGTAAACATGGAGAGAACATACAAGCTCCACACAGATAAGGCCATGGTTGGGAATTGAACTCATGACCCCAGTGCTGTGAGGCAGAAGTGCTAACCACTAGGCCACCGTGCTGCCTTTTTAAGACCATTTTAAGAGAGCAGTTAATATCGCTGTCCTGTAGTGTTTTTAAAGCGGACCTTTCATCTGGCTTTCTAATGTTATTCTTTTGTGTTATTACATAGTACTTTGGGTAGAGGAAGCAGTAGGGCACGCCTGGCCAACCTGTGGCTCTCCAGGTGTTTGTGAAACTACAAGCCCCAGCATGCTTTGCCGGTAGGTAGCCAGCAGATAGCTGGCAGGGCATGCTGGGACCTGTAGTTTCACAACACCTGAAGAGCCACAGATGGGCCAGTCCTGCTGTAGCGAGTGTGAGTGTAATGCAGTCTGACAGTTCCACTTGAAAGCGGAGTTGGTCTGTTAGACTAGAATGTGGGCAGCACGGTGGCTCAGTGGTTAGCACTTCTGCCTCACAGCACTGGGGTCATGAGTTGGATTCCCAATCAAGGCCTTATCTGTGTGGATTATGTATGTTCTCCCCGTGTTTGCGTGGGTTTCCTCCCACACTCCAAAAACATACTGGTAGGTTAATTTGGTGCTGTTAAATTGCCCTTAGTCTCTCTCGGTCAGTGTATGTGTAAATTAGGGGATTTTAGATTGTGAGCTCCAATGTGGCAGGGACTGATATGAGTGAGTTCTCTGTACATCACTGCAGAATTAGTGGCGCTATATAAATAAATAGATGATGAGGAACGCTCACACATGGGCCAGCTTCCTCTATACAGCACAGCGCTACTGCTGTGCATCCTGGGAAAAGCCTGTTTGGAAGAGAACATAGAACACTGGATAAAATATCTCTCATAGATCAATATGTTTAAAAGCAATTGCTGTCACACCGCTCTGAAGTCATGGGTTTGATTCTGACCAGGGTCCTACCTGTATTAACTTTATATGTTCTTTCCCCCCTGGTCTATTATTATTGACATTTATTTATATCGCTTTACAATTGAGAACAAACACAGTAATAAAACAATACTGGGTAATACAGACAGGTAGAAGTTGATGCTCGCAAGCTTATAATCTATAGGACAATGGGAGATTGATACATGGTTAATTGCTACATATTACATATTAGTCCAGCCAGATTGCAAAGGTAAAAAGTGCTTAGTGTGCTGTATGATCCATTCACACAGCAATGTTTGTCAGAGAATATTTGCCTTGTGTGAACTGTGTAGAGGGTGGTAATAGGGTAACCTAGGGAGGTTAAGAGGACGGTTGAGGAACTTAATAAGCTTGCCTGAAGAGGTGGGTTTTCAGAGAAACACTTGGGAGGTTAATTGGCTGCTGACAAGGACACTAGCGTGTGTGTGTGTGTGTGTGTGTGTGTGTGTGTGTGTGTGTGTGTGTGTGTGTGTGTGTGTGTGTTAGGGAATTTATATTGTAAGCTCCAATAGGGCTGTGTAATATGGAACACTATATAAATAAACAATAGTAAATAAATATAATCCAACCACATACAGGGTGATAATATTCTGCTTATACTTACCATTAGTTTTAATTAATGAATGATAACCACTCAGGATGTTCATTTTACAGAACTGCAGGGGTCCCATTGTGGAGAAACTCTTCCCCACCAGCCTCTTCTCCAGTCCTGACACCCAGTAGAAGTGTGAATGAATGCACCACAGGAGCAACGTGTGAATAGAGCTGATTGGACAATTGATGTGTATCACCTGAACCCTAGATAAATGCCAGAAGAGGTGAATTTCTGTCTTTCTTTGATGCACATCTCTTTTAACTGGTTTTAATGGGGTTTTTTTAACGTTAATAAACTAATTCAGACCAGGTTACCGCACTTGTGAAAAATGTTGCAAAAGCAACTATTATGCCACCATGAAAAAAAATTAGATTCCTGGTATTATTCTACTTATATATTTTACTTTCACTGTGAATTCAAGGGTGGAGGGGGAATTGTGACTCATAGTTTACCAATGTTGAAGGCTTTTTTGAATATGAATTTATGTTAAATATAGCCTACCAGAGCAGAAGACAGCAAAACACTGGTACAGATGTAAATCATAGGCATGTTATCTGAAATCTCTCTGAAATGCAAGGAGTCTGTGTAGGAGACATGACCAATAGGCCTAACATGCCTGGAAAGTTTTTCATAATGATTCCAATACGTGCAGAGATAATTAGGTTTCAACCTCTACTTCCACAGTCAGTGGTTTTAGAGCTCACAAATCATCATTACTCCTGACACTCGAGGATTATTGCAGTTTGGTACTTCCCGTTATCATCAACCTGTCAAATAATAAGCTTCACCTGTCGAGCATTAACCCTTGCCATGTAAGAGGCGCATGGAAATAAAGGCTCTTGGTACAGTGCAGAAGTGTTGGGAATTAGGCCAAAGGCAATGAATGCAGACCTGTAATATAAGTACATTGGAACAAATACGCTGATTTCAGATGCCAGTTCCTCCAGGTGATATTTCCCAGCTAATGTTGGCTAGCACGTGTTGTAGTCTCTGCATGTGGTGTTCATTCATACATGGCCAGAAGGAAATGTTTGATTGCAGTCAATGAGCTTCATGAGTCAGGTGCAATTTGATGACATTCAACTTCCACCTGGATAGAGAAAGCTGTGGGATGTCTGTGAGTGGGAGGATTTACCTGAACAGTACATGTTTCTTTAAAGAGGAACCACATCTTCCATGCAAAATGCCCTACAACCAAATGCACTTGTGGCTACATTGGGCAAGTAACTACAAGAGCATGTCCTAACATACCATTATTGTTTATATACTTACATGTTTTTTGAATCAATGAAATCAATCAACTATAAAAAAAAAATGTCAATTTCAAAAAGCCCAACGCCATTATTATGGTCTGATTTTGGTTGGATTCTTAATCACTAGCCCTATGAGCTGACATTTTCAGACGTTCACTCATTAAAACCGAGAATGACTCACTGACAGGGCCATCTTTTCCATTGGGCACGATGGGCAGCTGCCCAGGGGCCCCACGGGCAAAGGGGCCCCATTGGCACGGCTCTTAATGAGAATTAATAATCCTGCAAAAGCAAAAAAACCTGCAAAAAAAACCTACAAGGGTCACTGAGCAAGTACATCTATCTCTATCTCTATATATCTATATCTATATCTGTATACCCCAGTGTATACATCTATATATCTATATCTATATGCCCCAGTGCACTGCTTTGCCCGGGGGCCCATAATGTTGTTAAGATGGCCCTGCTCACTGAGGCTCTTACCTCCTGCACCCTCAGTCACTCCTCCTGTGCCCGCGGTTGAACACCCCTCCCCCTAAGGCCCCGTCTCCTCTCTGAAAATAGCAGAGCAGAGTCCACTTCTAAGCAGCACATGCAGGGGCAGGGAGGCTACAGTGGCATCACATGGCGCTTACCCAAGTTTTGCTATGTGGCCCACCAATGCACTGTGCCGCCTCTGCACGATTTCATTGAATGTGAAAAAGTACTTATCTCATACTTATGGCCCCTCCATCTGATGCCAAGCTCGCCGTTCTGCTAATCAGGGCTTTGGTTTAATCATTAACAAAACAAGTCATTGCCTTTAATTCCCGATTATCTTGTACAGAACAGAGGCTGCAGTAACCATAGTACAGTTTATAGTCCTGTGTTTGAGGACAGGCATTTGCAGTCTGGGAATAAACCCTGACCTTAATTTACCCTTAGACATCATGTTGTACTTTGGCTCAGAATGTCTATTGACTGTACACACCTGTAACATTAATGCCTATTTCTACCTTCAAAGCACTGATAAGCAGAAGCATTTCTGTTGCTCGAAAGCTAAAATCACAGAACAAGTCGAGGGATTGTAACACTTATTAACTTACTGTGGCAATAGCAATTCTAGATGTTTTATACTTGTTGCTTCTTTATGCACATATCTTATCCACGGCTACGCTATTTATCCAAGTTTTACACGAAGTATATTTGTTAAAAAATGGAAACAGAGTAAATTGTACTTACCTGCATTCTACACCTCCCTTGCAGAGGCGATTCATGTCATGTCACATGATGTTGTGATTTGCAGCGAATCGCATAATAACGGCCCGCCTACTTCACGGGAAGACTTTTTCGGGATCCAGGGGTGTAGCCTACTTTCTCAGAGTTTGGAGAACTCCCCAAAATTCGGGAGTCTCCCGGACATTCTTTGAGAGTAAGCAAGTATGCTGTAAATATCTCAGTCATTGGTAAATAGCGAGATCTCCACTAGATCTCTTGCCCTGAACTAGATCCTGGAGTTCAGTGCAGGATATGAAACCCAGTTCTTACAGCCAAAAATAACAGCTGGTTGATAGAAAACTCCTGGTAGGAATGATTGGTGGCAACATGGGACCGTGAGTACAGCCTCCGGATTTGGTTTGATTTCTACACTCATCAGACTGAGCTCCGATTTGTACACTAGTCACAATATTAGGTTCAGTTTTGTATACTAGCCACAGGATTGGGTTTAGCTTTATATACTAAACATCAGATTTATCTCAGCTTTATATAGCCTCCAGAATGACCTCTGTTCTATATATTAGTCACTAGAGTTATTACAGTGGACCACACTACTAAAAAAGGGGTCCTCTAGCTACACTAATGTCTTGTAGTCACAAGTATACTGCATTCCATTTATCTTCCAAGATCTCAAGGCATTGTAAACTAGACAGTTGTGAATGTGAATGATTAGTGATCCTGAAAAGATAAATGAAAACAAGAAGTCTACTTGGGACTGCTAGACAGAGATTACTGTCTGGTTCTCACTGCCTGGTGAATTAAGTGAACCCAGGAGGTAAATGTATTAAACCAGTGGCCAGGGTAAATTACCCCAAGTGGGGTAAAAATGAAATTCCTGGGGGTAATGCTGCTGATTCACATGCTGTCAGTGGGATTGTAGCCCCTTTAAATGTGAAATTGCTGTTGTACCAGAAGAGCCTCAAGGGTTGGCAGAGGCACTTCCTGAGCTTCGATTAAATAATGAAGCACGTATTGCATTTGAAAACAAAGCAGATCTGTCATATTTTTGGATGTCTACAGCTGCAAAGGCATTCAAATTTGCACATGAGGAGGCAAAAAGTTGCTGCCTTTTGCAACAACCTACCTTTGCGAACAAGTATTTTCCACTCTAACAAACATAAAACAAAACAGGGAAATTGATTGGACGCTGAAGACTGTATCAATTGTTCTGAAATCAAAATGCCCCAATATTGCTGCTCTCGTATCAGAAATGAAGCAACATCATTTCTCCAAAACCTGAAGTTTTTAAGTTGAAACTTTCAAGGAAATTTTGAATAGATTCAATAAAATTTTGAATTCCAATAATTAATAATATATGATTTCCTTCCTTTCAAATCAAGGGGGTAACGTCAGCGTATCTAAATATATTTTGGGGTAAAAGGTAAAAAAGTTCCCTGACCCCTGTATTAAACGATTCTGGCAAATAGACAATATTTGGCAACATTGCCGGCTAGATTTAAAACATCATTTTAATTGAAGGCAAGTTTTGCAGTTAATCACATTGCCATTTTAAAATTCTCCGTCAACATCTCCAAATATTGGTGATTTGCCAGAATTTGGGTACCCTACAGACCTCAATGGTAAGGGCCACCTTTCCTTTCCACATACTCATACTATGTTGTTACCTGGTAGTGTTCCATTTAAGCCAAGTACAATACTGGTGCTGACATACCAAAAACATTATCTACATGACATGACTTGTATTAGCTACACACTGAATTAGACAAAAACTAATATTATGTTAAAGATTACATGTGATATTCGCTGCCTTAAACGACCGGAAAGTAGGTTTAATCAAGACATGGGTATTTCTGCATACAACCAATAAGAAAATTAACATTTAAATCTTTGCAGGTTCCCAGAGAACGATAAAACATACATACACCAAAGAAGGAGAATACTACAGAAAATGTCTCAATACACAAAACAATAAAACACAAATGCATTAAAGTAAAAAAAAAAAAAAGGGAACTGCTGATAGCACCTTTCTAAATGATTCATGTGGAACCAGGTAACTATGGAAACAGTTTGAAATATTGAAACACAGCGGAGCATCTAAGTGATCTAGGGGAATCAATAATATTATAACAGTGTAAGTGTAAAACAAAGACACTGCACATACAGGCAAGTTTAGGAGCTTGCCACTGGCGTTGAGACGTAAGTCAGGTGATACTTTTTTATTCGTCAGGGCCATGTTGACATGGCCAGGTAGTGTGAGAGAATGTTTAATGACGGCAATTTCGGGACCCCACAGGTTAAGTGTTTAAACCCTTAACCCGACATTGCCGCTTTAAATTAACATTAATAGAAGTCGCGATGACGCTAAACTGTAGTGCCGGACAGCTCTTCATTCTCAATCACTTGCGGTCATCATGCGGTTCCATCAGTGATCTGCACAGCCGATTTTCAGGTAAGTCTATTAATATTTATATCGGTTTTTTTTAATACATTTGTTTTTTATTTGTAGGTCTCATGGGTGTCGTAATTGTGGTAATCGTGTTAATGATTACCTCCGATATCGTGGTACCTAAATCCAGTCAATGTGGTTTACACATTTGTCTGGCTCAATATCGTCTCTTTTGTCACTGAGATACTGGTGTTGCATATTCATTTTTAGTTATAAAGTGCATAAAAGCTTGTTTTATTTTCTCAGTGCGCCTTGAGCACCAAAATGTAGAGTAACACTGCTTTAGAGGCCTATATTGTGTAGCACAGTGCCGGCATTTGATGGGTGCCATAGCACAGTGCCGGCTTTTGATGGGTGCCATTGCACAGTGCCGGCTTTTGATGGGTGCCAGCGCACAGTGCCGGCATTTGATGGGTGCCATCACACAGTGCTGACTTTTGATAGGTGCCATTGCACAATGTTGGCTTTTGATGGGTGCCATCGCACAGTGACGACTTTTGATGGGTGCCATCGCACAGTGCCGACTTTTGATGGGTACCATCACACAGTGCTGACTTTTGATAGGTGCCATTGCACAATGTTGGCTTTTGATGGGTGCCATCGCACAGTGACGACTTTTGATGGGTGCCATCGCACAGTGCCGACTTTTGATGGGTACCATCACACAGTGCTGACTTTTGATGGGTGCCACTGCACAGTGTTGGCTTTTGATGGGTGCCATCGCAGAGTGCCAACTTTTGATGGGTGCCATCGCACAGTGCCGACTTTTGATGGGTGCCATCACACAGTGCTGACTTTTGATGGGTGCCATCGCACAGTGCCGGCTTTTTATGGGTGCCATCGCACAGTGCCAACTTTTGATGGGTGCCATCGCACAGTGACGACTTTTGATGGGTGCCATCGCACAGTGCCGACTTTTGATGGGTACCATCACACAGTGCTGACTTTTGATGGGTGCCACTGCACAGTGTTGGCTTTTGATGGGTGCCATCGCAGAGTGCCAACTTTTGATGGGTGCCATCGCACAGTGCCGACTTTTGATGGGTGCCATCACACAGTGCTGACTTTTGATGGGTGCCACTGCACAGTGTTGGCTTTTGATGGGTGCCATTGCACAGTGCCAGCTTTTGATGGGTGCCATCGCACAGTGCCGGCATTTGATGGGTGCCATCACACAGTGCTGACTTTTGATAGGTGCCATTGCACAATGTTGGCTTTTGATGGGTGCCATCGCACAGTGCCGGCTTTTTATGGGTGCCATCGCACAATGCCAACTTTTGATGGTTGCCATTGCACAGTGCCAGCTTTTGATGGGTGCCATTGCACAGTGCCAGCTTTTGATGGGTGCCATCGCACAGTGACGACTTTTGATGGGTGCCATCGCACAGTGCCGACTTTTGATGGGTACCATCACACAGTGCTGACTTTTGATAGGTGCCATTGCACAATGTTGGCTTTTGATGGGTGCCATCGCACAGTGACGACTTTTGATGGGTGCCATCGCACAGTGCCGACTTTTGATGGGTACCATCACACAGTGCTGACTTTTGATGGGTGCCACTGCACAGTGTTGGCTTTTGATGGGTGCCATCGCAGAGTGCCAACTTTTGATGGGTGCCATCGCACAGTGCCGACTTTTGATGGGTGCCATCACACAGTGCTGACTTTTGATGGGTGCCATCGCACAGTGCCGGCTTTTTATGGGTGCCATCGCACAGTGCCAACTTTTGATGGGTGCCAT